>NC_142010.1:21202007-21571981 GCF_049901735.1 Notechis scutatus | reverse complement strand
CTGATTGTAAACATGTTGACAGCGGCTAGGATTGTATTTGCTAAAAACTGGAAAAATGAGAAAATACCATCACAGGAGGAAATCATCAAGAAAATATTGGAATGTGCTGAAATGAGTAGATTGACATTTGAAATTAGAGAACAAGAGGATAAACAATTTTATAAAATTTGGGATCTTTTCTATCAATGGTTAGATAATAAAATACATTAATGAAATATGTAGACTTTTAGAAAATAATAAATATATAAAGATGTACTTCTTTCTTATTATATCTACAAAATGATTTTAGGATAGATTTGGGATGATAATATGAGCTGTAATAAAATAAACTAAGTAAATTATGATTATCTTGTAAAACATGAATGAATTAAAGTATAGTCAAATGGTTGATTAATAATGATACCAAGGTACTTAATTTTTGATTGAAAATATGAGATTATATGCAATGCAATTGTAATTGAAGACTACGAAATAGAAGCACAAAACAATTTGTAAACCAACCGGCACACTTTATGTACACATATGGAAGATAGCTTGATGTTTTTATGTTTTTATGTTTTGTTTGTTTATGTTTGTTTTTAAAAACTAATAATTTTTTTTTTTTAAAAAGGATTGGTATAACAAAAACCATTAAATAGGATATACAATATATAAAAATAGGGAAGTTTCCCTGTTATCTAAAAGGATGATTCATGTAACCTTGAAGTTGTATCACATGTCAGAGTGGTACACCTTAAGCCATGTCCTCATGAAGTTGTGTAAAGGCTCATACATGGGGGCATGACTTAATGTAACATCTTCCTCTTTGCAAAATTTAAAGGATGTACCATTCTGATAAAGTCTTGCTTTCTGAAGCTTTGATTCTATCCCTCTCCTTAAAAGTTTCTAGTACCACAGTCCATACTATTGAAAATTAGGTGTTGATGGAGGAGAAAATGGTGATGAATTATGTCCTGAAATGAACATTGGAAGATTTTTCTGAAAAATATATGCTAGGAGGAAAGGCAGTGGAGTCCTGATAGAAGATAGGGAAATGTCTTGATAGAAGAATTAGGGGAGTGTGTTAATGGATATTGTGGTAGAGGAAGGGTTTCAGGGGAGAGGAATAATGGTGAGTCATGTGAAAAATTGGGCAAATTAACCTGATGATATTCTATTTGCCACATATGGGACTGAAATGCAACATCTAAATATGCTATAAAGAGAAATGTAAATTAAATGCACTGATTTTAATAGAATAGAATTCTTTATTGGCCAAGTTTGATTGGACACACAAGGAATTTGTTCTGGTGCAATTTTTTTTTCATGGACTGTATTATTGCATATTTAAATGATTGGGGCATGAAAGAGCTTCAGTTGGGCTACAACTTCTATGTCCCTTCAGATTGCATCATTTGGAAAAGAGGGACCCTGGATTTAAAGAAATCAGCCTGTGAATATAAAGTTTCAACATTTGCTTTCTTTGTATTTCTTCCTAAGGAAAGATTTCCACCTGCTGGTTACAAGATGAAATTGTAACTTGTTGCTTTATCCATGGAGAAATTAGAAGAGTATGTAGAAATATTTACCTCTGAAGCAATGGGTAGGGGTACAAAGAAGGTTTATTATATTTTACCCCCAAAATATTAAACAAAGCGATAGGCTAGAATCACAAGTGAGCTATTTCAAGCTTTAGTCTGTGGATATCTGGAAAATCATGATAGCAGGGGTGTCAAAGTTGATTTCATTGAGGGCCGTATTAGGGTTCTGTTTGACTTCGGGGGGCCAGAGTGGGCATGGTCAACTCGATTTCACTCTTGTCGGGGTACCTGTGGTGGCCCAGGCGCTCTGCCAGTGAAAAGATGCTCCCAGGCTGCATTTTCTACTGCAACCCTCTGCCAGCGGAGCTCAGGAGGACCACCTGCGGCCCTTGTGAGCTCCATTTTCAGCTGCAATTGTGTCCTGCAACCCTCTACCAGTGAAAATGGAGCATGGTCCTCCTGAGCTCCATTTTTGCTGCCAGAGGCACCATGGGGTGGTCTTTTGTTGTTTCCAGGGTAGCCCCTTGGGCCAGATCTAAGCACCCCATGGACCAGATCTGGATCCCCTCAGTTTGACGCCCCTGTGATAGTGCTTCCACTTATTTAACTTATTTAATGGTTCTTGCATTCCTTCTTCGAGATTATCTTCATATTTTTTCACTCAGTGTTTTATGTTACTTTGGCCCTGTCTTCCTTGAAGTTAGTCCTTTCCTCAGGCCATGATGAGGGGGTCAAACTTCTTTTCCAAAGCACCAAAAGGCAAGATGAGAAACAATGGGTGGAAATTAACCAAGGAGAGAAGCAATATAGAACTAAGGAGAAATTTCCTAACGGTGAGAGCAATCAAGCAATAGAACAGCTTGCTTTCAGAAGTTGTGGGTGCTCTATCACTGAAGGCTTTCAAAAAGAGACTGGACAGCCACTTGCTGGAGTGGTATAGGGTCTCCTGCTTAAACAGGGGGTTGGACTAGAAGACCTCCAAGGTCCCTTCCAACTCTGTTATTCTATGTTCTATGTTCTATAGTTGTCTTGTATTAACTTTGTGAGTTTTTATTTATTTTGTTCAGTCACGCTATCTAACGTATTTTTTTAAATTGCTTAGCAAACCAACCAGAGTTGATCGATTTGGGCAGCTCTGCAAATCTGATAAAAGAAATAAATTTTAAAAAATGACAGGAGGCCTTTCAAATACCTTTCAAGGCTAAGATTTTATGACTGAACAAACTAGACTCAGAACAGAAGAGATTTGTGGCAGCCAAACTGGTTGGACAAGACTGGCAGGATCTATTATTTTGTTAGGCAAATTCAGCCAGGTATCTCCATGAGAACCAAGAAAGCAGAAGTAGCAGGAAGTTTTCTATCCCCTCCCTACCTAAAAAGAGGAGACAAAACAGTTCTGTGAGCAAGAAGGACTAGAAGGATGAGATTTTAGATTCTATCAGGAGCAACAGCATTTAAAATAATTGATGTGGGGGGAAGAATTGGAGTGACTACCTAAAACAGTGGCCCCCAACCATTTTTGTCCCATGGCCCGGTACCGGCATCACAAAATGATCCACGGCATGGTACCGGCATCAGCACGCACAACCAAGGCAAGGCGAGCCGAGCGACCGGCCAGCCAGCCGTCCCCCGCTTCTCCCCGCCACCTTCAACTCCTCCTTTGTGCCTTTGTCGATGGGCTTTTTGGGCTCTTTCTTAATCTCCTCTAACACGAGACTCCATCGCCATCGGGATGGCTCTTCATTTGAAGCCGCCCCCCCCCCCCGATGAAACTAAGGCGCGAGGATTCCTTCAGCGCCCAAATGCCGCTTTCCAACCGACGACTGACAAGCTCACCCAAGCTCACCCAGAAGCACTTTCTCAAGCGCCGTCGAAACAAGATGGCGGCGCCCACTTCTTTGCGGCCTGGTAAAAAATGATCCATGGACCGGGACCGGTCTGGGGCCCGGTGGTTGGGGACCACTGACCTAAAACATGAAAACTGAGTAGGTTCATTGGGTTCAATCTATATATTTTATAAATAAGCACAAATATTTCAAAGTGCCAATAGGTGGTAGAAGGACTGCAGAGCCAGGGGGAGAGGTGAAAAGAGGGATCAACCTAGAATCCCTATGTAGCCACAATCAAAGTTCAACCCCCTTCCCCTCCCCAAGTGCTGTTGACCCTTATCTAACCCTAACCAAGTGCTGATTGTTCATTGTCAAGATTCTTGTGCATAGGAAGATTCTTGTGCATAGGCTGTTTAAGATTCTTGTGCATAGGCTGTTTAGCAATGAATCAATTATATTGAACCTTCATGCGTGGACCAGATCTTACACATCTGACACAGTTTGTTGTTAGTTTACTTTATTGTCATTGCACCTCGTACAACGAAATCAAACACCATTATCATTGCACATCATGACCATGAAAATAAACACAAACACACATCCTTCACACTCCACACATTGAACTGAAAACCCCCGACACCAGTGCACCAACACAGCACTATACAGTAGAATTCAACAGAGCTACTGCCCTGGGATAGAAGCTGTTTTTCAGCCTATTTGTCCTTGTTTTTATTATTCTGTATCGTCTGCCAGATGTTAATAGTTCAAAAAGGGTTCCCAGGATGAGATGGATCTTTGAGAATGTTTTGAAGTTTCTTAAGGCAGTGAGAGCTATAAAGCTCTACCAAAGAGGGGAGAGGGCAACCAATGATCTTCTGGGCAACGGCGTTAACCCTCTGGAGTGCTTTCCTATCTGCCCCTGTGCAATTGGCAAATCATACAGAGGTGCAGTAAGTTAAGATACTCTCTATGGTGCAGTGGTAGAAGGTCACCAGCAGTTTTTCATTCAGTTGTTGTTTCCTGAGAAGTCTCAGGATGTTTTCCAAAGGAAATCATCCCAGGATACATAATGTATTTTTGGAATACTTGACAGTTTTAAAAAAATGGGATATGTGATGTGATATTTGGGTACTATGAAGGTTTTGGGATTCTACTTAAAAAAAAACCAGTGAAACTCTGATTTATCAAATCTTGATTCAACAGGTTTTACATATAATAGACCAAATTTCCATACTGTTTTATACACACACACCATAATGATATCATTATACAAATTATATAATTGACATGATTTGCATCAATGTACTTATTCATATAATGATATTATTTTCCTAATTATGCCATCATGCCAAATGTCATACATGAATATGAAAGATGTCATTTGTATCATACCGCTAGTTTGCAATTTAATTCAGTAAGTCTTCATCAATTAGATACTCCCAGATGTTCATCCAAGTCAATTTCAAAGCTAGTGGTTGCATTTACACGAACAGCAAGTCTTAATTTCATTATAATCTTGATTGTTTTGGTGGCCAGGATGGTGTACTCAAAATTGGCATCTAGGTTTCACGCTATTTTGAAGCACAAAAATACAACAAAACTGCAATGGACGATTAAAACAGAATTTAAACAATGTAACACAAACCAAAGATAAATCCGAAAACTGTGCTGTGTCCAATCTCAATATCCACTCCCAAATTCTTGAGCTTGCCAGTCTTTGCTTTAGCTGAAATATTAAATATGGCTCCCAAGAATGAAACAGTGTCCATCTTTGTCCTATGTTACAGATATCTTCACCTCTAAAAGCTCTTTTTGAAGGATTTGCTCTTGTATTTGTGAGGTCTAGAATGATCATAGGACTTCCCAAAGCATTAGTTCAGCTGGAAGTATAGGCCTGTAGTTCATCAGAACTCCTCACTTATATGTCAGAATAGTAGTGAAAAGGATCCTACACATAGATAAACTGACCTTTTTATTTGAGACCAGAAGGTTGATGTGAACTCTTGAGTTCAAAACCTCAAGGATTGAAGATGGACTCATTTCAAATTCACTATCCCAGATTGTTAGGCAAAGTAAAAAAAAAAAATCTTTTGATAAGAGTACAGTTCATTCTTATGCCAAAATTCATTTTATGCTAATCTATCTTTTTAGGGACGCAGCCCTCCATTTCCAGAAGTTCGGGCCATCCATCATACTTGTTTGTCTCCTGATTGTTTTTCAAATACTGTAAAAAAGGGGGAAAAAGAAACAAAATTAGGCATTTGCTTTGGATAGTTACACTTTTCAACAGATAGGAATATGGATTCCACAAAATCAAAGCATTAGCTTCTTCAGCTCAGTAGCTGGTAGATATTTCTGGCTAAGTATTACAGTAGGTAGTCCTTAACTTAGGACCACAGTCGAGCCCAATATTTATGTTGCTAAGTGAGACATTTTGCTCCACTTTAAACAACTTTCCTTGCCATTTTTGTTCAGTGAATCACTGCCATTGTTAAATTAGTAGCACTGTTGTTAAGCGAATCTGGTTTTCTCATTGACTTTGCTTTTCAGAAGGCCACAAAAGGCGACCACGTGACCCCGGGACACTGCAACCATCATAAATATGAACCAGTTTTCAAGCGTCTGAGTGTAAATCACATGACCATGGGGCTGCTGCAGTGTGAAAAAAAGTGTGAAAAATGGTCGGATTACTGCATGTTTAACTAAACATTGCAAAAAGGAAACTGGCAGTAACACCAAGAAGCACATCTATTCCCACTAAATTCCATGTAAATTCTGTAGGTGTTCATAGAAAAGAAAAACGGTGGGTGTTTGCAAGCAATCTACTTTGTTTGCAAATGTGTCCATGATGTGCACCCACCTCATTAGGAGTATTCTTTTCTGTCTTTTTTTTAAATTAAGCAAAATTCTGTTTACTCTGGGAGATCTTTATAGGGCCCTTTCTTTCTGCCAGCGTTAAATCTTGTTTTGATGGAGATTTTTTCTTTTCTTTTATCTCCAGAGTAACGTAGCTAAGTAGAATATGGGAAACATATAGAACAGCAGAGTCCGTTGGTTATCTTTAAAGAAAGGAATAAACTAAGCATTTAAATGCTTCTTTAAAAGCTTTGTTAGATTTTTACATTGTATGAAGCAGGATTTTCAGCCCCTGAGCAGAGATACACTAATACACATCCTGTGCTGAGCCTCCTTCGATCCTTTGAGGCCAGTGGTGGGATTCAATTTTTTTTTACTACTGGTTCTGTGGGCGTGGCTTGGTGGGCGTGGTAGGGGAAGGATACTGTAAAATCTCCAATGAGAGGTGGCATTTGCCGGTTCTCTGAACTACTTAAAATTTCCACTACCGGTTCCCCAGAACTGGTCAGAACCTGCTGAATCCCACCTCTGCTTGAGGCACCTTGCACTCCTTACCTTTCTGTATTACTTCTCCACTCAGGGGCTGCTTCCCTCTAGTCTCTGGGGGCTGACTGAAAAAGCTGCCAGCTGAAGGATTTCAGCTCTGGAGCTCCTTGGAGTTTTGAAATCCTTTGGTAGGCAGCTCTTTTTGCCAGCCTCCAGAGATGAGAGGGCATCTTCTTGGCACACGACAGCAGCTTGCAACATTCCCTGCAGGTTTCCCCATTGACTTTCTGGGGCAGTTGGCAGAGAAATGGTGATGACATGACCATGGGGTACTTGGCAACTACAGGTAGTCCTCAACTTATGACCACAATTGACCCCAAAATTTATGTTGCTAAGTGAGAAATTTGTTAATTTTGCCCCATTTTATGACCTTGTTAAGTGTTGTTAAGTGAATCACTGCAGTTGTCAAACTAGTAACGCCGTTGTTAAGTGAATCTGGCTTCCCCATTGACTTTGCTTGTCAGAAGGTTGCAAAAGGTGATCACATGACCCCAGGACACTGCAACCGTCCTAAATATGAGCCAGTTGTCAAGCGTCTGAGTGTAAATTACATGTCCATGGGGATGCTGTAACAGTCACAAGGATGAAAAACGGTGTATAAGTTACGTTTTTCAGTACCATTGTAATTTTGAATGATTGCTAATTGAACTGTTGTAAGTCCAGGACTATCTATAGTTATAAGAGCAACAACTTGCTCAGATTACAATCATGCTCAGAGGTGCTTTGCAGCAGTGGTGGTATTCTACTGGTTCGGCTAGGTTCGTGCGGACTGGTAGTAAAAAATGCTACCGTTCGGCCAAACCGGTTGTAAAAAAAACAGCTACCGGTTGGGCCAAACCAGTATTTCTTATTTTTCCCTCTCCTGACAATCAGCTGTTTTGTGCTGGGATCTCCCTCGCTATCTTACTGATGCCCATGAGGCAAAAAAAATGGAGCAGTGGAGGGCTGCACCCCCCCGTGCTCTGGGTTTTTTTTGCCTCCTGGGCCTCAGGGAAGCCTCCTGGGAGCAAAAACAGCCTCCCAGGAGTCAAACAAAGAACCAAAAAAAAAATGGAGCACGGGGGAGGAGGTGCTGCAAAAAAAACAAAAGAAGAAGAAGAAGCCAGGCCCACCCAGTCATATGGCCACGCCCACCTAGCCACGCCCACCTAGCCACGCCCACAGAACCGGTAGTAAAAATATTTGCGTCCCATCCCTGCTTTGCAGGCTCTAAAGTATCCTTTCTGAGGCTATTGTTTATTCTAACCCTTGTTAACTGAATGATCGTAAGTGGAAGATTACCTCCAGAGATAAAAGACAAAGATAGAAGAAGAGCAATATAGAAACGTTAGCTTCTAATAGAAAGAGAAAAGCAGGCAAACCAGCCACAGGACAATAGTGCTGAAAGTCTTAATTCCAGAGGTGTGAAGGAATATGAGCTGGATTCAGAGAAGCAGAAGTATAAAGAATAAAAGAGTTATTAAAAAATACCTGAGTTCCTACGGACGTATAAGAAAGGAATCTGAAACAACTCACCTTGCTTGTGCTAAGTATAAACTGAAGAAGAGATGGGCTTGGACAGATTCCCTAACCACATGAAAGCACATCCCCAAACACTCAGCAATCCTGTTTTCTACCTTTGCCTAAATCTGAGGGCTGACAGGAATACCTGCCAAGGGAATGAACCAGAGCTGACATTAACAGAGGACTTCCTCTTTGTCAGGAAAGGGATTTTCCTGTTCTTCCGTAGTCCTAATAGTCAACGGATTGGAGGCGGGTTAGGAGTTTTCTGATTCTGCCATTTCCTTAAGTAGCCCAATAAGAAACCATCTCAGCATGTGTCACTTGGGATTATAGCACACAGCTATTGTTACCACAACGCACCTGTTCAAATGGACTTTTGCTTTTGAGTCCACTCCCACCAAGGAATATCCAGTTGTCTCGAAAACCCACCTGGGAAGCATATTTGCTTCCTAAGTCAGAAAATAACTTCCGGGCTTCATCATTTAGCCTGAGAGACAGAAAATTATTTTGTCATATATTTTCCCCTTTAACACAGCAATTTAAACAGTGGAGGATAACAGCTGCAGAATTAGCAAATTGATCAGTTCAGCACTTTACAATGCAGCCTTTCAGAAGACAGAAGATCCATCTGTACAAAGCTCATTCAGACTGCAGATCTCCTTACTCTCTGTCGGCCAAATCTGTTGCATAAAATATTTCCTCTTTTAGCTATTACCATTCATCCATGGAACAGCTCTGTGGTTCCCAGAGCCAAAGGTTTTAGGAGCTTCCCTCTCTATCCAGGCAGATGGAGAAGAGAACCACCCTTAAATTTTCCCTTTGTAGGCCTGTCTGTCTCTATTATCCTTGTTGTTTTGCAAGAAATTATCAAAACAGGATGTTTTGAATTGGGATTCTGAATACTCTTAAGCTAGTGTGAAACAAAGAAAAAAACCCAAAACAAACAGATTTTGGATTCATTATATCCCAAACCATCCTTTTCCAGAAAAGTAGATGTAGGACTGGAGGTATTTTAGCCATGAGGAATGAACCTTCCTTCCTCCCTCCCTCCCTCCCTCCTTCTTATCCATCATTTGTTGCTGATATACTCCTACATTCCCTGTAGTTACTTCCACTGCATTGCAACATGCTTAGGACAGTACTGAATACCAGAGCACTAGTAATCCAAACTTCTTTACTATCCATTTAAATAAGGTAGAATTTTTGCACAATATCTTCCCATATTTCTGCAGCTGAAAAAAACAAAAACTTCAGAGCCATTTATAGTTGCAGTATCTTGCAACTTACAGAAGCCTGTCTTCAATTAATTTTATATATTAACATAAATTGCCCATGAGCCTTTAAAAATAATGTTTATTACTTTTCTTTCTGTACTATATAAATAAGCAGAGCAACAAAGAAAAACACCTCTGGAACTTATGTTATAAACAAAAGAATCCCACAAACATTGCCTGCATGTTTTGAAATTTGTCCTTTTTCTTGCTTCTTTGTCAAAAAAAGACAAATGGAAACACTGATAAGCAACACATATCAATAATCCCAATGTTAACAAACAAAATGTACAATTTCCAGTCTTGTCTAATTATTTCTTTAGCCAAATACATGCTGCCAAGGCCTACAGTGCTCAAAACTGTGGCTATAGCTAAGAGGAATATAAGCACCTTTTAAACAACAATTGATCTAGAGCCATGATGGCAAACCTATGGCACAGAGCCATTTGTGCTGGCATGCGAGCTGCAGGCAAACTTACCTCACTGCGCATGCGTGTGCCTTACAGCTGATTTTCGGCCAGTTTGAGGCCCTTTTCGGCCTCCCAGAGGCTTGAGGAAGGCTTCTTCAAGGCTTTGCAGGCCAAAAACCAACCCCATTTCATCACTTCCTGTTTTTCCGAAAATACCGGAAGTGACTGAAATGGGGCAAGTTTTCAGCCTGCAAAGCCTGCAGAAGCCTGCAGAAGCCTTCCTCAAGCCTCAAACAGAAAGCAGAAAAAGGCCTCAAACCAGCTGAAAATCAGCTGTGAGGCACAGTGCAGGAAAGGGGCGGCAGGGGTGGGTGGTTGGGTGGGGATTGTGCACGCATACGTAGGGGGTGTGGGGGGCACACATTGCCTTCTGTGTGCTGGCATGTGAGCGCAAGCATGCAAGCGCATGCACAATTTTTGGCACAGGAGCCCAAAAAAGATAGCCATCACTGATCTAGAGTCATAGTAATAAATCTGGCAACATTAGTCCAAAACATGTAAATAATAGGATAAGACCTAAACAAACAAGTTAATGTCCCTATTCCTGAGTTAGATATCCAGCAATAGTATAACTAACATTTACTAAGGATTTTCTGAGATATCCATTATATTTAAACAGTTACATCGTTATATTCATGTCCTGTTAAGATCCTGGAATCATATTTATCTGGTATAATGCAGTCTTTCATTCCTTTATCAGAACAGGATATTCAAGCTTGTTACTCCAAAGGTCAGGGAAATAATATCAATTCCTTCAATTGTTTATTAAATGTGTTACTGGTTTAGGAACGACAGACCCTTCAACTATTTCAAAAGGGCAATTTATGAAATTTATTCATTATCTTGCATGTTAATTGAAAGTAATGTGATTAATAAAAAATAACACAGTGAATAGGTTCTCTCACAATATATGTCAACCTTGAAGGTATATTCATCTTAGTTGTTATCCTATATGTTGGAATTCATTTTTGGAATGTATTTTTGTGCAATGACTATATACAGCCAGTAGATGGCAGTGTTTACAAGTTTGGATCTATGGTATATACAGGGGTGGGATTCAAATTTCCTAACAACCACTTCTGTGGGCGTGGCCTAATTTGGTGGGTGTGGCTTTATGGTCATGTAACTGGGTGGGAATGGCTTGCTGACTGGGCGTGGCTTGGTGGTGATGTGACTGGCCGGATGTGGCTTGTATGTAAATATTGTAAATATTTATGTAAATATTGAATTTTTTATTAAAAAAGAGCAACTTTTACCCAAAATCAACCAAAGCAGGCAGGCAGATTGAGTTGCTCGCAGAATCACAGATTCACTCAGAGATCTATCTTTCTGCAATCTGCTACCTGAGTCTGCACTGAAAAATAGAAGCTTCAGTCCTAAGGAAGGTTCAGCTCTGTTTTTAGATTAGCTACAAAGCAAGAAAGCCAACAATTGCCTGCTTTCTAGCTAATCTAAACCTCCCTGCACAGCTGATAGTTGGAACAGCTGATTGTGGGGCAAAAAAAAAAAAAAAGGAAAAATAGCAAATTACCCAAAATTAGGCAAAAGCACAAGTCAGGCAAGTTGGGTGGCGTGTATGCCAGGTAAGGAGTGAATAGGCAGGCCGGGGAGGGTTGGGGCCAGTCAGTAGTTGCAATTTGCTGGTTCTCTGAACTGGGCAGAATCATAACAACCGGTTCTATAGAACTAGTCTGATCAGGCAGAATCCCACCCCTGGGTATATACTCTATGTTCTTTTGTTCTAAGTAGAGTTTTCTGTTTCAGTTAAAACAGTTAAGCAGTAAAGCACATGATGACTGTACACTTTATTTGAGGCGTGGTGCTATATATAATCAGAATTTCTAACAGAATTTCTAACACGTACTCAATACTCAACTACCCATCTGTCTTATTTCCTCTGCATCAAAAGAAGGATATTAACAACTGAGAACTGATCTTGGTGTATTTTGGTAGGAGATGTAAAGAGCAGTGTCATACTGAGGATCATATAATGCTTACATCACTAACAGGAACTTTTAATATGGATCTCTTTGTGTGTTATTTCTATGTAAACAAATTACAGCACAGGACTAATAAAATGAAAGAAATGGTTTACTTACTTTGTTGCTGGGTCATCATAAGAGGCAAGGAGCACAAGGGTGCCTTTGCTAATTCCTTTCATAAAATCCAGCAAATTCTTAATATCTTACAGAGAAACCAAGGAAAAAAAGTTTGCAAGCTACTTATTATGAACATCTGAGATATAGAAAATGTAACTAATAAAGGAAATCACAGTGTTTCTTAACAAATAATGTAACAACCCCCCAACAAAAATAAAGCAACCAAATGCCATAGGTAAGCTTGGGCTTTCCAGATGTTGGCTGTACTGTATAGAATTCTAGAAACTGCATCTGGAGAAGAGTTCTGTATGCAAGAATAATCCCATAGACCGATCCAACCTGCTTTGCTTTGTTTGAAGACCTTTGAGATAGGCACAATAGGAAAGAGATACAATAGACTACAATGGAAATAGGTACAATAGACTACAATGGAGATAAGTACAATAAACTACAATGGAAATAGTTCAATAGACTACTGTGGAAATAGGTACAATAGACTACAATAATTACAGAAATTCAACCTGGAGGTTACCCAGTTTATGAGTTTTAGCCTGTATTCAGAAGTTACAAGGACCTACAGAAGTATATTAATATTAACCAATAATATAAGCTAACCAGCTTAACAATTTCTTTGTTTTATGGAAATTTTCTTATACTTTCAACTCCCTTTAACCTTCAGTGTTGCACTATTAATACATAACGGATTAACAATTTCACATACCTCCAGAATACATGTCAAAGCTATCTATTTTGATGACTTGTCCCGTGATTCCTGGAGATTGAAGTGAAACACAAGTTTTAATGAAACATGTTTATAAAGTATGTGCACTTAGTTCAGTCTCTGGAATGATGGAAAAATGAAATAAAAATGTCAAAGGCTAAAATTAATTGGTTATCAAAAGCGCAACATATTTTCAATATGGGTGGAAGTATACGATAAGAATTATTTTCCCAGCATTCTGTGCATTCTCCCTTTTGTCCTGTTGCTAAAACTGCTAAAGACAGGTTTTGTGCTTGTTCTTGGGACATGGCCAAAATCTACAAAATGAACACAGATAATTTTAAAAGAAATGAACATTCAAAGTATGAGGAACTATGTAAACAAGGATGATAAGTTTTCCAGGATGTTGAAATTGCCATTGTAATAAGAATTGCTTCTTATGGGCAAACAATTCTCATACTCTGCTTCTCACTGAAAAAATCTTGTAGATTTTTGAATCAATACTCCAGGGAAGGTGAATGTGTGAGCCTGAAAGTGTTGCCACTTTTTTTCTAAAGTGCTTGAATCTTCCAGTTATCCGAATATAAATTGTGTATCCTTCATGAAAATACTATAACTCAATAATCAAATACTGCAAAGCCTGACTCAAACAATTTGTAGGAATTTCTATTAAATGTTTAACAATATTAACTATTGCTAAAGGTCCCACCTATGGACACTTGGTATAAGCAGGAGCTATAGGATTTCTTCCTCTTCAAAATGTATTTGTTAAATGGATAATTATTTGTAAAAAGTCATGTTTTGGCCCCCAAGGTGACAATCTCCTTTCTAGCTCCCTGTGGATTCAGAGGCCTCTCCAAATTGGAGGGGGGGGAAAAAAGGATTATTTTAAGGAGTGACTGGGCAGGGAAGAATGCTGTCAGCAATATCGGGCATGCACCCAATGTTGCGGAGGGGAGGGGCAGGTGGAGAGGGGCGGGGCCAGCCAGGGCCACAATTTGCTGGTTCTCTGAACTGCGCAGAATTGTAACAAACAGTTCTATAAAACCAGTCCGAACTGGTAGAATACCTGAGCACAACCTCCTTTGTTGCCAACTCAGATATGTTTCCTGATATGCAGACAAGATGGTGATAACACTGGTGATGATACTACAGTATATACAATTGTGTACCACATATGTGTACATGAGGCACATGATCATTTATATCTAGAGATACACTTTTTATTACTCCTTTTAGAGTCATTAGGACAATTGCTCTTTCTGTACCTTGCTGCACTGTATCTCACCCATTCAAATTCTGCTCATTTATTCCAGTCTTGACTCACTTAGAAGGATATGGCTTTTTTTGCCATTTGCAGTCTCAGGGCCTCCTAGGGCTTTCTTCCCATATATTGATCTTGAATAACTACAAGTTTCTTCTTATGTTACAAAGACATGTGATATCTGATTGGACTTTCCTTTCTGGTCTACAGTCTCACAGTAGGAGACGGACCAGAGATTTCCTCTCATTAACTGTATCTATAGTGGCCCATTCTTCCCCCTTTTTTAGTATTAATTTTTATTGAAGAATCCTTTTACAGAAAGTTTGAATATTTTATCCTTTCAGTTTACTTACAATATATTGTGGGTCACTTCTTTCCATACTCTATCCTTTCTAATCATTAAAACCAAGTTTGTTTTATTTTCCATTTTCACCAAAAAGAAAAAAAAGGGAGGGGGGTTCTGTCATTTCCAGATATATTGTTGTCTTTTCCCAAATCAAACAAGTCAATTTTGACATCTCTGCAAATTCTGTTATCTTCACCAACCATTCCCTCGTTGTGGGGATTCTCTTCCTTTATAAATAGAATTTATGATTAAGCTACAGAAAGGGTTTATGAGGTCTTTAACAGTGCCAAAGTCCATTGGGCTTGCCAGATGTCATACTATCTCAAGGTTAGCTTAATTATCATAAAAACAATCTGTTTTTATATCATTTTATGATTCCAGAGCATTGTCTGTTTCCTCTTCCCTTCCATCATCAGAGCAGGCCATTTTTGAAGGGTAGAAATAGATTACATTGGAGTCGTTGGTGCTCTCTGAACTTGGGAGTTTCATGACCAACTAGATATAATCTTCAATGCACATCGTCATCATTAGTTGGGCACTGATGATGATACTCAGTTGGGTAATGAAATGTCTGCAGGCAAACAACCGAGCTCAGCGAGAGAGTACCAAGGACTCCATAGTTCAACCCTGGTCTACATATATTGTCTTCTATTGGAATGAATGACTTTATTCTTCACTCACACACCTTCCAATGTGAATGTGACCTCTTGGCATTTTTAAGCATTCTTTTCCTTCTGATGTTGCCTCAGCTGCTCTTGTCTCTTTTGGTTGGTGCATTTCACTTTGTCAGAGCTAATTCCTGCAGTTCATTAGCTATTTCACAGGGGCAGGAATAACCCGCATCTAAATCAATGGTTACCAGGATTTCTAATATCTTCTAATATCTAACAACACAATGGCTATAACACTTGTCCTATAAATAGAAAGTTGCTCATTTGAAACCTGGCAGAAGCACTGCCGTTTACAAAAAATACTATTTCCCCCCATAACCTACCTACTTTTCCCTATCCTTTTTTTAAAGTATTAAATACATTCAGTGGTGCACCATTTCAATATTTTCCTAGTTATTTGGGGTAGAAGAGTTTCAGCTGTGTTGTCCTGTGAATTAGCCAACAAACTGTTGAGGTTAGCTTGTAATAAAGTGAAATATATCAGCTAACTTGGAAAGGCATGTTCACGGTAACATAAATGGGAAAGGAGAATTCTAACCTTTAGCAATGGGGTGATGGGGAACATAAAGTAATGTTATCTCTCCCTGTCCTACAAACAGATTGCTCACCCAATTTGGTGATGAGACAGTTGTGAAATGGGGATAAACCCTGAGTGAGAAAGACTGAAATATTTCCTAGGCAGGAATATCCAATTAGAATGCTTGTTCCACTCATATAGAAGTACAGAATGATAGTGGTAGTAGTACTTTCCTCAAAGTTATAGAGAAGCTAAGGTATTTTCACTGGTTGCAGTGAACCAGCATTGATTTGGAAATAGCATCATGTGAATGACATAGCCATGTTCAGTAGCAGACAAAGGGAGAAATCTTCATATGATAACAGTATTTAAGACTGGGGCCCTTAAATGGCAAGCAAATCCATCAGTTCTAGAATATAAATTCAAATCATTTCAATACTGTACAGAAAAATCCCTACTTTTTGAATTAAGCCTTTCTTGTGGATAATAACCCTCATCTCCCTCCCACTTGTGACTGTATGACTGGAAATTTGTCGCTTGTATCCTTACGATTTATATTGACTGTTTCCTAGTATGATTTGATTGCTTATTGTACCCTATGACTATTATTTAGTGTTGTACCTTGTGATTCTTGACTCTTTACGAATGTAGCTTTTCTTTTATGTACACTGAGAGCATTTGCACCAAGACAAATTCCTTGTGTGTCCAATCACACTTGGCCAATAAAGAATTCTAATCTAATCTGGGAATAGATTCCTACTGGGAACAGGAGAGAAATGTACTTGATTAAACCCAAGCCTATCTCACTTTGCATTTTTGAACCAATGTGAATCAAAACATGCTTCTTTATTCACAATCCATATATTTCTGAATTTTGCAACACAATTTCATTTTCATTGCAATTTTTCAACAAGTAGAAATGAGGGGAAAATCTTTATTTTCTCCCTTGCTTTCTCTTCTGTCTGTCTATCTGTCTGTCTGTCTGTCTGTCTATCATCTATCTATCAACTATTATCTATCTATCTATCTATCTATCTATCTATCTATCTATCTATCTATCTATCTATCTATCTATCATCTATCTATCTATCATCTATCTTTATCATCTTCGCCTGTTTCTGTTAACAGTGAACAGCAATGCATTATTAGTAGCAGCCCCTGCCCTGTGAAACATTTTTGCCCTTGAGATCTGGCAGGGCTCCAGCCTCTTAGCTTTCCAGAAAGTCATTAAGAGTTGACTTCCCCACTACCCCGAAGCATCAGGGAAGCAAAACCCAGGGAACTGTATAGTTGGATGGATGCTGTTGTCTGGGCACCAGTTTTTCATATTTGTTTGTTAACTTGTTTTATTTTTGTGCTTTTATTATTGTTGTTAGCCACTCACGGTTGTGTCTCACAAGATATAAATCTAACAAGCAAAGGAACAAATAAGAAAACAAATAATCCTAGGGAAACTGCACAATAACACCAGCCATCTTTCTGTAAGTGTCTATGATTCTCCTGCATAGTTTGTGCTTTGCATGGCTACGTGACCACTCCTGGGATTTAAGCAAAGGAACACAAAAAGTGATCTGCATACAAATACGCACTTCCCCAAAACCATTAAAGCAGATTTGTTCTGGAGATGGCTAGAAGAATGCAGCTGTTCTACATCTCCTCATCTGCACCCATGCCTTTTAAATGTTCTGGCAATTTTTCTGACTAGACAGAACTCCCACAATTAGTAGGAAACAATACACTGAATTCACTTCAAAACAGCACTCCAACTGGAAGCCTCATTGATTTCAGAAGGAGCAATTAAGAAAACAGGACAAGTCACATCAAATATGATTGAACCTTTGGAAAAACTCACCATTAATAAGTGCTATGTTCAAACCTCGTCCGATGTTATTTTTCACATTGCTCATTAGTCTAAACATGCAAATGAAGAGAGAGATTGAGTGTTGAAGTTCAACCAGCATGACCGGTAAATGCAAAGCCACAGTCTAATAAAATGAATATGCAGAAGTACATCGACTGCACCGAACTTACATATTGCCATCAAAGCATATGGAAGGACCGACCACATTTGCTGCACCACTGATGATTTTGAATGAAAAAGTATGTCCAGGACATCGTTTTTTGTTATTGCACTTATTTTGTGTTAATGGTGTTTCTGGCAAGAAAATTCAGAAGGGATTAAAAAAATGTATCCTTTAAGTTATATTATGTGAGAGATCTCCATTTCTCTGTTCATTGTGACCCTTGTACCACATCATTGACCCAAACTCTATACAGGTAAGTCCTTGATGTACAACCACTTAGTGACCATTCAAAATTATCATGGCACTGATTTTTTTTTTTTTAACAATCCTTATCCTTATGACTGTCACAGAATTCCCCACAAGTCACATGATCAAAATTTGGGTGCTTGTATTTACAATGGTTGCAGTGTCCTGGGGTGTGTTTGTGTGTGTGTGATATGATTACCATTCATGATCTTCCCAGCTGGCTTCTACCAAGCAGTCAGTTGGGGGGAGCCAGCTTCCCTTAACAATCACACGTTGATTTGCTTACCAGCTGCAGTGGTTCACTTAAAAACCATGGCAAAACAGGTCATAAAATTGTGCCTGACTCACTTAATTGCCTTGCTTAGCGATGGAAATTCTGCTTCCACTTGTGGTCATGTATCAAGGACTAGCCTGTACATTTCTCCAAAATATTTCCAAATTATTTTATGGGTGCATGGACCAAGAATGATATTGGCCATCTTAGGTTTTCTGTTGAACTTCCATTTTGGTTTGTGATAGGCCTTTTTTGTCTGTTTCCATCCAGTGATGTCTCTCTTCTTTCTGAATGGTCAGGGCAAAGCCTTGTGAGTAACTTTCTGCTGGAAAACATATCAACAACCTTAATTTTATTGAGATACCAGCTGACAGGGTCAAGGCCAGAGTTTGGCTGTCCTTAGGGCCACTACTGATGTCCATTTGATAGGTCCAGTTGGACAATACTGACTGGAGAACTGTCTCTACCACAGCCAGATAACCCTGCCATGCATCATTGAAGGTAGAAAGGATGCCAATGACCCCTCCAAATGTGGAGTCAGCCGTGCACCTGACGAGGAAAAGAAAGGAACTAAGTCTCAGACATGAATAGGTGAAACTCTATTAGTGTTAGTGATCATGTCTGAGTGTGAACTGTCTTAAAACCACCATTGTTGGGGGTAGAATTTGGTAGTTTGGATTAGATGAAAAATGACCAGACACACCAAGAAGGATTTATTGGGCTTTTATCTAAGGGACCAAGTATATGGGCTCCTTTGCTTTCTGTACCAATACATTTGGTAATGAAAGGAAAGAGAAAGAAGCTGTTTTGTCCTGGCTCTTAATTGAGGGGGAAAATATTGTGGCAGCTTTTTTCTTCTCATCTTTACAAGAAAGGAGACAAAGATGTACATGGAGAAAAATGTTGGTTGGAGCAATGAGAAGGAAACTAGGCTTTGGGCATTCTGGGGATGACCAATGTTTCTTCTCAGGGGTTTTGTCTTGAAAATTATAATCACAGAAAACAGAGATCTGCAGAACTAGCATTCTGATGTAAAAGTAAAAAAAAAAAAAGGGTTAAAAAATAATACCAAAAGAAATGTACTCACTTTTATTTAATTCAGTGTTGGACCCTACAGAAGCCATCAGAAAAGACAAAACAAAATATTTTGAATCAGATTAGAATCAGCTCTCTTATTGATTGTTTTATGAATGGATTTGAAAGCTTCTGGGATAAGAGGGACCAAAATCTTTTGGCCTCATTCATTTAAAAGTTGACCACTAAAATATACTATTGATTACAGTATAGTTCCCTGCCCTCATAAAAAAAAAGCCTCTGAGGTAACTCTCATGCTTTGTAAGCAAAGAAAAGTTTTGCCTCACAAAATCCTAGGGGTTATTTTTTGGTAAAAGTAAGAGATAATGGAAATAGATATTGCATGCTTCCATGATTCATCAAAATAGATACAATAAGGTTGGAAGATAGCAATTTCCCCTCAAAGTCTAGCGGCCTGAAGAATTCATTTTATTCTCTATATTTAAATAAGATGTTATCACTAAGACTCCTAAAGGATTATTTATAAATTTAAATAATTTATCTCTTTAATTTCCCACTTGTTTCCCATAATTGAGTGAACTGATAAGCCCTAATAATTTAATTGCATAACATGGCATGAATGCATATGTGAACAGTTTTTATAGCAATTGAAAGATGAAGATTTTTTGGCAGTGTTTTCCTTCTCTTTTACTTCCTTCTCTTTCATGTATACAATCAAACGTATGAAAGAGATCAGTGGTGGGTTTCAAAAAATTTCCTACCGGTTTGGAGAGCTCACTTCAAACCGGCTGAATACCACTTCTGAAAGAGATGCCATTGCAGTGAAATTTGACTAGTTGGCTGTGTTGATGAAATTCAGCAGAACAGCTGGATGCAATGGTGCAATTTCCTACCACTTGAAGATTAAGGAGTACTGAAGAGAAGTGATGGGATTAATTGGTCTCCAGAAGACTTTCATTTCCATTGTAAAATTCACAAAATTTGCCTCAATACTTGCAATAATATCACACACTCACAACCTTCTTCAGTCTTCCAGAAGTTCAGGAGGCTGAGCTATGACTCTTGAACTGCAAAGTTACCCAAGTCTCATCTAATAAAAAATCCAATTTGACTTTGGAGACCAACAATAGAATTATGCAGAACTTCAGTCTTGTAATCTGATGTTTGAAAGCAGGGAAGAAGACATAAGTGTAGTCATAAGCTCTCAAAATCCTTGTTGTGCTTTATTTTCCTAGGCTGAGTAAAAAAAAAAATCCCCAAAGGATCTTTTATTTGTGCCTTTTGGATCTTAAGTAGAACCAACATGACTAGAGAAAATTATTAAAGGCAGCTTCTCAATTTGGTGAAAATTCTGCTGATACTCACAAGTGGAATCTCCATTAGATGTTTTTCCTTGACTTGCAAGGGTGTAAGTGGATGGAGATTAGGAAGTGGAGGATTGAATTTGCATGTAAAAAAGAGTGTATATCTCTAATAACTTTTAGCCCTGAGATGATATGAGCATACCAAACATTTATTAACTCACATATCTACCTGGCCACAGTTCAAAGACTTTCAGGGGCTAACATTAGCAAATATTTGCCAAATTCAGACAGAAATTCAGATGATTGATTTGTTCAACATTTTCTCTACTGGTTCTCATTAAAAGAAAACATCAAAGCAGTTTAATCAGTACAAAACAATATAAAGCAGGAAAACAGGAAGGAACAAGAATATTATGAATCCGAAACATTATCTCTGTACTATATTCTAATCTAGCAGAAGCCAGAAACAGCATCTGGTCCCAGGGTCCACACATGATCCCACCAAGACAAATAATTCCAGGGATGAATGTTTCAAGTGAAGAAACGCTGTTCACATGTTGACCTTATTTCCAACCATCCTCTATCCAATCTTCCTCTGCTCTGATGGAAGCTATTGCTATAATCTTCTTCCGCAGAAAGGAAGTTTTTTTCTATTTACAGTAGAGAGAAAAGACAACCCTTCCTAATTTTTCTTAGAGGAATGTTCAATCTGAGTCACATCTTAAATACAGAAGGAAAATTTGATCTTTTCCTGAATATGAGCCTGGGGAAATTGTAGGAGAAGACCTGCTTTGTCTTATGGTGACAAAAAATCAGGAGTCCAATTGGTTCTTTTCTGACCAAAAGCCACATATTTGTATGAGCTGCAGCTCACTTCCTCTAATGAAGTTAAATCAGATAAAGGGACTACCAGGAGCCTCTGGAGGCTGGTGGAAAATACTTGTCTTCCATCTTCCATGGCCTTTTGGACTTCTAGGGAGAATAAGCAATAAGGACTGCATCATCTGAGTATATTAATTTTGTGATATTGCAGCCTGCTAATTTGAAGGCATTATTGTCAGAGTTGTTCACTGGTTCAATCATGACGTTAATGAACAGATTAAACAGGGAAGGAGAAGCTGTATATTTATCAACCCAGAGAGCAACCTTAGTTGTTACATCCGACTCTCAGAGAGTAATTAATGCTTTGTTTAGGTATCAAATAAAGTAGATATATGTCATAATAGTCTTCTAGAGATTATCCAGAAAACGTTCCTGTTGACAGAATCAAAGGCGTTAATTTTCTGCAGCGAACTGAATGCCATACAAGTCCCCTCCCATTTGCTAAAAAAGAATTGATGGAGAAAAAAAGAAGTTGGGCATATCAAGAAAACATTTTGGGAAATGTATATTTAGCTATGGAATGGACACACACACACACACACACACACACACACCCATTGTTGCAGAGAAAGGATCATTAGAAGAAAATATTTATAGCTCAGGATTGAAGTGTGAGGTCATTGGTGCTCTCTGAGCTTGGTTGTTTTATTGCAGTTGTTTCATTTACCCACCTAGATAATCGAGCAAACCCCTCTCCCTTCCAGTACTGATGTTGTTATCTAGTTGGGTAATAAAGAAGTGCAAGAAAACAACCAAGCTCAGAATAGGACCTGATCCTTCAGGACATAATGGGATTTAACCCACTATCATTTAGCAGAAGACCCAGAAAATACAGAGCTCACTACACTGCACAATCTCCTAAGGGTATTTCAGTCATTGCATCATCTCAGAGCAGTCAAAATTTCAACCAAACTTGGGAGCTCAGACGAACACCTAGGATTTACATTTCCTCTCCTACCTATAGAGCTGGTTATGACCCCTACATAGGGGTCTGACAACAGCCAATAGAATGCATGTTTTTTCAAAGGAACAGGAAGCTCAAATAGAAAGCCCAAAGAAGGTATAGAGAAGGTATAAAAACCACCCACTCTCAACTCCATTTTGTCAGCTACCCAGAACCACAAACCCAGTGGTTCGGCTTCATCAATAAACCATTTTTTCCAATCAGCTTCCCTGTTTCCAGTGTCCCATCTTGGAACTTGGAACCAGGTGGATATTTTTTTCCCAACAAGGTCATGCAGACAAACCATACTTCCCAGGACTCTACAGTTTAGATTGAAAAGATGGAAAGCAGCAAAAGAGTCTCTTTCCATTCTTTTCGTGGCCTTTCATTTGCTAAGCTGGCAGAGCGTAGTGGGCAAAAGAAGAAGGGAAAAAATGGAATGGAGCGGAGATGAAAGAAGTATATAATTTATTATAACTTACTCAGCCATGTCTTCAAATTGATTGAATGCATGCTTGTGTTCTTCAAAAAGGTGCTGGCAAAAAGCCAAGTTGCAGCTAAGGTAAACAGCACCACAATGATCCTCAACACACCTAGGCCAGAAGGAAGACAAGGTCAGGTACAAGATAAATTGAGCAAGCTGGGTGTGTTACTAAACTCATAAAAACTAATCCTTGCTCTGCAGCCTAAATGTCAACAATGTCACCTCTTCAGTTAGTCGAATAAAGTGTGACGTTTTAGAATTGGCATGCTATGGATGAATCGATTTTTTTTCAGCTAAGAAATATCAGAAACTCTTCTAGTATTGTCTATTCTCACTGGAAGCAAGAATCCAAAATCTCAGGGAGAAGGGTGTGTCTCCTTTTGTGTGTCATCTGATTTTCATGCAATCTATTCAGAGGTGGTGGTATTCAGCAGGTTCTGACCAGTTCTGGAGAACCGGTACCTGAAATTTTGAGTAGTTTGGAGAACTGGCAAATACCACCTCTGACTAGAGAGTTTACCATATCCTTCCCCTGCCACGCCCACAGAACTGGTAGTAAAAAAATTTGAATCCCAGCACTGAATCTATTCAAAAGTCCATGGTTAAAACAGTCCATGGCTTATGGCTTGTTCAACCTCTGCCAAGATTCATACATTCTACCAAGTCACACTGTGGTTTGTTTGGATTTTGTGAATTGTAAACCATGGCTTATGGTTTGGCATGATGTGTAAAACCAGCCACCAAGTCATTATGCAGCTATTCGTGAATCAGCCAATAAACAAGGATGAGAAGATGGAAAATGAAAGAAGCTCTGAATAATGGAGGTCAGAATGGAGAAAATAGGTAAGACAAAGCTAGGTCGGGGCAAACCCAAGTGCTGAATTCACTCCTTTATATTTTCAAATAACAAAATTACATTTTGTGAGGAAAACTTTCCTCACAAAACCCTGGAAAATTAACAAGGATGAGCTACCCGTTTTTGGAAGGACTATCATAACCAACTTGTATAAAGATAAGAGATAGTGAGGAGGAGGAGGAGAAAAAGTGGCCACAGATTTCTGAAAGTGGAAATACAGTACACTTCATAAAACCTTAATCTAAGGAAAATATTAAGGTCCCCAAGAATGGAACTTTTCAGTTCATTCTCTGAATCCCTATTTAACACAGTATGCTGAAGCAAACTCATAAAGAGAGAAACAAAGACAGATGTTAGGCTGTAGCAAAGTTTTGCTTTAGAGCCCGAACCTTGCCATCTTTCTACAGAATAAATTTTGTATCAACCTAGAAGTTTTGAATTCTCCAGGTCATTTACTTAAGGAGACAATCCATGGACTTGATTATTCCAGCTGTGAGCATTCTTACAAATTCCCATGCTAGGTGATACCAACTTTGGGAGATGCATATTTTATGTTTCTGTTTTAATTACTTTTGCATGCCACAAGGATTGCCACGGATGTTGCAGTCTAGAAATCAAACAAATAATCAGATGTTTGTTGGGAAGAAGGGCACAAAATGCCATTTTCTATTCTTGCCAGCCAGGGGTTTTAAAATACGAATCTGCCCCTCCGGGCAGACCACCGGCTTAGACAGAGAGAATAGTGACCAATATATCACTGGAGGGCTACAATAAGGACTGCTAGAGAGGACAAAGCACAGTTCCTTTGGGTCAATAATTCACACTCAACCTGTAATGTTATGGGGAAATGGTATTGGAAGATGGGGGAGAGCTACAGTCGGTCAGATAAGAGGTAGCTTAGCCTGCAGAAAGAATGTGATTGTGGCAAGTGGCACAGACTGTCTCTAGCTTCTTGGGCTGTTAAGAGGAGCCCAAAAAGTTGGGCTGTTGTTGGGCTGCAACAGGGGAGAAATCCACTTTTAGATTTGCGGGATTCCGTTAATGTAGCCTTACAATAAAGTAGACTCTGGTCGTATTTCCTGTCCACACACCCCCACACAAGGCTGACACAACTCCATCTAATTAATATGGTGGTAGAGGAAATGGGAGGAAAATTAAGCCAACCCTACAACCGTAACTCAAATTCTCTGCCTGCTTTTTCCTTCCCAAGATCTTTTATCTGACCCTGAAAGAGAAGTAACTTTGAAGTTGGACAATATCCTAGATCTTTACAAAAGCTGCTGGACTAGTTAGTTCCCACACTCTGGGTGGGGACTCGGAAACTGTCCATGTGTAGTTAGTGCCTCAAATGAATGGGCAGTCACTAAAAGGAGCATTCAAAAAGCAGGGTGCTGCTGGACAGATTGTTCCTCTGGTGGCTTGTTTAAAGAAGGATTTATATCTACCCATTGTAGAGACATGAACTATCCCCCTTTGAGCCACAAAACAATCTTTTGTCAATGGGAGCATCTATTCTTGTGCGACCAGAGAGAAATAGACATTATATCTTTAGTTGGCCCAGAAATTAGTCTGGGGCTTGCTGGAGTACAGAATATAGGAGTCAGGGATGGAAGTATGACTCCATGGGGATGCATGAGACAAACAAACAAAAAGCTTTGCATGACAAGACACCAGTCCAATGTTAGATTGATGGAAATCCCTTCCATGGTATTTATTTTCAAAGGGAAAACCTGTATTGTAAAAGTAGTCATGCCTATGTGCAAATTAATTTTCTCTCCCTATTCTTGCTTTGTGTTTTGATAATGATCATTTGCTTGACACATTATGTCAGTTGTCATGCTGGCAGAAGTTTTTTCTGATAGAATCAGGAATATCTGCTTTATCCAAGGAGATGACATCTGGGACGTTATGGATTAACTCCTAAAATATCTGCTAAAATACCTCAGAAAGTGGAAGGTGAATGGCAATGATCAGCTGTGAGAACCCAAAACAAAACTTTTGAATCTTTTTTCTTTCCCTATCAGAGCCTCTCTGTTTCATTCATTCATTCACTCACTCACTCACTCACTCACTCACTCACTCATTCATTCATTCATTCACTCACTCACTCACTCACTCACTCACTCATTCATTCATTCATTCACTCACTCACTCACTCATTCATTCATTCACTCACTCACTCACTCACTTACTTACTCACACTCACTAATTCATTCATTCATTCATTCATTCACTCACTCATTCACTCACTCACTCATTCACTCACTCATTCACTCACTCACTCACTCACTCACTCACTCATTCATTCACTCATTCACTCATTCATTCATGTATTTCAATCCTGCCCATTTCGCCTAAGCAACTCTGTTGCTTACCTGTTGTTCGCATGTTTTTATTCCTGTGCAGTGAAAGATATACGGAAGCTTATCAGAAAGGACACCAGCTAACCTGTTGAAACAAAAAGACTAAAACAACTTACTTGGAAGAATATGAACTGCTGTAGAATTAAGCAATATATAGTACAATATGGAGAGAGTTGTTCTGATGTGTGAACAATTCAAACATGTTCATAATTCCTCAGCATGAATGACATGGACATTTACTGCTGCTTGATAAACAACAGAAGTTATTTTTTATTTAATACACCGATACCTCAACCTTCTTCAATCTACAGAGGGCTTCTATGGGGCTATAATAAAGATTGGTTTAAGGGTGAAGTTGGTGAATTTCATGCCTGATCAAGGATTTCGTGCTAACCACTCTGTGACACACATTGATTTGAATATTACTGTAGAAAGTTAGCACTTACCCTCTCCTAGAAGAATGAAATATTCTAGGCAATATTAAAAAGGCAGGATATTATATTTCCCTGGATGAGAAAAGGAGAAACATGTTTTTAAGGACAAAGAGTAGCTCCTTGCAGCTCCCTGGCCTCAGGAGATATTTGGTGCTTATTGAGCAGGACTGGGCCAGCCTATCTTCAAGACAATTAGATCTTTAGCTCCAGGGTGATGGGATTAAGACATGACTCTCCAGGACATAATAGGATTATCTATCAGTAGAGCTCACCACATGGCACAACCAAGACCCTTTATTGCATCACCCAGCAAGGTTCAACCAAACTTATCTCAGACAACCTCAGCAATGACCCCTGCATAGCCCCTGGGAGTCTGACAACCAATAGAATGCATGTTCTTGCACAGGAACAGGAAGCTCAAGGGCAGGGCCCAAGAGAGGGTATAAATACCTCTCTCAACTCCATATGGTCAGCTGCCCAGGACCTCAAACCCATGTGGTCCTGTTCGCCAATAAACCACCTTCCCAATCAGCCTCCATGTTTCCTGTGCCTTTCTCCCCACTTGGAACTGAACCAGATGGATATTTCTTCCAACATCACTAAACTTGTGATGACTGGAATCTGGGGAGGCAACAGTTAAAAAATTCAAGATGGGAGCCACAACCATGTAAATGAAGCACAGCCCCCATTTAAAGTATATTGCCTATGCAATGCCTATAAGAAGGGTTTTGCTTACAAATGGGCAGCCTGACAGACACACTGTGGATGTCCTGGTTTTCACCAGATGATCTCAGAAAGTGAAATATTTTATGCTGATGTCATATGGATTAAAAGAAGAAAAAACCCACTATGCTGCTTAAAAGCAGCCAGGCATTGTTTATTGTTCCTAGTTCTTCATAAGTTTTATTGTAGTCTCCTGGCAGTTTCCTGTTTTTTTTAATCCCTAGCAAAACACTTCTGTTTTAACTGCCATTAAAACATCCATGGCCATGGACCCCCAAGACTTAGCTCAAGATTTAAATCATAACATTTCTTCAAGCCTTTGTGGACCCTCCCTGGGATGACATCATGCCCTCCCCCCCATGGATTCATGGACCACAGGTTGAAAAGCATTGTCCTATATCATTTTTATGCCTCTTTCTCTTTATCATTCACTGGAGAATGCAATAAGGAAGGGTGATTGCATTCATTCCTTACTTCTGGGATTCACACATTAGCATCGGACTACCCTATGGAATTCAGATGCTGGACTAAATCTTTGCTTGATTTAACTGTGATCTACAATTAGGCAAGAAAAACCAAAAGTACACATATAGACTGAGTGAAACCAGGCTCAATAGCAGTAACTGTGAGAGGGAACTTGGAGTCTTAGTGGACAACCAGCTAAATATGAGCCAGCAGTATGCAGCAGCAGCCAAAAAAGCTAATGCAATCCTAAATTACATTAACAGAGGGATACAATTGAGATCAAGTGAGGTACTAATACCACTCTATAAAGCCTTAGTAAGACCACATCTCGAGTACTGCATCCAGTTTTGGTTACCACATTATAAAAAAGATGTTGAGACTCTAGAAATAGTACAGAGAATGAGTAGGGTGATTGGGGACTGGAGACTTAAACATATGAAGAATGGTTACAGGAACTGGGCTTGGCTAGTCTAGTGGAGAGAAGGACCAGGGGAGACATGATAGCAGTCTTCCAATATTTGAGGGGCTGCCACAGAGAGGAAAGGACCAAGCTATTTTTTAAAGCACCCCAAGGCCAGAGAAGGAATAATGGATGGAAGCTGGACAAGGAGAGATTTGACCTGGAAATCAGGATAAATTTTCTGACAGTGAGAACAATCAACCAATAGAACAGCTTGCCCTCGGAAGTTGTGGGAGCGCCATCACTTGAGACTTTCAAGAAGAGATTGGACTCCCATTTGTTAGAAATGGTGTAGGTTCTCCTGCTTGGGCAGGGGGTTGGACTAGATGACCTACAAAGTCCCTTCCAACTCTGATTATCTGTTATCTGCTATCTCTTTGAACTGTAAGAAACCAAGATCTGCGTGGAAAAAAACATATTAGACTTTTAGTTTGAAGGAAGTCATGTCAAATTGGAAACATGTCTGGAAGATAGAGGCACATTCTAGAGGATGTGATCAGTGATATATTGATGGCTGGACAGAAGAACTAGAAGCTGAAACCACTGTGTTAGGAGGTATATTAACTTGAATCTTAACACAGTGATTTCAGCTTTCAGAATCTCCTATCCAAAGAGATTAAGATGGGGCCATCAATATATCATTGATCACATGACATATTTTTGCATCATCACCATCCAACATCAATGGTTTTCCAAAATTCAGGGCTTGAAAGGGTTGGGGGGAGGAGATTGAGGGTAGTTTCAAGGACTGCAAAAATGAGACTGTCAATTGATCACCTTTCCTTTAAAGATATATGAAGTACATAAAGATATACGAAATATTCTGGTTATATCCCGAAATAAAAATAATAATAATGGACAAGTTCTTGAATGTGTACACTGATGTACCCACAAAGGTTTTAGAAAGATAGATGTTTAGTCATAATCCTATTGCTCGAGGAAGAAAATAATTTTGCCTAAAGAGTATTAGAATTGTTATGCTCCGACAGACAGAGAGAAAAAGTCATGACTACATTCTATGTTCCAAAGAAACATCCTTATAAGGTGAAGGAGGGAGTATACCTGCTTACTTCAGGTTAAGCAAAAGACATTACAGAATTGCAGGTGCCAGATCATTGGTTTTTTAGGTGATATCCTCGGAGAAAACCATACTCCCACCAACTCTGACAGGGCAAGCCACGGTCAAGTGCCAGGGAAGTCAGGGGATTCATACAGTTCAAATGGTTATAAAGATTTATTGAAAAGCTCTCTACAAGAATCTGAATAGTCCAAGCAATTGGTGGTAGATAAAAGTCCCAGGAATTCAAAGTGGGCTGAATTTAGATCTTTTGGGGGCAAGAAAGGACTGATGGCTGATGACATGTTTGACCCCTCCGTTGGGCTGAGCCTGGTCATCTCCTACAGCTACTGTATAAAAAGAGAGCAAACCCCATTCCTTCTAGCAGTGAAGATGTTAGTAACGAAACATCTGCAAGAAGACAACCAAGTTGTGATGAGAAATTCAATGAAATTCTGAAAGGTGATATGAGTTGACCAAAGATGGATGTCCTGTTTCACTGCACAAGTAATCTCTCTAGTGGACTGCTGTTTTTCTGGCATTCAGACCTTTAATTACATCCCAAGATTTTTCCATGGAGCTTTTTCAGATTAAAGCAATGGAAAAATATGACCAGGAAACACTATCGCCTAATGCAACCCCTTTACTGTTTAACACAAACCAAAGCAGAGTCTTCTTCAAGCCAACAAGAGTTTAGCTCTTTCTATTTTCCCTTTTTTCCCCTTCTGCTTCCTCTCTCTATTTCCCAGAGAATTGATTGTAGCTGTTTTGCAACACAAGTGTTTTAATGTGAATTTACCGGAGATCCGGGTTCACTTTGATGCCTTCAGATTTAAAGATTACACAGATAAAATAATTGAGTTAAGTGAGTAATCAAAGAACTGAATACAAAGTTAAACACAGCTGTGTAACCCACAAGTGAAAATCCATTCCTTGTCTAAACAAGGATGCTGATATAAATATAAGGAACAAATAAAGGAATAAACTATAAGGAACAAATCAAGGCTACAGTGTTTATCCAAATCATTGCCCTCCAGAAGTATAATAATATGCTGTAAAATGGCGACTGTTGCAATGAAGATTGGGAGAAAGCTGCTTGGTACGGTAGATATTTCAATAAATTCATTTAATTTTGCATTTGAAAATTTATATGCAACTCACAGCTCCATGAATTTTGCAATGCCATTTATTAACCCTCCCATCCTGAGAACATTTATTAGGAAAATACCTGATCAAAAATACCCATTATGATTAAAATAATTAATAAAAATGCACTGTAGCACTGAAAATGACTTACATCATCTGTCACTCTCTTATTATTTGTATATCCCTTTTAGTTATTAAGACAATGTACTTTTTGTATGTACAGTGCAATATTTTTTTGATGGTTCTTGTATCCTGTCATTTTAAAATCCACTTTCAAATCAATCAATCAAAATCCACTTTCAAATCAATAAAATAAATAAAACAGGTTTCTCTTCTAGAACATCTTTTAAACAGAATCTATCTATATAGGCAGCATTTTTTAAATTAACATCTGGGTCCCTTGTTCAAAATATCCATCAGTATGGCCGATATTAAAATATTTTGCTTTATTCTGTATTTGTAAGTTGAATGTAAGTATTCTTCTTTAATTATAAGAAGAACAATCAAATAATTTCATTTCTTCTAGTTTTCACTAGTGTCCAACTCTCAAAGTCTCATCTTATCTTGTTTTTTTAAGAGTATTCAAAACAAAAGCATTTTTCCCATGGGGAGGTGTCTTATAATTAATTCCAAAATCTTTTCCCAAATTGATTAGATCCTTTGTCCTTTTGCAACTTCCTAAAAGCAAACCTGTAATTATTCTTTTGCTGTTTATTTCTCTCCATCCATTTTTTAAAGTCCTGAAACTTGTATTTAAAACTTCTTTCACTAAGGATTGAGGGAAACTCAATGGATGCTGTCAAGCTTGTCAATCAAAGATAGCTGAAAGGCAGCCATCAAGTAATTTTTAAAAAGTGATTAGAAAAAGAAGTATGTAAACTTAGGTATCCTTTTACAGCAGGGTGTCAAATGGGCAGCCTGTGGGCCAGATGCACCACAAGCAGCACCTGAGCGCTATGAAGGGGAAAAATGTTGCAAAACCTCATGTGACGGCAACATGATGTGGCAAATTTGACACCCATGTTTTAAAGGCATCAGTCTGAGCAAGATGCCTATCCCCTTATCTCCTTGAGCAATAAACCCACCAGAGACCACTGTTTTGTGGTCTCCTCATGAGAAGCAAGTGCAGGGGTGGCATGCTACCGGTTCGGCCCGGTTCGGGCAATCTGGTAGCTCCGAGGATCAGCTGAGAGCGAACCGGTTCGGTTTTCTTTGAGGATCAGCTGTTGAGCCCACCAGCCCACCTGGGCTGTAGGCTGTGCTTTATACCTTGTTTTTCAAGCTCAGATGATTGGCACAGCACAGCGGATTGCTGCGTATCAACTATTTCACACACAGGGATTGCTGGAGAAAATCATTAGCAAACACTCTGCACACACACGTGAAGTGCGTGCATGTGTGCAAAGCGTACGCTCATCAAACCCCTAGGAAATTTTTTTGAAACCCACCACTGAGCAAGTGTCTGGAGCACTTATGGGTGATCTCAAGTCCTCTCCTTGTTACAAGAGGAATGGCAAAGAGCCAGTCTATTTGCTGACTCTTATTCCATTGCAGTTGTCAGCTGTAATTCTGGAAAAACTGTTTTCAGGCTCCCAAATCTGAATGAAGATACCCCTGCATCAGTGGTGGGATTCAACATTTTTACTATTGGTTCGGTGAGTGTGGATTGGTGGGCGTGGCAGGGGAAGGATACTGTAAAATTTCCAGTCATCAGAGGTGGTCTTTGCCAGTTCTCCAAACTACTCAAAATTTCCGCTACCGGTTCTCCAGAACGGGTCAGAACCGGAGGTGGTATTCAGCAGGTTCTGACCAGTTCTGGAGAACCAGTAACGGAAATTTTGAGTAGTTTGGAGAACCAGCAAATACTGCCTCTGACTGGTCCCTCCCCCATCTATTCTCTGCCTCCCATCGAGTCCCAGCTGATTGGCTGGGTCTCCTTTGGTTGCCCTGCACAGGAGAATGGAGCTGGAAAGCAGGCCAGTGGGGTGGGGAGGAAATGGGGATTTTGCAGTAACCCTACCCCCAGGAGTGGGGAGGAAATGGAGATTTTGCAGAATCCTTATCCTGCCATGCCCACCAAGCCACACCCACCAAGTCATACCACGCCCACCAAGCCACGCCCACAGAACCGGTAGTAAACTTTTTTGAATCCCACCACTGGTCAGAACATGCCCTCTGCCCTGCATTCCCATTTCTGTGCCTGATACCTTCTTTTCTTCTCTTTCTGATCTCCACTTCTCTCTGAGGCATGCTGCAGTGAAGGGTTTGATTCATATGCCAGCATGTTTGGAAATGATTTATAGCCTGGATATTTGACATTATGCCAAGAATCCTGTGAGTACCAGCCTAAGGGCTGAATATGGAATGAAAGCCCCAGGGAGCAGATCCTGTTCTGTCTACATTCAACCAAGGAATACAGTTATAAAGAAACAAAGACAGTGAATGATGTGCATCAACTTCACAGGAACCTTAAAATCAGGGATTGAGTTAGGAAAATAGAAAGGGGAGATGGGAGGAAGAGAACGATTATTATGCTTTTAAAAAATGATCTCCTTTTTTGCAAAGTACTGTAGCACCTACCCCTCTCCTAGAAGAATGAAATGTTTTGAGAAATATTTAAAAGGCAGAATGTTATGTTTCTCTGGATGAGAAATGGAGAAACATGCTCTTGGAAAGCAGCACCCACCTTTCTTAATAGCCCTCAACAGATGTCAGCATGTAAGAGATAAAGAGATAGCTAGCTCTATTCATAAGCAAATTCTATCACCCAAGATCCAACAAAGGTAGGATTAGCCCTCAGCCACAATAGGAATTGCCCAAAGCCTCTTCACTTCATCGTCTCAGTTGCAGCACCACTAGCAGTTCAAATTTCAACCAAACGTAGCTCAGACAAACTCCTAGGGTATGTACATGGCCCCATGGGAGTCTGACAACAGCCAGTAGAATACATGTTCCTGCACAGGAACAGGAAGTTCAAGTGCAAAGCCCAAGAGAAGGTATAAACCCACCCTCACTCTCAACTCCATGTGGTCAGCTGCCCAGAACCCATGTACTTCTGCTTCACCACTAAACCATCCTTCCAATGTTTCCAGTGTCTTTCTCCCAGCTTGGAACTGAACCAGATGGATATTTCTTCCAACACTATAGATGTGGCTCTGTTTTTTTGTACTCATGCATGCTATCATGCACACATTTCAGTTAAAAACAAATTGGCTTAGTTCTTATCACAAGAGGTATTGGAGCAATGCAAACAGACACTTTTTTAGCCTTTTGTTTAGTATTCTGTGTTACTGAAACAAGCCCTTTTTGTTTTGGATCTTTTTCTCTCTCTCTGTTTTTTAATATATATATATATATATATATTATATAACTATATATATTCTATATACTATATATAGACATATATATATATTTATATATATATATATATATATATATATATATATATATATATATATATATATAAACCACTGTAAAAGTCAGACGGCACTTCTGCTTGCAGATGACTCAGATGTCAAATCTATTTACGTGCACCTGAGTTTGCATTCTAACATCAACTTGATATATATATATATATATATATATATATATATATATATATATATATATATATATATATATACTATATATATATGTTGCATATATATATAGGCACCTGAGTTTGCATTCTAACATCAACTTGATAGAAAACAACAGGTGAATATATATATATAGGCAGAGTATGCAGGTTAGGTGTGTTCAGGTCTTTTCCGAACAGAGTAACATATATATATATATATATATATGTAGGCAGAGTAACATCAATTGGCTGAAAAACTGACCACTGTAGCATTTCTCAAACCTCCTTCAGTTCACTGTTCAGATATGGGAAAGCTTTTATTCTACTAAGTACCATTCAGCATAGCAGTTAACCACGAATGCACCTGTATATGTGTGCCACTGTCTTCTGAATAAAGCTGAAACTTACCAGGCTGAATGTACCAGTATCTACCAATATTTATCCGGCATTCTGAACCTGGTCTTCTGTTCCTTCTGCTCAGTAGGCTTTTAGTTCAGTTGTTCTACCAGGATAGGTGTTTCATAAGCATCTTTCACTTCCTGGAGATTATTGCTGAATGGGGCATGATATTCAGAGAACCAGAACGTACCAAGTAAAAGGTGGGGCACTTTTTATGACTATGCTATAAATTAAATCTGCTGGCAAGCCCAACCTCAATGAATGTATGCAATGGTAAACAATTTCCTCAACCCAGGTATTGTGCAGCTCTCTTAGGAAAGGTCAAACAAACTACAATATATTCGTCAGAACAAGGAAATATTTCAGATGTTGATGAGAAAGTCCAATGAATGAGAATATTGATGTGACTAAAAAGAGGCAATTACCTAATGATTTGTTTGCTTATTCTCTCTGTATCAATAAAGGGGAACATTTGTAGCTCAGGGTTGAAATGAGGGGTCCTTGGTGCTCTCTGAGCTTGGTTGTTTTCTTATAAATGTTTCATTACTAGCACTTCAAGCACTGCAGTGCAGATGTTACCAGGGGTGGGATTCAAATTTTTTAACAACCGGTTATGTGGGTGTGGCTTAATTGATAGGCGTGGCTTGGTGGTCATGCTATTGGCTGGGTGTGACCAACTCAATATCACTCAGATCGAGGCACTCATCTCCTCGCCTGGCCTCTCATGACTGTGGGGATGCTGCAACAGTTGTAAGTGTGAAAAATAGTCATAAGTCACTTTTTTCAGTGCCATTGTAACTTTGAACGATCACTCCACATGAGCAAAGTACCAGCAAAGGAGGGGGAAAAAAAACTTCAGAGATGTTCCTGAGACAAGAAGTCTAGTCCTGCCAAGAATGTAATAAGGGTTAATGGAGAGGCAGTTTCTGTAAGCAACACCAGAATGTTTCCTTCCTGCCTTCCTTACAGGATTAGGCCAGTAATTTCTTCTAATAACCAGTTCTCCGAACTGCTTAGAATGTTAACAACTAGTTTTAGCGAATAGGTGTGAACTGGTAGAATTCTACCCATGGATGTTACCTAGTTTGAGTAATGAAATGTTCTCCTTATAGTAATTTGTCATTCCTTGGGTTTCTATCTCTAACATGACCTCTAGCTTTTTAGTTGTCAAGATTGCTGATTTCTTTTTGCTTTCCAGTTCTTCTGCTATCTGGGGATTCTGAGTATATCATCCAACAGGCTTTGGTGGAGCCTCCAACCAGGATCAATTGCACTTGATCCTGCTTTATTATGAACAATCATTAGGAGTTGACAGGTCAACTATCATCTAATTCCTAGAAGTAAAATGACAGGTGACAAACAAACCAAGGATACCTATAGCCAACAACTCTTGGTTTTATGGCTTCCGAAACCTCCCAAATTTGTCAAAATGCAGTGACAAATTGCAAATACTAGCATAGGATTTTCTAGTAAGATGTGCTAACTGTTTGAGAACTTTTATTTTATTTGTTTGTCAAACATGTACAAGATAACAAGTATAGGTATGAACATAAACATGAACAAAGGAAGTAAATATAGATAACAGTGGACAGTAAGACAGGGGTGGTAGGCATGCTGGTGCACTTATGCACGCCCCCTTTAAGGACCTCTTAGAAATGGGGTGAGGTCTATGGTAGACCTCACCCCAGTTTGAGGTTGAAGCTGTGAGGAGTTGAGGCTGTAACAACAGAGACTGGTAGGGCGTTCCAGGCATTGAGTTTGAAGTGGTTTATCTTGAGTTTGTATTGGTTGTTTGCCTGTGTATTATTATGATTGATGTAGTTGCTTGACATTAAGAGCCATGGTGGCGCAGTGGTTAGAATGCAGTACTGCAGGCTATCTCTGCTGACTGCCAGCTGACTGCAATTTGGCAGTTCGAGTCTCACCAGGCTCAAGGTTGACTCAGCCTTCTATCCTTGGTCTGAGGTTGGTTAAATGAGGACCCAGATTGTTGGGGGTAATAGGATGACTGTAAACCTCTTCGACAATGCTGTAAAGTCCTGGGAAGGACTATATAAGTCTAAGTGCTGTTGCTATTTCCTTCCTTTGTTTGTGGTGGGTTACAATCAATTCAAGGACATTCCAGGCTTGAATATTTCACATAGTTACTAAACTTACCCATGTTTAAACTGCAGCAAATTGTTTCATATTTACTGGATGTTGCCCACTGTTTCCTAAAGAAGGTGTGCCCGAAATAGCTTTTCAAATAATCTGGGACAGAAGTGACCTTTTTGTTTGATGACTTCCCTGTTCAAGTCACTTCCTGAAACAAATCATTGCACTCAAATATCACCTACTTGATGTGAACATATTAACTATCAGACACTGGATGTGAATGCTGGAAATCAGCAAAAAAAAAAAGAAGAAGCCAAAAACCAGGATCATAAATGTGAGCCAGTTGCCAAGTTCACAAAATACAATTGTGTGACAACGACATGTGTATATGTGTGCGTGTATTTTTGTGTACAGTGATTGAAACTTTGAAATCAGGTGGTATCCTTTTAGGGGTCCGTCGTACCTTTGAACGGTCACTAAGAATAAAATAGATATAGAATTCTTTTATTGGCCAAGTGTGATTGGACACACAAGGAATTTGTCTTGGTGCAAATGCTCTCAGTGTACATAAAAGAAAAGATACATTCATCAAGAATCATCAGGTACAACATTTAATAATAGTCATAGGGTACAATAAGCAATCAAATCATACCAGGAAACAATCAATATAGATCGTAAGGATACAAGCAACAAAGTTACAGTCATACAGTCAGAAGTGGGGGGGGGATGGGTGGTGAGGAGTGATGAGAAGATTAACAGTAATAGTTGTGCAGCGTTAAGCGAGGATTATATGTAGAGCTAGTCGTCAACTTAAAGATCAAAACTGAGCCCCAAATTTCTGTTGCTAAGCAAGGCAATTGTTAAGTGATTTGTTCCACTGATTAATTGTTCTGACTGATTAATTGTCCTTGGAACCTGTTTAATTCTTGTTATGCTGGTTTGACGCTCCTCTTATAAAAATAACTTTTAACTGCTCCCAGCTAGTCAGCTAAATATTTTTCTAACTGTTTTACAACTTTTTTGGTTCGGTTGTCCTGTGGTTAAGTGAATCTGGCTTCTGCCATTAACTTTATTTGTCCAAAGCTGATTAGGAAGATGGGAAATGGTGATAAGATGATGCCAGGAGCCAGTGCAACCATTGTAAACAATATGTACCAGTTGCCAAGCACCTGAATTTTGAACACGTGACCTTGGTGTAATGTTTGAAAGGGTATGAACAGGTCCTAAGCCACTTTTTCCAGTGGCATTGTAACTTGGGACAGTCACTAAGCCAATGGTTATAAGTTGAGGACTATCTACAATCAATCATTTTCATGTTAAAAAGTGTCAGGACCTTTTAGCCACAATTATGTTGACGTGCACAAATCTGAAGTCTGTAAACAGTGTATCATGATTTAGGGTATAACTAAATCTTTATATCATAACTTCCTCAAGTAGGTTTCCTTCAGAGGTCATTTTGCGGAAGATTGTGATTGAAAAAAAGTAAACACGATTGAGAGTGTTTTAACAAACTGCATCGCTGTTTAGTTTGGGGGCAGCAGTGCCTCCGATAGAAAGTCCATACGGAGAGTGGTAAGGACAGTTGAGAAGATTATAGGAAGCTCGCTCCCCGTCATTCAAGATACTGCTTATAAGCGCTATGTGTTTAGAGCTCAAAGCATTGTTAGAGACCCCACACACCCACTTCACGGTCTGTTTCTGTTGCTCCCTTCTGGGAGGATGTTTCGAAGTATTTCTAGCAGGAGCGCAGTACCAGATTCTCTAACAGCTTTATCCCAATGCTAACTGTCTGATAAACTTGCAAGATTTATTTTTCTCACCATGTACATATATGTGGGTATATGAATAATTTTGTATTTATTTATTTATTTTGTCATGTTTATGTAGTGTATATTGGAGGTGATAACTCTTTGGGAGCTGTATGCAATGAAATTTCATTTTAAAGTATGCTGATTAGCGTCCATTCAAAGTGACAATAAAGTTATTCTAAGTTCTAAGCCTAAGTTCTAAGTTCATACGGTGCAATGTTAATACTTTATATGCAAAACTATTCTTGTATATTCTATTCCTCACTGGCATCTTGTACAGTAGAACTTTGTGAAATTACTTTGAAGCCTATTTGGATAAGTGTATTGTGTAGGGTGAGCTGTAGATATATTTTTTAATAAAGGGAATCCCTGAGACTGGAATATTATTTCAAGGATTCCTTTAGGGTAAGAAATATTCAAAAGGCTGATTTAGAGGGATGTGTGAATGACACTGTGGCAAAAAAAAATTGTGTTTAGCCTTGATTGACCAAGCTACAGGCTTAGCATCATGTCTCACTTCTGGATGGTCCTTGGAACCTGTTTAATTCTTGTTATGCTGGTTTGACTCTTCCCTTATAAAAATAACTTTTAACTGCTCCCAGCTAGTCGGCTGAATATTTTTCTAACTATTTGTATGCCCTGTTTTTACCTCTTTGAAGAAAAGAATTTTAATACACTATTTTTATCAGAATAGAATAGAATAGGATAGAATAGAATAAGAGAGTTGGGTAGTCCAACCCCCTACCTAGGCAGGAAACCCTATACAATGTAAGACAAATGGTTATTCAATCTCTTCTTAAAAACTTCCAGTGTTGGAGCATATACAACTTCTGGAGGCAAGTTGTTCCACTGATTAATTGTCTAATTGTTCCACTGATTAATTGTTCTGACTGATTAATTGTCCTTGGAACCTGTTTAATTCTTGTTATGCTGGTTTGACGCTCCTCTTATAAAAATAACTTTTAACTGCTCCCAGCTAGTCAGCTAAATATTTTTCTAACTGTATGTATGCCCTGCTTTTACCTCTCTGAAGAAAATAATTTTAATACACTATTTTTATCAGTTGTATAGAATAGAATAGAATAGAATAGAATAATTCTGCAGTCAAAACTCTGCCCATTTTTAAACTCTGCATCATGCATAATACAGGGGTAATACAGGGGTAGCTTTGAGAACACCATCATTGCCACCATAAGGGCTTTTGGACCACACTTTGCAGACACCCCTGGCTGTCATGATGGATATTTGTTGTGCTTCATAATCACCCTTGGGACTTGGATGCTGAAAATCGCATGCTGAAAAGGGACCCATTCTTATCTCATTGGTGAAATAAAATGCATTGGCATGTGTAAAAAAAAAAGAAATGCCCATAGGAAGGGATGGTTTTTCTGGCCTGGATATTGATCTGAGCACAGTAGTCCTTGACTTGAAAACCATTTGTTTAGCGGCCATTCGAAGTGGCTTGTGGCCATTTTTTACACTTAGGATCAGAGGTGGGCTGCTGTGGGTTCACAGGGGTTCAGGAGAGCCCCTAGCTAAGATTCTGTGCAGTTTGGAGAACCCCCAAATCCCACTCCTGGCTGGCCCCGCCCACCACTCCCCTCCCCTCCCCTCCCCTCCCAGGAGTCCCCTCATGGCCTGTCTTGGATGTAGGTAAGGGCAGGGCACGTGCGGAGACTTGGAGAGGGTGAGAAATGGGCCTCCCTGAAGTTCAAGAAAGCCGGAAATGGGCCCGTTTCCAGCTTCCAGAGAGCCTCTGGCGCCTGGGGAGGCCGCTTTCGTCCTCCCAGAGGCTCGAGGAAAGCCTCTGGAGCCCAGGGAAGGCAAAACCACCCCCCACATGGTGAAGGAGGCTGACTAGGCCACGCCCACCATGGCCACACCCACCCAGCAACCGGGCAGAGAACCCTTTGCTACAATTTTTGAAGCCCACCCCTTCTTAGAATCACTGCAGCATCCCCATGGTCATGTGATCAAATTTCAGCTGCTTGGCAACTAACTCATATTTATGCTGGTTGCGGTGTCTTGGAGTCATATTATCACCTTTTGTGACCTTCGGACAAGCAAAGGCAATGAGGAAGCCAGATTTACTGAACAACTGTGTTATTAATTTAACAACTGCAGTGATTCTTGTGACAAGAAACGTCATAAAATGGGGCAAAACTCACTTTTGTCTTGCTTGACAAAAGAAATTTTGGGCTCAATTGTGGTCGTAAGTTGAGGACTACTTGTAGATGATGGTTCTTCAGTCAAACTTCTGGTTTTTTCTCTAATTTTACTTCCCTTTCTCTCTCTCGCACTATTGGTCCAAATGGGTGGCTTGCTTCTCAATCTTTCCTCTTTGGTTCTGGTTAAACTGGCAGCTGGTTAATTGAGATTATATTTGAATTCTTTATTCATTATTACACTACATTTTCCCAGGGTTTAAGGTCAGGCCAAACTGGGTATGCTTGATTTATGACAGGACTCAAGTGGAGAGCCACAGTTCAGAAACTTCAAAGAATGTCTACATCTGTGCTTGGCATGCCACATCAGGCACATATTGGTGTTAAATATTTGTGTTCACAGTAATAACGGTTTGTGATGAAAATTACAAATTACAAAATTGGGATTAAAAACCATCTGGGATTTTTTAGGATTGTTTATTGACCCACCCAAGTATAACACCCAAATATTTATTCTGTGAAAATATTGTGATTTCCTCACAATTCCCCACCATCCAGTCAGAGCCGAAGAAGCTTCTTAGATGAGAAGCGAAATGTTTTGAACAGAAAAAAACAGAAAGCACAGTTGCCTCCTGAAAAAAAAAAGCACCTTTGGGAGAACCATGACCCTGGATGACTGAGAATCTCCAGACATCTGTGAAAATATTGGTAATTTAATAAATACTACTTTAACTAGAAGAACTAAATAATAACAGTAATGAACAACTTACATCTTATGATGATGCACTTAACACCATATAACATCTGTCCATCCCAGCTTCTTGGAAAGGACATGACAGATGGACAAAAATGCCAAACCCGGTGTAAACACCTGGCTGACAAATTATAAAGAGTCCCATTAATTTTAAGGGTGGGGGAGGGGGGTCAAGACTGATCATTTTGGGGAACCTTAAATTAGTCCAAGCACCTTACTGAATTTCCATTTGTGATCTGTGTTTTCTCATTGCCATCCATTATTGCAACACAAAATAGGATGCTAGATTGCTTATTTTATTTTATTTATTTATCATGTTTATATAGCCGCCCATCTCACAAACAAGTCATTCTGGACAGTGCACAACAAAGTATAATACTCCTTGGGATTCTTCTTCTGAAAAATAGATATTCTGAAAACAGTCTGGGATTAAAGAAACCTAGGAGGCTTTGATCTCTCTCGAGAAATAACCTTGCTATTAGTTTAGCTGCTGTTACTTTGTTTTTGCTGCTCCTGGTAAGAATCGGCATAGCGCATAGCAAACAGCCTTAATGCTTGCAGGGCCTTTGCTGCCTGCCCAGAGCAGCCAGGAGATCCGTCTGGGTGTGAAGGCAATAATTAGTCAGCTCAGCTTTGCTGAGCCTGGAGCAGCCTTCCAACTTTGTAATAATGTGTCATACCACACTGGGGCAAGTCCAGCCAGCTGATTTTGCTAGCATCTTTTACAAGCCCGAGGAGCAAAAGTCTCATCTTCATGATTACCCAAGGAGGCAAAAATGAGAGTGAACATGTGGAGGGAATAGAGAACAGCCTTGGAAGACAGTGGGAAGAGCCATTACTGAGGCAACAATTAGCCAAGGGTGGCTTCAGTTGATTATAAGAAACTAACTTGAGGAAATGTCTTCAGGCAGGCTTCTCCCTCATTCACACAAAGCAAGGAAGTAGGGACTTCCGGTTTGAGCTTCTTCAGCGACAGACCGAAACCTCGTCTCTGCGAGGCTTCGATCTGTGCTTGCTGCTGGAGCGCCCAGAGCCGGCTGGTTTTGGGGCTAAGCCACCCCGTAGAGGTGGTGAAGAGGGGGGAGACTGCCAGCAGGGTTGAGGAGAGCCACATCTCTCCTCCCCAGCTGGCCATTACTCCCTTTCCCAAAGGTGGTTGCAGCGGTGGTCAGAAATGGCCACCACAAAGAAGAACTCGACCGGAAAAGAATGTGCAGGAGGAAGATAAGAAGAGAAAGTTTTGGTTGACCGGGTCAAACAGCAAAAGCAACAAATAAGGTACCCTGGAATTGAAACTGTTAAAAAACAATAACATTGTTCCCTAAGAAGATTTTTAAGCTGCGAAGGAGAGAGAAAAGGGAAAAGATTTGGTTTTCTCCTTTTCCTATACTGACAGCTAAGAGACTTAAGCAAGAAATCGGAAAAAAAATCCACTTTGACATCAATAGGCATTTAATGCTGAAAATAAAAAGTCAAAGGAATAATAAAGATTTCTGGATAATTAAAAGCTTTTGAAAACAGGAAAGGAGAGAAAAAGAATAAAAGGGTAGGAAGGGAGGAGACTGCCTGGAATTAAAAAAGAAATTACAGCAAAATCTCAACAAGACTTCCAAAAGATACATTCTAACTGAAATATTGCAACAAAAACCCCAGGAAGAGAAAGTCGAAAAGAAATAAGAAGATATAACTCGGGACTATCTGGATTACTTGATGATTTCTAGATTCTTGGTTATTGTTTTGAATGACTAAAATCAATCGGGTGGTTGTTTAAAACTTTTTAAAATGGCTCCACTTTTAGAAGAACTGAAAATGGAACTTAAAAAGTACAAAGAAGATGCACAAGAAGGGAGAGGTTCTTTTGGCTTTGTATTTCAGTTTTTAGAAATGGAGATTTGGAATTATGAGAAACAACAAGAAATGCCTGCAGAACAAGAAGATTGCGACAAAGAAGAAGCCATCTTTAATGAACAAGTAATCTTAGATGGGGGGGAAAAGGAAAGGGGGAAAAGAGAATGGAAAGTTTAGGATTGGGAAAAACAACTCCCCAAAAAATAGAGTGAAAAATAAGTAAAAGCAACAGAAGAGGGAAATGCAGAAGAGAGAATTAGAACTAGAGAGACAAGGGGGTAAAAAGGGGAGGGAGAAGATGAGAGGGAAGAAAGAAAGGAAAAGAAGTTATAAAGGACAGAAGCAAAATATAGAGAAACAGGGCAAAATATAGAGAAACAGATAATGGGTGAAAACTTAATGGAAAAAGGGATTCTTCAAAGGTACATAAGATAGTATGGTTATATTAGAAGCAGAAATAATTTTAGAAAATATGAAACAATGTATGATTAAAATGTCTGATAAAATAGCTATCGTAATTCAGTGGAATGCTTGTCAATAAATAAATGTAACAAAAGGTATATTTAATGATTTATAAAACATATGTGAAGAGAAATAAGGGAAAAATTAATTATGGAGATTATATGTGTTTTTAAGGAAGTATGATATTTAATTGAAAAGAAGTGTTAAAGATGTTATGGTTTTAATGATTATTAATGATAGAACTGAACTGGAATGGAATGAAGGTTTATAATTACATATATTTACAATCTTTCTTTTTTTTTAAAAAAAAGAATATAGTGTGTATTATAAGAATGTGCCAAGCAGAATTCGATTGGAAGTTATGTATTATGTATTATATTGAAGGTCATAAACTTAAGGTATATATTGAAGTTTAAATAAGAGTTGAATGGATGTAACTAAAAGATATAAAGGTGTCATACTCCAATTAGTAACTACAGGAGAAAATTTGTTTAATGAGAAAAGATAATATGAAATTGAAACAGAACAGACAAAAGTATAAATATAATGATTTGAATTGAGATGAGATAATCAAAATAAAATTGAGAACATTAAAAGAGGGGAAAAACTATATAGAAAATGTAAAATAGTATAAGATATGGAATAGAATACAAAAAGAAGCATGAAATTGAGTTTTGTGTCTGTATAAAGAAGTTCAACCATACTATTTTCAAAAAAGATGTTTTATTTGTATTTTGTGTGTGAAAACCCAAATAAAACTTTATTTAAAAAAAAAAAAGCAAGGAAGGAGGGAAGCCCATCCCATCTTGCAAGATTCTATTACTCTATCTTTATAATAAAAGTAGTTTTAGATTTAGATGGCATTGTTTTCTTAGCCCGATCCATCTTATAAGGTAGAAAGTTTGGATGAGATGGTGAGGGCTATACCATTTATATTAGATAAAAGGGGAAGGTGGTTGCAGATAGTGGCATGGTGAACAATGAAATTGGATGTCTTTAGAGATTCTCAGTCATCTAGGTCATGGTTATTCCAAAGGTGGTTTTTTAAAGGAGGCAACTGAACTTTCTTGTTTTTTCTTTTGAAGACATTTCACTTCTCATCCAAGAAGCTTCTTCAGCTCTGAAAGGATAGTGGAGAATGGAAGGATTTATATTTCTTGCAGACAGCTGGTCATTTGTGTTAGGAATATAAGTCACCTAACAGGTATTTGGGTTAGAAATATATAAACCAAGATAGACATTTTAATACTGTCTCTTTTAGAGCATGCTAAAAACTGCAATTGGGTGTGGTTACTCAAATGGCCATAAGATGGAGCCAGAAACCTGGGTTGTTTTAGTCTTAGTCTTAGTCTCAGAAGAGAGTGTGTCTGAGTGAGTATCTCTGTTTACTTCTGTTGGAAAATATTGCCGTTCCACCATTTTTCCTAATTGACTGATATTACTGGATTTAAAGTAAGTCTGTTACTGAACTGTTTTTTGACACTGGACTTTGATATTTGGATTATCCCTGGATTGAAAACTGACTGATTTAACTTGTGAATGACTTTGGATTGCTTATTTTGGACTTATACCGTTCTGGAAGTAAAAACCTACATTTACTGTACAGTGTATCGGTGTGCTCTGTGTGCATTATTCCAACACTACTCTCTATACGTCTCCCTGTATGCGCTCATTCTCCAAACGGGGAATTACCTCAACAATTTGCATCCATTTTTTTAGAGGGTCGTTGAGGCACTTGGAGGTTTATCTGTGTCCTCAGGGTCACCTGAGTAGTGCTCCTGATTCCTGTAGTCTGCAATTTTTCCTCTGGGAATCCATTCCTACTCCCACACCATTCAAAGGGTGTTCAGTCCCAAATTGTATAGCTAAAAATCTGTAGAGATTCTCAGTCATCCATGTCACAGTTATCCCAAAGGTTTTTCTGTAAAAAACAAGAAAGTCCAGTGGCTTCCTGAAAAAGCACCTTTGGGAGTGAATTAGGGAACAAGGCCCATTTATAGGAGCAAAACTAAACAAAATGAAAAGACTCAAGCTTTTGTCCCCACACACTCTGCAGTACTTTGGAGGGGGGTTTCATGCGTGTTGCATGTGGACCCAAGTCTTCATGTTTTGCACCTCTGTTTTAAGTCATGCATGTGGAAGTAGCTTAAGAACTTAAAAAAACCCGACTTTCTTGCAAATAAGGCAAATATCTGGGCTTACAGCCAAAAAAAAACAAACACAAAAAACCCAGAAGTGGCATTTCAAGGTTATGTCAAACTTAATATGCTAAAGTTTGACTTTAATAACAGTTTATTTCAGCAGTGTCAAATATATGTCACTTGTATTATGATAAATAGGTCTATAATCCAGAACAGTGGATCTTTATGGGTAGACACAGGATCTCAAAGACTCAAAAGAAATTATGGATGTGAAGGCTCAAATTATAGGCCTGGATACAGATCTGAGTTGCAAAGCATCTGGGTAACCACTAGATGGTAGCAGAGAGATGCAGAAACCCCCAGGTCTATCTTTTCATATGTAATATCTGATATTCCTAGTTGTGTCTATGAGTGCTCTGTGATGAATATAGACAGATGTAAACGAAAAACCCCTCTGTTAATGGAAGCTTTCAAGTGCTTTAGGATGAAGAAACATGAAGGGTCAGCAGTGCCTAAAATAAAAATGAAGAGTTGAAGTGATTCTCAGAAGCAGGAGATGTGTTGCATGTCTGAAACCTCCTGGGATCCTGGCTTGTTCAAGCAAGAGTTTGATGCAAGACCATAGCCAAAGGTAGCGGGAGTTTGAGTTCCACTTAGACCCGTTTTTATTCCAATTAAAGAAGAAAACAGTGACACGAAGCTTTGATTGGAGATCAGTGAAGGAAGGTTTGTATTAGCCTAAAACTCAGCGTTATCTTGATAGGGTCTTTTCTGCTGGCAGCAATGAATGTCTTCTGTGAGGCAGGGTGAGGCAGCCATGAGAGATGAAATCCTTACAAGAAAATAGCAGGCAGGATAAGAATTCTGAGTTCGGCCTCGATCTTTAGCAAATGTGTGTAATTTTGGAGCAGTGGAGAATTCACCAACTGGAGACAACCTTACTTATAGCAATAGCAATAGCACTGAGACTTATATACCGCTTTACAGTGCTTTGCAGTCCTCTCTAAGTGGTTTACAGAGTCAGCCTATTTCCCCCAACAATCTGGGTCCTCATTTTACCCACCTCAGAAGGATGGAAGGCTGAGTCAACCTTGAACCTGGTGAGATTCGATCTGCCAAATTGTAGGCAGCTGGCAGTCAGCAGAAGCAGCCTGCAGTACTGCACTCTAACCACTGCGCCACTGAGGCTCTTATGGTGTACGGGAAGCCCAATTAGAAGAACCCTTGTGTCTAGAAGGAAACCTCTAAGTCAAGCGTTGCATGCGGAAAACGTCTAAGAAGGGAAACATACTTTCTTGGGCATCTGTATGTATAAAAAGGAGAACATCGAATAGGAACAAAAGGCTCCAATGCAGGGGTGGGCTTCAAAAAAGGGTTCTCTGCCCAGTTGCTGTGTGGGCGTGCCCATGGTGGGCGTGACCTAGTTGGCCTCCTGCACCATGGAGGGGGGAGTTTTCCCTCCCCAGGCTCTGGAGGCTTTCCTTGAGCCTCCAGGAAAGTGAAAATGGCCTCCCTGGGCCCCAGAGCCTCTCTGGAAGCCAGAAATGTGCCTATTTCTGGCCTTCCCAAACTTCCGGGAGGTGGATTTTTCACTCTCCCTGAGCCTCCACACGCGCCCTGCACTTACCTACATCCAAAACAGGCCGTGAGGGGACTCCTGGGAGGGGAGGGGAGGGGTGGGCAGGACCAGCTAGGAGTGGGATTTGGGGGTTCTCCAAACTGCACAGAATCTTAGCTAGGGGCTCTCCTGAACCCCTGCGAACCCCCAGCAGCCCACCCCTGCTCCAATGCCAGCACACATTGTGAGTTGTAAGTGACAGTCATCTTGAATGAAAAAGTGTCCTGCACCCCAAGGCCAGACAAGGAATAATGGATGGAAACTGAACAAGAAGAGATTTAACTTGGAAATAAGGAGAAACTTTCTGACAGTGAGAACAATCAACTAATGGAACAGCTTTGCCCTCGGAAGTTGTGGGAGCGCCATCACTTGAGACTTTCCAGAAGAAATTGGACTGCCATTTGTCAGAAATGGTGTAGGGTCTCCTGCTTGGCAGGGGGTTGGACTAGATGACCTACAAGGTCCTTTCCAACTCTGTTAATCTGCAATCTACATTTGGCCAGCTGTGCAGATATTGTGGGAACCTGGATCACTTTAAAATGTTTTCAGCCAGAGAACCTGACCATCTATATATATATCTTTCTTCCCCACCTTGCCTGAATTTTAGACGTTTTAATTTTTGTTAAATTTGCTTCATCACTTGTTCATCTCTTCCTTCACAACAGGTACTTGTTAAGGACTCCAATCCTGTGGATTCAGTTCAGTTTTAGGCTTCTCACGTACCCGACTCCCATTTCACTTTTCTCACCTTCACTTTTAGTTGTAGGAAAAACCCCATTTAAAAAGCATGAAACGTCTCAACTTTCTATTATCAACCAAACCAAACTTAAGATCTAATATAACCAAAAGAAAAATTTTCTCCTTTTTTTAATGCACAAAAAGAAAATAAAGAAAATAAAATTTTTATATAGCTGGTGTAGCTGCAAAATTCCAGGGGGAGTTTCTGTCATTTGAGTCAGATCATTCTTTATTTATTTATTAGATTTCCCAAAATTAAAGGATGTTCTCAGTAGTTTTAGAATGCAGTAATGCCAAAAAAAAAAAAAAAAAAAAAAATGTGGTAAAACTTCCATAGTATAGCTGAAAAAAGTAAAACTGAACTATTTCCCAATTACACCAATATCAGCCAGTAACTGATGGTACCAGTCCAATCTTGTAAACAAGCAGGAATTCTTTGTTGAAGTTAGTTAGAATCAGTATAGATACCACAATCCAGTGGGCACTGAGTTTCAATACATCCTTACAAAATTCCCAAAATCGAACAAACTTGATGCATAAGTAAAGATGTGTGAGCACGTGTTTAGAAACAAAAGGTATCCAGATGTCTTTGTCTTATTTAAAAACCATTGCAACATTTGAGCTCTGTTGCAGTATAAGTACATTTTGTAACCCACTACACACCCACACACCATCCCACTCAGAATCTTTCACTGTTATCTATCCACTCAATTTTCAGTTGTGTTCACATTTATTCCAGCCTGGATTTCTTAACCATTGCAAAACATCACACAGGTTGCAATTAAAATGATACACACTGCTGCTGAATGATCAGGCAAATGTATCAGAATTCTGGAACAGATAATTAACTCAATCACAATGGAATAAGCAATAAACGAAGGGTGCAGCAATCTCTGATCCGTCACAACTTGTTACCTGTTCAATCTCTCCAAGTGTAATTTTCATGTGGTTTCCAGGAGCACAGAAAAGGCCCCTTATCTCCAATATTGAAAAAAGCCCAAAGGCAAAAGAATAGGATGCAATTAAAAAAAAGGAAAAGAACTGAAATGCTCCACACAATCTTGTTACTTTGCTCAGTTGTTGTTTTTTTTAAAGAAATTTGTGGTGAAATACAGAACCTAAAAAAAATGCAATAGGAATAGTAAAAGCCACTTTCACGACCAAGGACAGGATTCAACGGTCATGAAGAAGGCAGCTCAGAGACCACAGAATTTTGTGGATCTTTTTTTTCATGAGGTAAATTTCCCTTTGGAGAAAAAGGTTTTTTAAAATAAAAGGATAGGGAAATGCTGTTGTTCTGTCTCCTGTATCAAAATGAAAAGTTGCAATGAAAAACAAAAACAAGAAACAAACAGAGATTGAACGGTGTGGATTTAAAATTCTCCCATTTCTCTGACATGATCTTCAAGTGGGGAAAATTTACTCAACTATATCATCAATGTAATACAAATGGCAATACTAATGTTATGCAGTTTGCAGAGCCCACTGGAAATATGGATTTATAACTCCCCATTCATGTATATAAAAACTACACAAGGAACACAGAAGTACCATTAGGGAGTAGTAAACATGCCATTTTGGATGAAACATCTGTTTTTGGGCTGGACCATATCTAGATCCCACATATTATTTCAGTTCAGAGTTTTAACTTCTGGAATGACCATTAAATTCTCCACATCTTGGAAAGACCAGATGTCCAGGGGAGAAATTGGCTTCTTCCAAGAATAATAAGTTGTGAAGTTATCTAATCACCAGTGTGCAAATATGTATGTCTCCAACTTATATCCAAAGTTTACAAGATACTGGATGGAGACACATAACCAAAGAATTCAACCAAGCTTTTAATAAACAGATAACAGATAATCAGAGTTGGAAGGGACCTTGTAGATCTTTTAGTCCATCTACTCAATAAAGTTCAAACTAGATTAAAGAGGCCACACTTGTTTCCAGAAATAGTATAGAATAGTGTCCAAGAAAATAACAGATTGATACTGGTATTTAATGTTACACATGCTTGCTGATAAATGCATCAAGAATGCACTATCGTGTCAGATAATGATTATTTTTTTCGCAGATAGCTATCTAATTTAAAATAGTTACTAATCAGAAACAACAGACCAAATCACAGAGATATGAACAACAAATCCAAGCATCCATTCTACACCTTTATATATGTTGTCAACATTTTTACAGGATTTAATAACATCACCCACAAATCAAGGGAATATTTCTTATCTCAGATAGCATTTTCTATCAGTAACATCCAACCACAATTTTAGATTGGAGAAACTTGCCAACCATTGTACAGAACAATTAACAGACTTAAAAAACGACAATATGCAGAAGCTACTGGAAGAATATTTCAGTTCTCCATTATTCTCCAACTATTCTTTCTTGGATTTCAAAGTGACCAACCTTGAGCAAAGAATTACAAAGCCCAATTTCATCACAAAACAACTGAGCTGGAATTCATCATAAGTTAACTAATATCTTTAAAAAGATATTAGATCTGCATTGATGAGTTTGCTGCAGGAACATCTGCATTCTTTCCAGAACACGTTGTTGTGAGTTTAGTTCACAATCTCTCAAAAATTGTGGAAATATGTATAAAGCTCAGGACTATATATCATGCACCTGGTTAAATAAAGGGGGCATTCAGCTACAGCTAATTAATAAATGTGTTTGAGGTCCCCCAAGATTCCTGACTGTTTTGCTGCATCCTCTCTGAAATTCCCCAGTAAGAGGACCTTTCAATAATTTTAGCCCCAAACTTTCTTTCCTACAATTTGGCTTTCAGGAATGAAAAAGGGAAGTCATCTTACCTTAAAGCAATGAAGCTGAAACACAGCATTTCTCCCCGGCTGTGGGCCTTGTCCTAGAGCACCTTCAGCCAATAATTCATTTTTAGCTTTTCCATGGGGTGGAGGTTGCCAACTCTTACCTTGACAAGTCATTTGTTCCTCTGACAGTTGAACAATACACAAAACTAAGAAGGGAAGTTTGGTTTACCTCAGCACATCATTTGTATACCAGGTTTTTTTTTTTTAAAGTCCTGGATTCTTCCTGCTAACCGCAAGGATATTTGTCATGGGAAGATAGATAGAAAGAGATAGAGAGAAGGGGGTGAGATGGGATGGGATGGGGGAGAAAGAATCACTTGGACAACATTTTGGAAGGGGGATATATTTTTAGAGAAAATAGATGCTCTTGTTGCATGGAGAAGAAGATCCCTGGGCAGAAATAAAGAATGTGGAAAACTTGGTTGCCCTTGTTTCTTCATTGCTGACATTCTGATAATAATGGAGCAGATAGGGTTGTTTGTGTTCCACACATTTGGAGCACTGTTGGACTGGTGAGTCCTCCCATTCTTCTGATATCAACAAGCAGGGGATAAGTCCTGGGTTTAGCATTCTTCAAAAAGGAAGGAAAGAATATTTTGGAAATAATACATGGATGGGCACGGAAAGTGAGACATGTCTGCCGTGACTTCTCTCTTTCTCAGAAGACTGCTCTGTTACCTTTTAGAAAAGACATTTGCTTATCTCCCTTCTACAGAAAGAAGTCAAATTTTCAAGGTGATGCCTCCAGAAACTTGTGTACATGTCCTCTAAAAGCGGAGACACTCAGTGGGTTGTTCTTTGTGATTATGGAAATGCTTGCAAGTTAAGTTAACCAGGGTTATACGCAAGAGCTTTTGGCTTCTATTTGTTTTGTTTATTTATTTGGTTTGTCAATTGCTTACAAGTTAATAGGTATCAGTAAAAACATAGTTATGAATACATGGATACATATAAGAAAAAAATAAAAGAAACAATAGGACAGGGATGGTAGGCACGTTGGTGCACTTATGCACGCCCCTACAGACCTCTTAGGAAAGGGGTGAGGTCAATAGTAGATAGTCTAAGGTTAAAGTTTTTGGGGTTTGGGGAAGAAACCACAGAGTCAGGTAGAGTATTCCAGACAATGACCACTCTGTTGCTGAAGTCGTATTTCCTGCAATCAAGTTTGGTGTGGTTTACCTTGAGTTTGTATCTATTGTTTGCTCTTGTGTTGTTATGGTTGAAGCTGAAGTATTCATTGACAGGTAGGACATTGCAATGTATGATTTTATATACTATACTTAAATCGGACTGAAGGCGGCCTAGTTCTAGGTTTTCTAGGTCTAGAATTTCAAGCCTGGTGGCATAAGGTATTCTGTAATGAGTAGAGGAGTGGAGAACTCTTCTTGTGAAATATTTCTGGACTTTCTCAACTATGTTAATATCAGATACATAATGTGGGTTCCAGACTGATGAGCTGTATTCGAGTATTGGTCTAGCAAATGTTTTGTATGCTCTAGTTATTAGTGTAATATTACCAGAGAAAAAGCTATGTAAGATTAGGTCAACAACTCTTAACGCATTTTTGGCTTCGTAGTTACAGTGGGCTCTAGCACTTGGGTCATTTGAAATGAGTACTCCAAGATCCTTGACAGAGTTTGGATCATCAACAAGGTCTTGACTATTCAGCCTGTATTTTATTGGCCCCATCACAGTTCAGTTCAGAGGAGGAGGAGGAGTTGGGATCATCTGATGGGGGTGGCATGTCTCCCTTGGAATGTTTGGAGAGACCAGAGGCTGAGGATAATGCTATTCCAGGCCCTCAGGCATTGGGGGAAGTAGTTGACTGGATGAAGAGCTGCCTGCCCTCACAGACCACAGGGGAGGATCAGCTGCTGACAGGCAATGGTGCTGATAAGCAGCCGATCCCCTCTGATGAGAAACACCTGCCTTCCCCACTTGATCCAAGGACATGGAGAGCAGAGTTGAGGCAAGTTCAAAGGAGGGTTGCGGAGCTACTTAGGAGAAGGTCAACCCACCCCTCCTCACAAGGAACACCTGGTGTGGACTGACTTAAGGAGAAGCCAGAGGGAGTTTGTCTTTTCCAGGAACAATTGTTTGTTTTGGCTTACACTCCCTTGGCTTGGACTTGTGCTCTTGCCTGTGCCTTGAGGACTTGCCTTTGGCCTTTGTACCTGAGCTCTGGACCCTGTGAGATTGCACCCTCTCTTTGGACTTCCTTTATTGTTTACTGGGTTTTGGGGACTGCGGGTGGCTGCCTTCAGAGTAGTGTGGGGGTGGAGCCTTACCAGCCATTGTAGGGCCATTTGTTGTGGCCTTTAATCAGAGCAATAAAGGACTTATTGATGTCCGCCTCTGCCTAGGTGGAGTCATAACAAATTGGCTTGGGGGGATGGAGGAGGACAAAAGTCTCCATCCAGTCCCATGATACTCTGGACTTGTTAGAAAAGAAAAGTTCTCCAGTTTTGTTTCTGCTATGTCCTATTGGAAGTGGCATTTGGAATCTGTAACTCAACATTTTTATTTAGCAGGAGGAAGCCTTTGTATGACCATATTTAAAGGATCAACCCCTCCTGACAACTCTTGCTTGGAACCCTTGAAGGCCTGCTCTGAAGAGGTCCTCAGAGTGACCTATTGTGAAGTGGTTGTGATATTGTGATACAACACATTCCTTGTCTGAGGCAAGTCATGTCTCTGCTTCCAATGGGAAAGCATCCGCATGAGCTAAAGATAAAGGTCTAGTTGTGCCTGATTTTAGGGGATGGCAATAGCACTTAGACTTATATACCGCTTCACAATGCTTTTACTCTCTAAGTGGTTTACAGAGTCGGCATATTGCCTCCAACAATCTGGGTCCTCATTTTACCCACCTCGGAAGGATGGAAGGCTGAGTCAACCTTGAGCCTGGTGGAATTTGAACTGCCAAATTGCAGGCAGCCAGCAGTCAGCAGAAGTAGCCTGCAGTACTGCACTCTAACCACTGTGCCACTGAGACTCTGTGCTTTTATCTCCATTTCCTAGCAGAGATACCCAGTCTGAAGACCCTTTCCGTGAACATGTGGCCAGCATGACTATATGCCAAGGCTCACGGAACACTGTTACGTTTTCACTAAGATGGTATCTATTTATCTACTCACATTTGCATGCTTTCCAATTGCTAGGTGAGCAAGAGTGGGGCAAGTAACAGGAGCTCATCCCATCATGCTTTGCTCAGGTCTCAAACCCTAGCTGTCAGCTTTCCAGTTGACAAGCTCAACGTTTTTAACAGCTGAGCCATTGTGCCCTGTGAAAGGAGCAACAAACAGAATGGAACAACAGTTCTTCCTTTCACCTCAGTTGGTGGGTCTTCTGGAGCTGTCCTTGCTAGGCCGAGGTAGTCCTCAAGTTATGGCTGCATTACAATCATGTCACAATGGAAACACGTTGCTGATTTACAATGTTTTTTTTTTGTGGTGGCCATTAAGCAAATACCAGGATCGTAAGTGCAAACACTGTAGGTTTTAAGGAAATGCCATGATTGTTAAGCAAATCCATTGTTTTCTATGTGCAATTTTGTCATATGGATTGCAGGATGCCAGAAATGCAGAGGGTCCAAATATCGGAATTTCGGACCCAGGTTTTTTAGGTAGGTCATAACTTTGAATGGTCTAGTCATAAGTTCGAGGACTATCTGTAGTCCCCAAATACTTTCTTGAATCAGATGAGAGACTCCTGGGTTTGGGTCTTCGAAACAGATTCCATATTTAAAGAGAAGGAAGCGTGTTTTGAGAACCCTTTCACCAAATAGCTGAAATTCAAGTTGAAATCCATTTTATGCAGCTCCTATCTGCACCCCCGGGAGGAAGAGAGTGGCCAGACGGTTCTCCAAAGGTCCATTTTGTCTTCTCAATGGTGACAATTCCGGTGTGTGATCTCCATAAGAATGAGGCTTCTCTATCGGGGTGAAGGAGGCTGATTCTGATTCTGCCTGGGCCCAGCTACTTAATAGCTTCCTCTGCTGCTTCAGTACACAGTTATGCAATCAGCAAAGCAAAAATATTATCCGAACAAAAGAACAAGGCACATTAGCAAGCTGATTACACACGCAGCAGCAGGCTCTGTCACAACGGGACATAAATGACTTTTCACATTAAGGTTGATCGCCAAAAACATTTAGGGGGAAAGAATGGAGTTATTTCCTGAAACTGCCGTGTGGGCAGTCTGAGAGGGAGAGGGTGATGGAAAAGGTATACAAACTTTCTGTAAATATACATCACAGGAGATGAGTAGCAAAGGGTTTAAAGCGCTCACCAGGATGGAGAATAAAAAGAACAAGGAAAAAAACCCGTTATTCTAACAATCAAGTAACAGCATGTTGCCTGCAGGAGGTGCTGTTGTGCCATGGATGTTCTTATCCATTCCTTTCTGATCCAAACTCAATTTATGATAAAGTTTCTCTATGAGAGAGGTGGGGGTTTTTTGCCGTTGAAAAAGGACTTACTCCATACATTTTTAAGCTTATGGGGCAATCCTAATCAAATCCACTACAAGTCTACTTTTATTGTCCTCTCAAGGTCTGTGAGACCAAAAAAGGATACTCTATATGCTAAGTGCTTAAGGAGGAAATAATGGTTTTGTATTAGCACAATGCGAAGAGTGAAAGACATGGAAAATAAGCATCCACTGATTATTCCAAGTCTTGCATTTGCAACATTTTCAAATGTAGTAATTAGACATGTCTAAGAAAATTAGTTTGGGTTGCATTTTGTCAAAGCCTCATTCATCATCCCCTGCCTAAGCCAACATATAATTTCCAAAAGAATCCGGTCTATGTTATATGGAAGATTTTTCTTTTCTTTTAAAAAGCACCTCAAATATATTTAGCTATTACGGAGTAATCAGATAAGGACATTTCTTGGAGGTGTTGGAAAAAATATCCATCTGATTCAGTTCCAAGCTGGGAGAAAAACACTGGAAACATGGAGGCTAATTGGAAAGATGGTTTAATGATGAAGCAGAACCACCAAGCACATGGGTTCTAGGCAGCTGACCACATGGAGTTGAGAATGAGGGATATTTATACCTTCTCTTGGGCTTTGCACTTGAGCTTCCTGTTCCTGTGCAAGAACATGTATTCTATTGGTTGTTATCAGACTCCCATGGTGCCACGTACAAATCCTAGGAGTTTGTCTGAGCCAAGCTTGGTTGAAGTTTGGCTGATGCAATGTCGTTAGGAGATTGTGCAATGTAGTGAGCTCTGCTGCTAGTGGGTTCATCTTATTATGTCCTGGAGAATCATATCTTAACCCCTTCACCCCAGAGCTGAAGGTCTTTTATTTTATAGATAGGCTGGCCCAATCTTTCTCAATGGGCACAAAAATATGCTGCGGGGGGAGGGAGATTGAGTCTACTTTCTGTCTTTTAAGAAAAACATGTTTCTCCATTCCTCCTTTGGGGAAATATAATATTCTGCCTTTTTAATATTTCTCAAAATATTTCATTCTTCTGGGAGAGGAGTGAGCGCGCTAACTTTCTACAGAGGGATGGAAAGAGTTGTGAAGCTCAGATAAACTTTAGTAAGGCGTAGATGGCAGCAAAGAGTTAGAGAAATACTTTCCGCTATTTGCTGCCATCTTGAGGCCTTGCAGATTTCTGCAGTCCAGCTCTGGTAGAGCTGATTGATAGCCAAAAGCAATGATCTATTTTCAAAGATCCCTCAGCAGGTGGGTGTTTATAAAGGCTGCTGTGGATCACACACAAGAACTAGGTGATGTTCACGTTTTAGCCCTGCTTGTTTGTGTTCCAGTTCTATGAAACCATCAGCTCTGTTTCAGCCAACTGAGATAAATAATCTCTGTTGCTATCCTTGGCTGTAGATTCATGAAGCTGTTTTTTTGCTTCCCAGAGGGATAAAATACTGTATGATGCCCGTGTTTTTAAACTATCAGGGGAGTTATTGAAAATAACTGGTTCTCAAAACAAACTTGTTTGCTAATAAATAGAGAAAATGCCTCTGAGAAACATTCCCAGACTAAAGTTTATGATTTATGTATAATTTTAAAAATACTATTTCATTAGATAGAATCAGGGATGTCAGAAAACTAAAGCACCATTGAACAATTTTATAATGAAGAAATTTCTGTAAATATTCCCACTTAGAAACAAACAAACAACCCCTCCTTTTAAAAATATAAACTTTTACATGACCCAAACAACTAATTTGAATATACTGTTGCACCGTGTCATTATAGAGTCTCTTTTAAACACAGAATCTAAGAAAATGTAAATATCTCATTGTGTGAAATAGCATCATCCCAAACAGGTACTTCACAGTCCTTGCCACCAGACTGAAATTCAGAACTAGAAAACCTTGAATTACGCCGTCTTCGGTCTGACTTAAGCATGGTATATAAAATCATACATTGCAATGTCCTACCTGTCAATGAATACTTCAGCTTCAACCATAACAACACAAGAGCACACAATAGATACAAACTCAAAGTAAACCGCACCAAACTTGATTGCAGGAAATACGACTTCAGCAACAGAGTGGTCAACGTCTGGAATACTCTACCCGACTCTGTAGTCTCTTCCCAAACCCCAAAAACTTTAACCTTAGACTGTCTACTATTGACCTCACCCCTTCCTAAGAGGTCTGTAGGGGTGTGGATAAGCGCACCAACATGCCTACCGTCCCTGTCCTATTGTTTCTCTTATTCTTTTATTTTTCTTATATGTACCCATTTCATGTATTCACAACTATGTATACGCTTATACTTATTATCTTGTAAACAATTGGCAAATCAAATAAATAAATAAATAAAATAAATAAAAATAAATAAACACTTTTTCCTCCATCCACAAATGTCTTCTTTCTACCAGGGTCTGGATGGTTAGGCCAAAGACCGGACTTTTCCACTTTTTTAAAAAAACAAAATTAAAATATTTTTTTAAAAAATGTATTTTTTTTTAACCAGTTGCTTTCCTTTTACCTTTTCTCCTTCTGTTTCTCTCTCATTCCTTTTTCTATCTCTAGTGAATTGCTGCTAGATGTTTTCTTGGCAATGATTTGAATTGATGACTTAAAGAAGAATTTGAAATTAGGTTTAGGACTGCATTGGGCACTACAGCCAGAGGTTGTCAGTCCCAACCTGGTGGTAATGTAGGGTTTTGTGAACGATGGATAGCTTCAAGAGTGCATGTTATTTCATTTTTTCAAAAAAAGTCTGATTTTTTTCTTTGGAAGAAACAAACATCTCTGGCTTTGGCTGCCTGATTTGGCCACCTGGGCATGAAATGGTTCTATAAATCACAGTCCTGCTTCTCATTTACAAGGCCCAGCCCAATATTTTCCCTGTAGTACAGCAAAATGTTCTACTCTGTTTTGCCTTCAGTCCTTTTCCTGCTTCCCCAAGGCTCTCCTAAGCTAAAAAAATTATCCATCACTTTGGAAGCTATGTCAGACATCCCACCTATATGCAACGAATAATAAGACCAAACTGAATCCTTTCTTGGCAAGGGAGCTGAATCAGAAGTATGAAAAATATGCGGATGTTAGGAACTGATTAATGCCCACCCAAGAGGTTTCCTAGCCTTGGTGTGTGGCATTTGTTTTTGTTAAAGGTCTGGCCTGGCCATGGTTTTAATAGAAATTGTGAAGATAAGTAAACAACGCTGCATTTCTCTGACTTACAGCAAGGACTGAAGGTAGAAACGGGTGGTAAATTGCTCTTCGGTTTCCTTCCTCAGGGCTACATTTCAAAGGGCATGACTGCAGGCCTGCATTCTTGGTATTTTGAGATGGTAGGTTAAATGGCAAAAGAGAGACAGAGAGAGTGGGAGAAAGAGAAAAATGGCCCAGTTTAAATGAGAAAACGACACATCTGCAGCACTATTAATTAAATTGGGAGAAAAGATAGCTTTAGGCCATCACTTATGCCTCTTGGGTGGACCTCTTCCATTTTAGATGGCTGACATGATCTTTGAGTTCACCTCAAGGTGAGGTTCACTGACTCTGATCTTATAATAGGGAGTGATAATCGGCTACTTTGATTAGCTTCAATGCGGTGATGCCAGGAGCCTGATGGAAATTATGTTGTTCCAGAATGAAAGTGAGGCTGTCTTAAAAGAAGCAGAAATGAGAAGAATCTGAGAATAAATCCTGAGAAAATGGTTCTGTGCACAGGAACAAGCAGGATGAAAGCAAGCAAAACCAAAAAATAGCCTCAAAGGAACGATAACATGGAAGAAACTACCAAGAACCTAAGGAGAAAGACACCTTCGAACCAGTGAACATGAAAGAAATGATAGTAGAAGTGATCGACAGACGGTATAAGATAAAATATGTGGCTGCACAGAGACTTCTGTGTTGTGTCTTTCTAACATTCCCAACATTCCCTATTGTGTATTAACAGAATAGCAGAGTTGGAAGCAGAGATGGTATTCAGCAGGTTCTGACCAGTTCTGGAGAACCAGTAGCGGAAATTTTGAGTAGTTTGGACAACCGGCAAATACTACCTCTGACAGGAGGTTTTACAGTATCCTTCCCCTGCCACACCCACCAAACCACGCCCACAGAACCGATAGTAAATAAAATTTGAATCCCACCACTGGTTGGAAGATACCTTGGAGGTCTTCTAATCCAACTCCCTGCTCAAGCAGGAAATCTATGCCATTTCAGACAAATGGTTGCCCAATCTCTTCTTTAAAAACTCCATTGTTAGAGCACCTACATTACTTCTGGAGGTAAGCCATTCCACTGATTAATTGTTCTCACCATCAGAAAATTTCTTCTTAGTTTTATGTTGCTTCTCTCCATTTTTAGTTTCCATCTATTGCTTCTTGTCTTGCCTTCAGGAGCTTTGGAAAATAGATTGACACCCCCCACCCCTTCTCTGTGGCAGCCTTTCAAATATTGGAACATGCTATCAGGTCACCCCTTGTTCTTCTTTTCATTTTCTTTTACCCAACTCCTGCAACTGTTCTTCATGTATTGTAGCCTTCAGTCTGCTAAATGTTTTTGTTGCTTTTCTCTGTACTCTTTCTAAAGTCTCAACAACATTTTTATATGGTGGTGACCAAAACTGGATGAAATATTCCAAGTGTGGTCTTACCAAGGCATTATAAAATGCGTTCTTGATTCTATCACTCTATTAATGCAGCCTAGGACTATGTTGGCTTTTTTGGCAGCTGCAGCATACTGCTGGCTCATATTTAAGTGATTGTCCATTAGGACTCCAAGATCCCTCTTGCAGTTCCTGCTGTTGAGCCAGGTACCACCTATTCTATATCTGTGCGTGTGATTTTTCTTGCTTAAATGGAGTTTGCTCATTATGGATGTTAGTGGATTGTCATTAAAAAAAAAGGCTTAGAGGTAACAGAGTCTCTCTCCATGTTCCGTTTTTTTTTTTTTTTTTTGAGTTATCCTCCATTGAAGATGATCCCAAATCTATAACAGGCTGAATTTTGCAGGATCCAATCTGGGTGGGTCACCAGGACTAGAGGTTTTATCTTCTGAGCTTTTGGATTCTAACCACTTCAACAAACAAGTGGCTAGAAAAAAAACATCAAGGAATCCCTGCTCTGGACAACTTTAGAGTTAAATGGGATGGATGGATTTAGTAGCCAGGTTTCTGCAAACCATCTACCTCACTTTTCCCCTTCCCTCACTTTTTTGGCTAAAAAAAAAAAAACCCATAGTAACAATATGGCTTTCTTGGTAGTAAGCACCAAGAGTTTTGGCAGAGGGTCCTATTGCTTTGTGAAGCAACTTTGGAAATTGTAGCATTTAGGCATAATGCAATGCATTTTGATCTAACACTTCTTTTGCTCAGTTCACCAATCTCTTTCCATGCTTCCCATGGAACAACCTAAGTGGATGAACCACCAACATTGAAAGCCGGAAAAGAAGTCTCTTTTCCAACTTTCAATGCTGGTTCTTCATAGCTTGGGTTGTAGGAGAAGGCCTATGATTACAGCATCTTCTCTAGTACTGGAAAACTTTTTCTGACTGTGATGAAGGTAGGGAATCAGGACAAACTTGGATCTCTTGGCTATTGTTCTCAGGGTCCTAGGACTGCACTCCTAAACACTTCATGTATATGTTTTAAGAAAATGAGCCTAATTGGGGCATCCTATTTTAGAGGTTGTTACTAGATTAGGAGAAGATCTCACTTCCACCCCTATTACTCATTGGTCCTGTTTGTCTGCTTTGTTGTTAATGTGAATGTTGTAACTTTCAGTGGCCAATGTTTTATTTTTTTTAACCTTTTAATTGTTTTATTTATGACATTTAGGCCTCCCAAGAGTCCCCTGATAGTGAGATGGGTGGCAGTATATGGATTTGTAAATAATATAAATAAATAATAATATAATAAATGAATTAGGTAGCCCATTTTTACATTTATTAGGACTTTACAAATGCCAGAGGTAAGCTGTTCTGTATACATCCGAACTAGACTGTGTGTTTCTCTGTGTCATATAGTATGTATGGCTATATGCATAATTTTGTATTCATTAATTAATTAATGTCCTAGTTATATAGTGTATATTGGAGGTGGTGACCCTCTGAGGGCTGTACGCCACAAAATTTCATTTTAATGTATGCCGATTAGCGTACAATCAAAGTGACAATAAAATTATTCTATTCTATTCTATTCTATTCTATTCTATTCTATAAAGTTAATTCTAATTCTATTCTAGAAAATTCTATTCTAGAAAATTCTATTCTAGAAAATTCTAGAGAAGAGACATTTGTTCCTAATAATCACCTACCTGTAATTTTAAGTGTTGTAGCCTAACTATCTTCCAGGTATCTGAAAATGCAGATGATATTCCTGGGTGGGCATGAACAAGAAATGCAATGGCAGAAAGCACGAAAGGAAACAAGATCGTCTCCTCCCCTTTCTAGTCCTCAGGAACATCTTCGTCTAAAGCCAATCCTGTTTGCTTTAGTGCCATTTTGGGAGAGATGGGATTTACCTATTATAATGCAGTGAACAGCGGCAGAGAGAAGAGATGTCAAAATGAGCCTGCTCATTGTTCTGCGTGCAGATTTCTTCTATCATTTAAAGACCAAGTGAGACTGTGGGAAAGCATCATTAGGACAAAAGGAAATTGCATGCTATTTGGGGCAATTAAGCAGAAGGGAGGCTTCGGAGATTGGTTCTGCAAAGGTGGAAAAGATAAAGCAATGGGCAGCTGAGCGGAGCAAGAATAAGCTGAAAATCCCAAGGACAAAATATTTCTCAGTATGAGGAGGTATAAAGACCCAATAAATGATGCGGTGAAGATGGGTGGAATTCAGTTCTGAAAAGCTTGGAAGCTAGTTGTAAAAAATTGCTCAGGACTGTTCATGTTTCTTTATTAGTTGCATTGCCTAATTAAGAAGATCAATGGTAATCATTTTTAATATCGCATTGCATTTTATTTGCACTTTCCTAATTGAGAAGATTAAGGAAGGGCTTTTCCCCACCATCTATTCCACTTTAATTTAAAGCAAGGGTCTTCAAACTTGGCAAGTTTAAGACTTGTGGACTTCAACTCCCAGAATTCCTGAGCTAACATGACTGGAAGAGGAATTCTGGGAGCTGAAGTCTACAAGTCTTAAAGCTGTCAAGTTTGAAGACCTCGGGTTTAAAGTGTAGACTTGTGGGTGTGAATGTGTGTCTAATGCGGAGTACTTAACTATTTAACCTTTATAGATGTTTGTAATATGAACTCTACAGGTATGCATGCAGACCTGCAGACTTATCATGCTCTTCCCTCTCAGGTTAAGCAAAATTCTGCACGTTGCATAAAAGGATGAAGAAATAGTAAACAAAATAATTTAAAGGCATGAAATAAGCGATAGAGATAAAAGGAAATGTAACTATAGTATGTCCACTGGCTATTTCTTCCCTTTCCTCCAAACCCTTCCTTTTCCTTCATACATCTGCTTTATGATTCAGTATGATTCATTAAGGTATTTTCTATAAAATATGGTATTTGATTCTTCAGTTCTGTAATCTGCATCCAAGGGATTCCCATTATTAACCTATATCTGCAGCAGTGATGAGATTCAAACATTTTTACTACCGGTTCTGTGGACGTGGCTTGGTGGGCGTGGCAGGGGAAGGATACTGTAAAATCTCCAGTCAGAGGTTTTGCTGGTTCTCCGAACTACTCAAAATTTCTGCTACCGGTTCTCCAGAACTGGAAAAAAACTGCTGAATACCACCTCTGATCTGCAGGCTCTGAATTAGGAGCATTGTGATTCAAATATCACACAAACCTGACCACTTATTCCAGGAGTTGTCAAAGCAGATGTTCACTGCAGGTTCACACTAGGATGGTAGCAGGTAATGAGCAATTTTATCCTAGAGTCTTTGTAGAAATCCTCTCTGGGTACTTAAGACAAGTTAAGTCCTTTTAGACTGTGCCACCAACTCCAGGAATGGTCTCAATCCATTTGAAGAGATTGTCTCATTTCAGTAAGGTCATGGGCAAGCTACTGTAACTTGGATTAAATCTATTGGATCCATAAAACGATAACATTTGGCCTTACCTGGTGCCTAATCCACTGCTGTTTTCCACTGAGGTTGGAAATTCTTTGTTTCCCAGGCTATGATCTTCCACCTCCATGCAGATGTTTGGCTAACATTTATCTTGGGTGCACCAATTTCCTGTGCTCATAGTTACTAGAATTACCTCTGAATACAGAACTGGAACTCAAACATTTGCGATTTATGATGCCTCTAGTTCCTTATTCAAGGGTCTGCAACTTGAATTCTTTTTCTTCCTCTTTGTTATTTAGACCTGTACATTTGATTTCAATGTTAATATTTCTTTCCCTTTATGGTTTGTAATATGCTCTACAGGTATTAAGACCTCAGACTTATCATGCCATTTCCCTCTCTTAATTTCACTTTGCATAAAAGGACAAGAAATAGTAAACAAAATAATTTAAAGGCATGAAATAAGCGATAGAGATAAAAGGAAATGTAACTATAGTATGTCCACTGGCTATTTCTTCCCTTTCCTCCAAACCCTTCCTTTTCCTTCATACATCTGCTTTATGATTCAGTATGATTCATTAAGGTATTTTCTATAAAATATGGTATTTGATTCTTCAGTTCTGTAATCTGCATCCAAGGGATTCCCATTATTAACCTATATCTGCAGCAGTGATGAGATTCAAACATTTTTACTACCGGTTCTGTGGACGTGGCTTGGTGGGCGTGGCAGGGGAAGGATACTGTAAAATCTCCAGTCAGAGGTTTTGCTGGTTCTCCGAACTACTCAAAATTTCTGCTACCGGTTCTCCAGAACTGGAAAAAACCTGCTGAATACCACCTCTGATCTGCAGGCTCTGAATTAGGAGCATTGTGAGTCAAATATCACACAAACCTGACCACTTATTCCAGGAGTTGTCAAAGCAGATGTTCACTGCAGGTTCACACTAGGATGGTAGCAGGTGGTGAGCAATTTTATCCTAGAGTCTTTGTAGAGATCCTCTCTGAGTACTTAAGACAAGTTAAGTCCTTTTAGACTGTGCCACCAACTCCAGGAATGGTCTCAATCCATTTGAAGAGATTGTCTCATTTCTGTAAGGCCATGGGCAAGCTACTGTAACTTGGATTAAATCTATTGGATCCATAAAACGATAACATTTGGCCTTACCTGGTGCCTAATCCACTGCTGTTTTCCACTGAGGTTGGAAATTCTTTGTTTCCCAGGCTATGATCTTCCACCTCCATGCAGATGTTTGGCTAACATTTATCTTGGGTGCACCAATTTCCTGTGCTCATAGTTACTAGAATTACCTCTGAATACAGAACTGGAACTCAAACATTTGCGATTTATGATGCCTCTAGTTCCTTATCTGCAACTTGAATTCTTTTTCTTCCTCTTTGTTATTTAGTGTACATTTGATTTCAGTTAGTATTTCTTTCCCTGGTTTAGCTCATTAAATCAAGGGTGCCATTTCTCTTAATTTCAGAAACACAAACCCTTCCTTTTTTCCTCCCTCCCTCTTTCCCTCCCTCTCTTCTTTTATTTGTTAATTCACATTTTTTTTTACTATTTCCTGCCATCAAGACCGGAAAATTAAGACTTTGGCATTATATATATATATGTTTTCTTAAGTTTTCGCGGGTACTTACATGTATGGCCTTCAGCTTTGTTCGGGTATTTTCCCACGTCATAGTAGTGGTGCTTTTAAAGTTGTAGCAACGTTTCAGCAGAATCTCATCTGCCATCATCAGGCTTCTGTATTGTGTCCGTCTGTGAGTCAGACTTTTACAGTGGTTTCAGATTTAAATTTGGGGCAGCCTATTGCTGTGCCAGAATGTTTTTTTCTTCATCCTGATTGGTTGGGAGTCTTGGTCTGTGTTTATTGGTCTCGGGGTTTGCTGTGTTCTGCTTGATTGGTGTCTCTAATATCTTCTGTCTGTTTTTTGGCTCTTTTGTATCTTGATTGGCTGGCAGCATTGTGTTACTTTATTGGAGGCCTTTAGTGCAGCTTGGCTTCGGGTAAATGGACGGCTATCATTAGTTAGGAAGCTGGGTTTCATCTGGGTGCCTGGTTGGGATGTGTTTGAGCTGGAGGTATCAGGGGGATCTGTTTGTGCCCAGGTGTTTGCCTGGCTTGTGGTGTGGAGATATCTATATCTATATCTATATCTATATCTATATCTATATCTATATCTATATCTATATCTATATCTATATCTATATCTATATCTATATCTATATCTATATCTATATCTATATCTATATCTATATCTATATCTATATCTATATCTATCTATCTATATCTATCTATCTATCTATCTATCTATCTATCTATCTATCTATCTATCTATCTATCTATCTATGAGAGTGGGGTATATATATATGAGAGTGGGGGAGAGAGGGAGGGAGGGAGAAGGAGGAATGGTAGACTAAATTACCAGCTTTAATTGTTTCTATGTCACATAAGTTAAGAACAGTACTAATTACTCTTGGCACATTTTTACCAGAGTGCTACAAGGGCAATCGCAGTCCAATTTTATTCCAAGCATGGGCACGTTCTCCGATCTAGATCTATCTTGCAAGTTAACACATTTTTGCCTACATTCAACCAGCTGGGAGATACTCGCAGATACAGGCATTCATATTATGTATGAATTACTATTCCAGATAGCAGGGCCATCTTGCAACCCACAGAAAATTTGTATCAGTTAATGAACCAAAAAGCGCAGATGATACTTTCTCCCAGTCCATTTGAAATACTGACCCCCTTGAAGTTCATTTCTGATTGGAGAAAGGAAATGTTCTCACTGAGGTTACTATAATCAACCTCTTTTAAGATTAGCTTCCTCGGTGTGATTTGAGGGAAAATCAAAGGGAATTGTAAATGATCATTAATATTAAACTTTCAGGCTATTGTCTGGAGAAGAGCCGGTGTGATGTGGTGACTTGGGAAACCTAGGTTAACATCCACTCTCCGCTGTGAGGCTTGCTGGGTGACACAGCTTTTATGGCTTCCTTTCAGTATCGGTGGCTGAGAAGCTGTTACGATTCCGGCGCCTAGGCTGAATACGGTCTCTGCCTCTGGTGGGAACTTCAGAAATGTCACTTTCATGAATTAATTCGTGGCTCTAATTAAAAGTTTTAAAAAGCACACTCACTCACAGAATTTTTTTTTACACGAAACTGACAACTCTCTAGAGATGAAAGCCTGCCTGAACATCCAAAAATCTCCCTTTTTTGGAAGGTATCCTTTTTTAAGTCACGGCAAGTGATTCAAATGAAGTCTAAGGGGTTTATGCCAGGTGCCATTGGGCCTTGCCACAAACCTGGCTAATTATGCCCAATGTGGACTATTCTAACCAGGGGTGGGATTCAATTTTTTAAACAACTGGTTCTGTGGGTGTGGCTTAGGTGGTGGGCGTGGCTTGGTAGTCATGTGATTGGGTGGACATGGCTTGGTGGTCATGTTATTGGCTGGTTGTGGCCAACTCAATATCACTCACATCGAGGCACGCGTTTCCTCGCCTGGCCTCTCATGACTATGGGATTCTGCAACAGTCGTAAGTGTGAAAAATGGTCATAAGTCACTTTTTTTCAGTGCCATTGTAACTTTGAATGGTCACTCCACACAAGCAAAGTACCAGCAAAGGAGGGGAAAAAAACTCCAGAGACGTTCCTGAGACAGGAAGTCTAGTCCTGCCAATAAGGGTTAACGAAGCGGCAGTTTCTGTAAGCAACACCAGAATGTTTCCTTCCTGCCTTTCTTACAGAATTAGGCCAGTAATTTCTTCTAACAACTGGTTCTCCGAACTGCTTAGAATGTTAACAACCGGTTCTAGCGAATAGGTGCGAACTGGTAGAATCCCACTCCTGACTCTAACCATTCCGTCAGAACATAGCTCGGTCCTTAGCCTTACCATTACTGAACTTTGAAGAATGCCATGTTGATTAAATGCCTTCTTTTCTTTGTCTCATCTTTCCTCCTTGTTTATGCCTAGAAATATAGCATGAACTTTGCCTAAAACTGAGATCACATGTGACTCTTCCTCACATATTCCTTAAAGTGCTTTCTTCAGGCCTCGAACTAGCATAATTTGGGGTACCCTGGCAGATGTACTCTAATCTGTTGAAAGCTGCCAGAGCGGTCCTTCCCTCAAAGCAGAATAATTTGAGAGCAGTGATTGGTGGCTTCCATTGCAAAGGACTGCTAAATGTGTGTGTAATGGTCATCCAGAAAAATACAGGTAGAACTTGACTTACGACCACAATGGAGCCCAACATTTCTGTTACTAAGTGAGACATCTGTTAAGTGCAATGCTCCATGGCAGGGGTCCTCAACCACCGGGTCAGCATGGACCGGTCCCGGTCCGTGGAGCACTCTGTACCGGGCCGCAAAGAAAAAAAATGGCGGCTTTCTTCGCCTTCGGTGAATGCTGCTGGGATCGGGATCAAGGACACAAATGAAAGAAGGGGAGGAGGAAGCAACCGAAGCCTGTCCTGCTCTCTGGCTCAGCAGCTTGGTTTCCTCCCACTTTGTTCCTCTCTCAGTGGCTCTCTCGCTGCTCCACCAGCCAAGGAAGAAACTGCTTCAAAGAAGCCGGGGGGTGGTGGCTTTTCCTGTCGCCGCAGCTCCTCCGAAGCGCCCGTTTACCCCCACCCCGCCTGCCCGCCCGTGCTTCAATTCAGTGCTCCATTCTGCCTGCCTGCCTGTCTGGTTGTTTGGGAGCAGCTTCGCTGAGAATAATAACTATTCGCCTCTTTTATCAGCCAAGCTGCTCCGAAATGAAGGCAGGCAGGCAGGCAGGCAGAATGGAGCACTGGGTTGAACTTCCAGCGCGGCGGGCGGGTTGGGTTGGGGTAAACGGGCGCTTCGGAGGAGCTGCGGCGACAGGAAAAGCCACCACCCCCGGCTTCTTTGAAGCAGTTTCTTCCTGGGCTGGTGGAGCAGCGAGAGAGCGACTGAGAGAGGAACGAGACAGACACCTGAGGGAGGGAGGGAGACACCTGAGGGATGGGGTTGAGGAGGCAGGGCCGAGGCTCCTGAACTTGGTGGTTTGCTGGCAGACGCGTTTATTACCCGACTAGGTAACAACATCAGATGTTACCTAGTCAGGTAATGAAACGCCTGCAAGCAAAACCACCAAACTCAGATTCCCCCCACCCCAGTCCTTGAAAAAGTGTTTGTGCTTGAAACTGGTCCCTGGTACAAAAAAGGTTGGGGACCACTGCTCCATGATACCTTTCTTGCCACAATTGTTAGTGAATCACTGCAAGTGTTAACAGTCCGTAGAGATTCTCTGTCATCCATGGTTGTCCCAAAAGTGCTTTATTTTCCAAGAGGCAACTGGACTTTTCTTGTTTTTTTTTCTTTTGAAGATGTTTTGCTTCTCATCCAGACAGGATAATGGGGAATGGAAGGATTTATATTACTTGCATACAGTTGGTCATTTGCATCCTTTTAGGGGGTCATTGAAGCACTTGAAGGTTTATCTGTGTCCTCAGGGTCACTTGAGTAGTGCTAATGATTCCTGTAGTCTGCAATTTTTTTTTTGCTTTGGAAATCCATTCCTACTCTTACACCATTAAAAAGGTGTTCATCCCAACTTCTATTGCAAAATAAATGTCTTCAAAAGGAAAAACAAGAAAGTCCAATTGCCTCCTGAAAAAAGCACCTTTGGGACCCTGCATTTGTTAAGTTAGTAGCAATAGCACTTAGACTTATATACAACTTTATAGTGCTTTTACAGCCCTCTCTAAGCGGTTTACAGCAGGGGTCACCAACCTTTTGGATGTCAGGGACCACCAAATTCATACTTTTAAATCCCGAGGACCACTAATATGATTTTTTTTAAAAAGCTAATATATTTAATATAATTTTATATTTAATATAATTAAATATTAATATAATTAATTATATTATAATTATATATTATAATATAATTATATATAATATAATATATATACACACACATATACATACATTATACACACACACATACATACATCATACACACACACACACACACACACACACACACACACACTTATTTAATTATAACAAAAATGTAAATGCTTAATGATAACAAAATAAAATGTTCTGGGCTGGAAGCCTCCCCCACCTGGCACCTTCCAAAGAGACAGAAGAGCAGGCGGTGTGTGTGTGTGTGTGTGTCTCTGAACTGAAGGGCCTCGGGCAACTGCTGCTGGGAGAAGCAGAGGCAGAAAGGGGCTATCTGCCACTCCAGGGGCTTCTCAGTAGGCATCTGCCTGCAGAAGGACTGCCGCTCTTGGTGATTAATTGGGGGAGGGGAGGGGGAGAAAGTGGGAGCTCCTTTCAGATCCTGGGTGGAGGATTGAGAGGCTCAGATCTGCAGCCAAGGAAAAGCTGGGGGGGCTCTTCCAGCCTCACCTGGAGACAGGCAAGGAAATGTGTCCCTGGGGGCACTTCGCTGCTTTAGCACTTCGCTGCCAAACCCAGCCACAGCCAGTGATTATTTGGGGGTGGGGGAAGAGAGAAAGTATCTCTCGCATTACCAGGGGAGGAAAGCAGGTGAAACAAAGCTCACTCTTTCACTGAGACCTACAAAACGCCAATCTACCGTGTTCCAGGAGTTCTTCAAAATCTTCAAACTCTCCTACTTGCAGTTCTCACGCCTCCCGGCTCAGGTCCCTGAGATGCACGCTCCCACACACGGCGGCGGCAACAACAGTCCCGCCCCCAGTGCCCGCCGTCAGCTCTCCCCATTAGTTTTCTAGCCTTGAATTGCTCCCGGCTCTCCCTCTTTCCTCCCCCCTCACCCACGTGCAGGCAGGAAAGGGAGACGGAGCCTTGCACAGCTCTCCCCTTTTCCAACCCTTGCTGCCTCTCCCAACATCGAAGCCTCGGAAATGCAGGCAAAGCCACCACAGCAGTAGCACCCTGAGTTGCTTGCTTCTCCACTACTGCCTCCTTCTCCTCCTCCAGCACCACTTCCTTCTCTGGGTAGGGCATTTCTTAACTAACCGAGCATGCTAAGGCAACTCAGGACGCTGAAACAAGATGGCGGCGCCCAAGCAAACATTCTTTGCGGCCCAGTACAAAACGATCCACGGCCCGGTCCCGGTCCGTGGCCCGGTGGTTGGGGACCACTGGTTTACAGAGTCAGCCTATTGCCCCCAACAATTTGGGTCCTCATTTTACCCACCTCGGAAGGGTGGAAGGCTGAGTCAACCTTGAGCCTGGTGGGATTTGAACTGCCAAATTGTAGGCAGCTGGCTGCAGAAATAGCTTGCAGTACTGCACTCTAACCACTGCTCCACAGAGGCTCCTATATAGTAACAGAGTTGTTAAATGAATCTGGCTATTCTATTGACTTTGCTTGTTGGAAAGTCGCAAAAGGTGATCACACAACCTTGGGATACTGCAACCGTCATAAATATAAACCAGTTCCAAGTGCCCGAACGTTGATCACATGGCCATGGGGATGCCTCAACAGATGTAAGTGAAAAAGTGTCATACAGCCATGCCACAGTAGCTTCGAACAGTCACTGTTGTAAGTTGAGGACTACCTGTATTAGAGGACAATACACTAGGAGCCACCAGTGACAGATACCTCTGAAAAAGCCAAGCATGCGATCTCTCCAGCAGCCCAAGCAAAATTTTTTACTACCGGTTCTGTGGGTGTGGATTGATGGGTGTGGATTGATGGGCGTGGCAGGGGAAGGATACTGTAAAATCTCCATTTCCTCCCCACCCCACTAACCTGCTTGCCAGCTCTGTTCTCCTGTGGTGGGCAACCAAAGAAGACCCAGCCGATCAGCTGGGACTCGGGAGGCAGAGAATAGATGGGGACGGGGCCAGTCAAAGGTGGTATTTGCCGGTTCTCCGAACTACTCAAAATTTCCACTACCGGTTCTCCAGAACTGGTCAGAACCTGCTGAATACCACCTCTGAACCCAAGCCATAATAGCAGGTAGAAAACATTACCCAAATGACCAGGGGGAACAATGGCCAAAAAATGACCAGTGAGCAGATCCAGTGTCTAATGGGAAAACAGGAAAAACACTACTTCACAAATAGAACATATTTTAGATGCATCTTCTAAAGAAGAATGGGACCTCCCTCTGCATGGACTGAAGATGGGATGAAGGCTGTATCAGGAGGACATTGCCAGTAAAAAGTGTGTTTCACCCCCCCCCCCAACATAGTTAGCTGGATGTGAGGGTGAGCCCAGAAGTTTACTGTCACAATTCAGCAAGGAAATTTTCTGGGAATGCTAATTTCTGAAGAGATCCACAACCGGTGGCCCAATGTCCTTTGCACATATTTTATTACATTCTCAGTCAGGAGGGTTTTGCATGGTCTTCCCGGCTGAGCAAATAAGTTCCTTTTTGCTGCTTTGAAGATATTCCCCCCCTGAATTTAACTAACACAATATTCTATATGGGACGAGGGAAGGGCCAGCATTAGTTGGAGGCTTTCTGTTCCTCTCATTTCCAGAAATCAATAATAAAGAACAGATAGTCTTTGACTTAACAGCAGTTTGGTACTGAGGCAAACACAAAATACAAATCTAATTAACTGTTTAGCATGCATATTGCCTAGCAACCAGGTTGACTCAAGGAAGTTTGATATTTGATTTGTGGTTTTGTGTCACGTCAGATGGTCCTAAAATCTACCATGGATAGTTTGCCTCTGGATAATGAAATGGGATGTTTTTGTTCAGCATTCAACCTCTCCTGACATGACATTTATTTAAAAACTTATATCCATTGTTGTACTTAAAGATCAAAAAAGCCTATCAACTCCTCAATTCATTGGAATCACTCCGCTTATTCAGACATTCTTGTAATCGAGAATGTGCTTAAAACTCCTGTTGAGATCAATGGGAGTTAAAATATTTAGTTATGGCTGGATTGTTCCTTTATTGTTTTAAGCCTTTTGAACCTGAGAATTTTATTTTCACTTAACTTTTAAATTTACTGCACTGTGATCCTATATAATTGATTTCATTGATAATCCAGCTGAATCTATCACCTGAGAACTGCAAATAGTAATCCATATTAAAATGGAGGATTTTGAGACTTGCTTGTGACACAGTCTCGATTACTTTGTGGAGTTCATTGGTGAGTATTAAATTCCTGTAGTATCTCCAGAGTGTCAAGGGTTAAAGAACAAGAGGTATTTGCTGGAGATTTATGGAGTAAGAAGGGGAATTTTATACCTCAGTGAATCTGAGGCTGAATTTTGACATCTCCCTAGGTGACAAGCCCATTATAGTCTATGCAGAGATTTACAGATAAAGGTATTAAACAATGCCACAGTTTTTAAGCAGAAAAATAGAGCTGTACTTTGTGAAATATGTTTAAAGAAGAGTTCAGAAAAAGGCAGAACTCCTTGAACAAAGAGAAATGAGGTTAAGGAGGCTTATGTCAGTCAGAAAAGTAAATGCAACTTAGGGAGTCTATTAAAATCAAGAACTGACAGTGAAATGTCACAGGACAAGCCATTCTGCACGCTTCTTTTCTTCTTGTCCTTTTTCCCCCCAACAGAAATTCTGCTTTTGTGATTGCCAAGATCTTCCCACAGAGGTGGTATTCAGCAGGTTCTGACCAGTTCTGGAAAACCGGTAGCGGACATTTTCAGCAGAGAACCGGCAAATACCACCTCTTACTGGCCCCGTCCCCATCTATTCTCTGCCTTCCGAGTCCCAGCTGATCTTTTGGTTGCCCTGTACAGGAGAACAGAGCTGGAAAGCAGGTTAGTGGGGTGGAGGGAATGGGATTTTGCAGTTCCATCCAGAATGGGATGGGAATGGAGATTTTGGAGTATCCTTCCTCTGCCATGCCCATCAAGCCACGCCATGTCTACCAAGTCACGCCCACAAAACTGGTAGTAAATTGTTTTTTAATCCCACCACTGTCTTTCCAAAGATCTTTCCAAAGGTGAAAGGATCTCACTGATCTGCCGGGCACTTCTACTCAACGCCTGATTGGAGTTGAAATTTGGAGGTGGCCAAATGGTAGGTATGATTGATGTATCATGATGATTTGTTTTTGTCCCAGTTAAAAGGCAATCTGAGTGACTTATGGTTCCCAAGTAGCTTCTTTCTGCTTATTGATCCTTGATGGGCCTTGATGTTTAAGCATCTTGCAGCACAGAAGAGAAATGTGGCATGGCCAAGGGCAGGAGGGGGAGGGGAGAAAAACATTGAATCAAGCTGGGCACCCAGAAGAATCCACATTGGAATCTATGACATGATGGGAAATATATCTATTCTGTACTCCTCTGCTCTTATTACATTGGTGGGTTGTTGTTTTTTTTGCCAGCAGTCTTGTTAAACATGACCCACCTCCTTTTAAGAGAAGGTGATCAGGAAGAACTGCCTCAGGCCAGGGGATGGACCTGTACAATATTTTGTTGACTGAGTTGCTCGGGTCATCTGACTCTGTAACAAGCAGGGTGGAAAGATCATAGCTTGCTCTATGATTTGGGATTCATTTCACCTGTGGACTGTAGTGAAGTGGAACAGGTACTCTCTGCCACCTGGGTATTGGATCCATGTCACACTCCCCCAGGAACCTCATGGGGTGAGCAACAGCTAGTTCAGTTCTTACTGAGGGATGGAGACATCTGCATGGTGGTATTGCTCCTTCTTCAGAAGATTTGCCTGATCCAGCTGTTTTGGGACAACTGTTGTGTTGCTTTCGATCTCCTTTTTGAGGATAGTTATTGAGAAGAGGTGGGATTTCAGTCACAGAGTATCCTGGAGAAACAGACTATCTGGATCTTTTTCAATCAGGTTTCAGATATGGAGTTGAGATGGAAATGACATGGTTTGCTTTGTGGGGAGACTTTAGCAGGCCTCGATCGGCAAAGTGTGCTGCTAGTAGACCTTTAAATATTGCTGAAGATCAAAACATTTTGGGCATGCATGAGCATTTCTAAGAGCAGGAGTCTGACCTGAGCAATTACTGGAGCAGACTTTTAAAAGGAGATGTTCCATTTATAAGTTATAGACACAAGCAAAGCCATTTCAGGAGAACTTGGTCTTAACAAAATGCAGGGAAAGGTGAAAGAGAAGAAATGAAGAGAATACTAGAGCAAAGTAGATGGTCTTAGTTACAGTGGTGATGAGTGCACTATTGAAAGACTCAAAAGATAGACTGTGAAAGTCTGAAGTCTTATACAAGCTGACAAAAAAAGACAGAGACTGTCATCCTAGCCAGGAGTTGTTGTTTGTTCAGAAATTATCTGGTTTTCTGTCAACTCTAATTTTAACTCTGGATGGAGTAACCTTCCCCTTAAAATAGAAAAACTTTCACACAGCTTCATCTGATGAGTCAGTTGTGATCCTACCTGAAACAGGAGATCCAAATGATAGTGACATGGCCTTGATATTACTGGTACGGACTACTATAATGTGTTTCATCTAGGGCTGCCCTTGAAGACTACTTGGAAGTTGCACTTGATGCAAAATGCATGCTGGCAGGTAAGAGCCACTATAGCCACACAGCTCCAATGTGAATGGCTCTATGATGCTTTTCAAAGGGCTCCCAAGTATAATTCGAATTGCAGAGTTTCATATTTAAATGTGCTCAGGCACTCTCAGAATTATCTTCTCTGGGTCCTACCTACCATTCCCCGCTAACCTGCCAGAGCTGAAGAAGCTTCTTGCATGAGAAGTGAAACATCTTCAAAAGAAAAAACAAGAAAGTCCAGCTGCCTCCTGAAAAAAAGCACCTTTGGGGCAACCATGAACTGGATGGCTGAGAATCTGTACAGACTTTTTAGCTATACAATTTGAAATGAACATCCTTTGAATGGTGTGAGAGTAGGAATGGATTTCCAGAGGGAAAAAAATTGCAGACTACAGGAAACAGGAGCACAACTCAGGTGACCCTGAGGACACAGATAAACTTCCAAGTGCTTCAACAACCATCTAAAACAGAGGGTGTCAAATTCACATTGTCACAGCGGCGGTCACGTGACGTATCACCACTTTCTCCCCTTCGCTAAACCAGGCATGGGCATGTCCAGTACGTGACGCATCTGGCGCAGGGGGCACGAGTTAGACAGCCCTGCTCTAAAAGGATGCAAATGACCAGCTTCTGCAAGGGATATAAAATGTCTTCAAAGAAAAAACAAGAAAGTCCAGCTGCCTCCTGAAAAAGCACCTTTAGAATAGAACAACAGAGTTGTAAGGGACTTTGGAGGTCTTCTAGTCCAACCCCCTGCTTAGACAGGAAACCCTACACCACTTCAGACAAATAGTTATACAATCTTTTCTTAAAAACTTGACAACCATGACCTAGATGGCTGAGAATCTCTACAGACTTTTAATTCCCCCAGATGTTTGTCTTGCTCAAATCTTCGCATCCTTTGAAAAATAATTGAGGAACAATTTTCCCCCAAAATATTTGGATCCTAATGCTTATGACAGGTTACACAATGAAATGTTGGTATTTCTATGGCATTCTAATCTAGGTGGCCACACATTTATGTTGTGGTTTAGTATTTATTGTTAGTATTGTTAGCATTTAGTGTTGGATTGATTTTTTTTTGTAAAAAAAATTATTTGGGTTTTCACAAAACATAATACAAATAAAATATCTTCTTTTGAGAATAGCATGGTCCCGGGTTATCACTTCTCCATATAGACACAAACTCAATTTCATATTCATCTTTGTGTTCTATTCCATATCTTATTACTATTTTAACATTTTCTCAATAATTTTTCCCTTCCCTTAGTTTTCTCAACCTTGCTTTTAATTATCTCATTCCTTTCTTAATTCAATTATGTATACCTTTTTCTAAGTTTCAATATCTTTCTAATCATTATATTTATACTTTTGTCTGTCCTGTTTCAATTTCATATTTTCTTTTCTCATTAAACAAAAATTTCCCCTGCAATTACTGATTGGAGTATGACAAGATGTTAAAGATTATAACTAACATTAATGATAGAGCTGAATTGGAATAGAATAAGTATTTTATTTATTATTGTTATATATATACTTTCTTTTTAAGAACTTAGTGTGTATTTTAAGAATGCACCAAGCAGAATTCGACTGGAAGTTATGTGTTATATTGAATATTATAATTGTAAAGGCATAAATTGAAGTTTAAATAAGAGTTGAATGGACAAAAATTAAAAGATACAGAAGTGTTGGATTGATTTTATATGACTGGAAACTACCAAGAGTTGGGGCGAAGGGGCCAAATCCTGCATAAAACAATACATAAATGGTTTTCCAAATGTATTGTCTATGTTTATACCCTTACAGGATTTGGATTCAGCTTAGGCTCAGCTTATTGGACATAATAAATCATTTTGTAGCTGAAGAAAATGGAATGAACTTGATCGACAAGAACTCTGGATGACATTTAAAAATATATACACTTGAAGTATTTATATTATTAAATCCTGCCTTAATATTTTTAAATAACTATAGGCAGTGAATATTCCTAATACTCCTTTCTCCTTCTATTTTCCTCACAACAAAAACCCAGCGAGGTGAATCAGGTTGAGAGAGAGCGACTAGCTCAAAGTCACCCAGCTGACTAGAACTCACAGTCTCCCAGTTTCCAGCCTCATGCCTTAGCCCAAACTGACTCTCAAGCGAACCATGAACATGAATCAGTGTTCTGAAAATTTATATGGAGTTAGCAGAGATGGCTAAATTGATTCCTTTAATCAAAGAAAAAAATTCAAATACTTTCATTTCTACTTGGAAACCACTTCTGAACTTTGGGTTTGAGATGATAAAAAATGAAACTTTGATTTCGGATTTTATTGATTAGATAGATTCGTTGTTATGGAAATGGCTAGATCCTATTATGAAAAAGTAAAAAGTTGAGGGTAGATCTTAATGCCTTATTTTACTGCAGCAAAGGATTGGAAGTCAATGCTTTTTTTTGGTCTTTTTTTCTCTTTTTCCCTTGCTTTCCCCCACTATCCACTTCCTTTTTTTCTTTCCTAATTTCCCTAATATTTGCTTTTGTATTCTTTTTGTCTATCATATTATAAATTAATAAAACTATATATTACCATTAGTGACCTGAAAATTTATATCAATGAAGGAATTAAAAGACCTGGAAAACAAAAATTAATAGCATTTGGTGAAACATACTATTGCTGTTTTTACCAAGATTCGTGAAAAAATTATGGGAAATTTTGTCATCAAGTCTTGTTGTATAATTTATACAAATGCATCTAAATCTTTACAACTTCACTTCCCAGTCTGAAGTTGTGTTATTGGGGTGAAAAATGTGTCCAAATTATTGGAAGTGACAACCTCTTTTGATCTTCAGTGATTCAGTGATGGATTTAACATTTACGGTCACAGAAGACCTTTGTCATTTCATTATAGGTATTTGTTGGCATATTCCACTATCCTTTTAGAGGGCAATGCACCACACATTGTGAGTAACTCTCAAGATGGGGATCTGACTATTTCTGCAAAATATTTTACCTATAACTTTTTGGGGGACAGCCTAAACATACAAATAAAAGTATTAGGTAGACTGTTCCTCTAACCCATGTTGTAATAGGAAGGGGAAAATGCCACAGATATCCATGAAGTATATTTTTATGAGCTGGGGGAAAACAAAACATTTTTTTCAGCTGTGGATAGATCTCCTGAATGAATCAATGTTTTCAGACAAAACAGCAGCAGGTCCAGAACGAATAGTAGAGGAACAATTATTAAAGGTTTAAGCCATTGCATAGAACGGAGATGATTTATTAAATAATTTGATATTTTGAACACCATCTCCATAACAAACATAATTGCATACTGAGTAGAAAACAATGTGCATTTATATAACCCAGTTTAATCATTTGGGAAATCCCATGAATAATTTCCCCAGCTTTTGCAAATAAGTGTCCCACAGAATCTCAACTTCTCATCCCATCCCATTCTAACCATTATGTCACTGCAGCTCTTTTTCCAACCTTATATGTCACATGCAAAATCCTGAACATGGCTCAATTGATAATAGACAACTAATGCACTTCTTTTCTAATATTTTTGTGGGGGAGGGTGGCAGCCCCATTGTAAATCACCAGGAATCCATTAGTCCTAGGGATGGCCATATTTATCAATTATCTTTTTTTTTTTTTTTTTTGCAAATTTGTCAACCTTGCTTTTTCAATCTTTTTCAAACTGTTTAAACAAGCAGAAAAAAAATTGTGTTGGTGCACAGTTCTCCAGACACACTTCTGTTTTTTATTTGGCCTGCCCCTCACTTCCCAATATAATGCATACATGTATATTACAGAGGCATGTACAGGGACTTCTTGCCTTCAAGGAAGTTATGTCTGAAAATCGTCTGTTAAATCCAGCCAAGAACTGAACTAAGGTGTATGTGTCTGGAGACCTGCAATATTATTATCTAGTTTGCACCTATTATGTTTATTTAGACATACTAAATAATGACCCATTTCCATTTTGGGAAAAATTTCCAGCACTAGCCCATAGTTCAGTTTCCTTCAAAGAAAATCATTGGGAACCATATGGGAATTTCATAATAAAGACACTTTTGAAATGAACTTGACTCATATTGATTTATATAAAGACATCCATGCAGTTCTCTTGACATTAAAAAAAAACACAAGTGTTTTACCATTGTTTCATTCTGGGATTTGATTTTTTTTTTTAAATGTTATCTATTTCAAATGTATTGGAGTTCCTGGTAGTTACCCATCCAAGTAATACCTAATTCAATCTTTTTTAGCTTCGTTCGGGGTCGACCAAGGTTGATTAAATGCTGCCACTTGCAGTGAACTCTTTGAGGGTGAAAAGTTAATATCTCCTGTAGGTTGAATTTGTAAGAGAAGAGCCTTCTTAATCTGCGGTAGATAAAAAATGATTTGGTATGAAATAGTCTTCATAAAATTATTTTTCATGCGCTATATCCCTTTTCATTAAATGCAGTGGATCGATTGACCGATATAGGGGATGTTGGCATGAGACAGGGGAAAAAGGCAAGGTGGATATGTAGATTACATGCTGTACAGATTTGAAGTACTTTATCAATTCACATTTATATTTATACCCAAAGCACCATCATGGAGCCCAACAAATGCACAAACAAGGTTGACCAATTTTAATCCACCCAAAATTGGAAATTGACAAAGAATAGTTTAAAAAAATTATTTTGAAAGGAAACTATAACCTAGGGTAAAATAATTTTTAGATAAATGAAACATAATTTAAAACTCTCAATTTTAAATCATATTACTGTGTAAGCTGTTTGTTATGAGTAGTCAAATGGAAAATCTCCCCAAACAGCAGAAAGTCAATATTAGAAGTTCAGCCAACAGACTTCACAGATATTTATTGTATAAGAATGCAAAATAAGATAAATGTTTAAAAGGCCATATTATAAGACAGTTTGATGAGAACCTGGAATTCCACAAAAACAATAATAAGTCCAGCAATTTCATCTGTAGCTTCACCCTCAAATGCTTTGTATTTTGGAGACAATTGCTGTAAGAAAAGTGTAATTACATATGCAGATATGGTGCATCTGGTTTTTAGAAATAGATCAGTCACAGCAAAAATTATTTGACAAGGCTGAAATTTCCCCTATATTGTTGTAAGTAAAAATACAAAGAAATAAAAATAATAATAAAGTGACCTCATGAAAGAGAGTTTTTAAGTCAAATGACAAAATGTATTTGTTAGGAATGATAGTCACCTAACAGCTAGGTTGGAAAGATATAAACCAGGATAGTAATTTAATACTGTATCTTTAAGAGAATGGTGTAATTGTGATTGGCTGAGGTTCCTTCAACGGCCTTAAGATGGAACCAGAAACCTGGTTTCTTTCTTCTTGCATTTCCTGTTTTGCCGTATTTGCCTGATTGTCGTTCTACTTATTTATTTATTTTATTTATTTTTATTTATTTTATTTATTTGATTTGCCAATTGTTTACAAGATAATAAGTATAAGTGTATACATAGTTGTGAATACATGAAATGGGTACATATAAGAAAAATAAAAGAAGAATAAGAGAAACAATAGGACAGGGACGGTAGGCACGTTGGTGCGCTTATGCACACCCCTACAGACCTCTTAGGAAAGGGGTGAGGTCAATAGTAGACAGTCTAAGGTTAAAGTTTTTGGGGTTTGGGGAAGAAACTACAGAGTCGGGTAGAGTATTCCAGACATTGACCACTCTATTGCTGAAGTCGTATTTCCTGCAATCAAGTTTGGTGCGGTTAACTTTGAGTTTGTATCTATTGTGTGCTCTTGTGTTGTTATGGTTGAAGCTGAAGTATTCATTGACAGGTAGGACATTGCAATGTATGATTTTATATACCATGCTTAAATCAGACCGAAGACGGCGTAATTCAAGGTTTTCTAGTTCTAGAATTTCAAGTCTGGTGGCATAAGGTATTCTATAACGAGTAGAGGAGTGGAGAACTCTTCTTGTGAAATATTTCTGGACTTTCTCAATTGTGCTAATATCAGATACGTAATGTGGGTTCCAGACTGATGAACTGTATTCGAGTATTGGTCTAGCAAATGTTTTGTATGCTCTGGTTAGTAGTGTGATATTACCAGAGAAAAAGCTACGTAGGATTAGGTTAACAACTCTTAATGCCTTTTTGGCTATGTAGTTGCAGTGGGCTCTAGCACTTAGATCATTAGAGGTGAGTATTCCAAGGTCCTTTACAGAGCTTGGGTCATCAACAAGATCTTGACTATTCAGCTTGTATTTTATTTTCTGGTTTTTTTGCCAATATGTAAGACAGAGCATTTATTTGTTGAGATTTGAAGTTGCCATTTGTTTGACCATTCTGATACATAGTCAAGATCTTTTTGTAGGGTAGCAGTATTGTCTGTGGTATTGAACAGCTTTACATCATCAGCGAAAAGAACGCAATTGCTCTTAATATGATCACAGAGGTCATTTATGTAGAGTATGAAGAGAGTTGGTCCTAGAACACTGCCTTGGGGACACCACTATTGACAGGTACAGAATTTGATAGGGCGCTCCCAATTTTGACCATTTGTTGTCTGTTTGCCAGGAATGCTTCTATCCAGTTATGCAGTTGTCCAGAGATACCATAGGATTTTATTTTTAGGAGTAGTTTGTCGTGTACCACTGAATCAAAGGCTTTACAGAAGTCTATGTAGATTGGGTCTATTGCTTTGCCCTGGTCGAGTTGTGCCGTCCATATGTTTTTGCAGTGTAAGAGTTGCAGATTACAGGATAGTTTTTTTCTGAAACCAAATTGTTTATTGGAGAGTAGGTTGTTTGTCTCTAAGTGGAGGATGATGGATTGGTTAATAATTGATTCCATGACTTTACAGGTGACACAGCATAAGGAGATTGGTCTGTAATTTTCAACTACGCTTGGGTCTCCCTTTTTGAAGATGGGGATGACTGTGGCTTGTGACCATAGGTTAGGCAAGGAGCTGGTCCTGAAAGATTTTTCAAAGATTATGCTTAGAGGTTTGGCTATGGAAGTGGATAGCTTTTTTAAGAAGTAGGCACATATTCCATCCGGTCCAATAGATAGAGATGGTTTTAGATTGCGTAGTGCTTTTTCAACATTGTCTTCTGTAAAATCGATATGTATTAGATCATTGTTGTTATCTGTGGTACGGCTAGGAAATACTGGGCATGATCCATTGCTGTTTACAAATACTGAGCCGAAGAATGTGTTAAAGATGTTGGCTTTAATGGTGTCGTCGTTGCAGTCTTTACCATCAGGTCCTATCAAGGGTGGGATAGACCTTGAGTCTTTTAGTTTGTTGTTTACAAAATTGTAAAAAGCACAGGTGGAATTGGTGCTTAGAAGGTTTTCCTCTTGTTTAATGTGATAATTGATGCATTCGGTCTTTATCTGGTGGCATAAATTTTTGTATCGGCTTTTGAAATTGGCAACGTGACCAGATTCATTTTTCCGCCAGAGTGATCTCTTTTTGGATTGAAGTTTCCTTATTGTTATGGGTAATCTGCTTTTTGTTTTGTTTTGGGAGTTGTTGTTGGTACATATAGTTTGATGACTCTTTTGACTTCAAGTAAAAATATGTTGTAATGGTCTTCAACAGTATTGCATCCAGTGAATAAAGATTGCCAATGAAGGGATGAGAGATCGTTGTCTATAAGATCATAGTTGCCTTTTTGAAGTTACAATTGGGGATTACATCATTGTGGTGATTTTTGTGTGGGCGTATGTTGAGACAAAAGTCAATCATATTGTGGTCACTGCTGGAAAAGGGTTCTTTAGTTTGTATTCCGTAAATTAAATTCAAACTATTGCAGAAGATGAGATCGAGGCAGTTGTTTAGTCTAGTGTTGTTGGTTACTAGTTGTTCCAGTCCCAGATTTGTAATAGCATTGTAGAAGGTTGTGTGTATGATTTCAGTTGTACAAACATTTAGGGTCCAGTCAATATGAGGTAGATTGAAATCACCAAGAAAGATAAAAGGGTATGGGCAGGATGCAGCCCATGTTAGTAATGTATTTAGCTTGTTTACATGTTCGATGTCATAATCAGGTGCTCTGTAACATAGTAAGAATCGAATTGTGATATTTAAGGATAGTTCACAGATGATGGTCTCAGGAAGAGAGATTACTTGGATTGCTGTGAGTTTTTGCAACTGTTAGCAAACTCCATTTACTGAACTCTGTTTATGATACTTGACTTCATTTTTGGATTATCCCTGGACTGATTGTTTTGAATACTAACTGCTTTAACCATGTATGATTTGGACTGTTTGTTGGACTTTGTTTATCCGTTTACTGGAAGTAAAACCTACATTTTACTATTCAGTGTATCTGTATGCTGGTTGTGTGTTATTCCTCACCACTCTCACTATGTTTTCCTGAGTGCACTCATTCTCCTAATGGGGAATACCTCACATATATACTGACATCCATACAGAACGTGAAATAACACCAACTTAAATACTTGAAAATAATGATTTTTTTTAAAGGTAGAGATAGTAACCAGAAGCAATTTGAATGTTGATAAATAATTTGATCTAATTACCAGTGTAATACAATTTAAAGTAATTTAAAACATAACATCACTTTTACTGATTAATATTACTTTTACTGATTGCATTTTTTCCTTTTACAACATCATGGACATTTATTTTAGATAATGATAAACAGTGGTGACATTAATTAGAGTTTAGAGTTTGTAGTAATTTATAAACATTTCACATGAAGATATAATCATTTTAGTTTTATCCATTCAATTAATTATTTTTAGTGAAATAATTAATTCTAAATTCTATGAAAGGTTAAAAAAAGTATGCCCACGAGCTTTTCCTCTAATGCCATCATCTGCCAGTGATGCTCCTCTAGATTTTTCAAAGGACAAACAGGACAGAATTTGTACCACAGAATTAATGGAATCAAAGGAATAATAATAAATAATATCAAACTGTTCAACCTTTCCACTATTATACCCTTCAAAATAGCCATCTTGGGGAAAAAAATATTGCCAGCAGAATTCAGCAATCCATCGAAAAGTTTCCTGCTATCTCTGAACATAATGAATTTTTAACACAGTACAGTTGTTAATGGATGAGAAGCTTGTAATTTGTCACATGTAACCTGAATCAATCTAATTTCTCCTCCTGCTCTCCACCATTGCCTCTTTCCAGTTTAGCTCAATGTTTTTTAACCTTGGCATCTGAAAATATGTGGAGTTCAATCTTTTCTAACCTTGGCATCCCAAAATATGTGGACTTCAACTCCTAGAATGCTGGCTGAGAAATTCTGGAAGTTGAAATCCACACATCTTCAAGATCAGGGGTCTTCAAATTTGACAGCCTTAAGACCTGTGGACTTCAACTCCTAGAATTCCTCCTCCAGTCATGTTAGCTCGGGAATATTCTGCGAGTTGATGTCCACAATCTTGCCAAGTTTGAAGACCCTTGTTCAAGATGCTAAGGTTGAAAAACACTGGACTAGCTACTCCAGTGCACCTGGTGAAGTGACTTGTAACTCATGAAAGTTTATATCTTTTTTTAAAAGAATTGTTATTTTGAAAAGATGCTATCAGATTCCTTCTGATTTCAGGTTTAGTGTGACTGTGTGATTTTATTGATGTTTCAGGTAGTTTTCTTAGGAAACATATTCATTCATTCATAATTCATTCATTCATTCATTGGATGAATGGACATCCAATTTGTACAGCCACCCACCTCACATTGTGACTCTGAGCCACTCCCATAATTAAAAAAGCAACAAGAAATAGTAAACAACATATAATTAAAGCAATTAAAACTATTCTTTTCTTTATATTTTTACTTAAAGCATAAGAAATAGTCAATCACTGTCCTCTTTTGAGATATACTATGAAATTTGTAGTCCATTTATAGGCCTGGACATCAATGGCAAACATTCATTCAAGTCTTAACTGGGGTAAGACCTTGCTTAGCTTTTTAAAAGCCGAGCTGGGCTAGTTCTCTAGATAATCCAATGTGTATTTACATGTCTATCCTGATGAATGTAACTTCTAGATTTCAACTTTTTTGAACACACTTCAAAGTCAGATCACGTTCATGGACAACATTCATTGTCTCATATTAAACAGTAAAGCTTTAGGAAGTTTTTCTCCTATAACAAGCTTTTTTGAGTCACTGAAAAACTATCACAGTTAATTAGTGTCAATTCTAAATAAATCTGATGCAGATATCAGCATGCACATGATGCAATTGGGTGGAATTCATGTCACAATTATGTAATTGTGCACATTCCCTTATTTTAATATCATAGTGTCTTCGAATGAGTATTGAGTATGCCGGTTGTCAATAACCTATTTGTAGGACACATCTCATTGGGAAAATTGTGATAGCCTTCTCTGCAGCTATTCAGCAGCCACTTTGTGTGATGTCCTTTGTTCAGAGCCCCTGTGTGAACTGTTGTTGAAGCAACGTTGTTTTGCAGTTGTTCAGAATCTGGCTATGAATTGCACATGTCTCTTGCCCCAAATCCTGGAGGTACCATTTACAAAGAGTCATAAGTATCTAATGGCTGCAGTTTTATAACTTAAGCAGCAAGAACTTAAGTGGAGGAAATAATAAATTCAGCCCATCATTGTGTCCAAGGACAGGATGAGATTGCTATGCTGTCCGCCTGCCCATGTATCTTTATATGCATCCTGACAATATTCATTGACTTAACGATGGCTGATGAATGATGGAATTTGATGCTGATGATTTTCCTGTATCCAGCCTGCTATATATTACAAAGCTGAGCCAAGTTGCCTTCATGGAATGGAAAAGTAATTCTCCAAAGCAGACACCGTAGCTGCTTCCTTGATATAAATTAATGGACAGTGTGGATTATTAACTTGATGTTGAGGATCTTCAGTGGCTTATAGTCGATAATAATGTGGGTAATGAAAATCATTAGCAATATTATTTCCTTGTTCGGTTTCTTCCAGTATCTTACCCAGTTTGTCAGCAAATTTGGGCATATTCAACTCTGTTATTTTAATTAATTTATTAATAGTAACTTCAACCGTTCACAATCTTTAGACTGGTTGAAGTTTTTCCACTCCTCCATTAAATTGGGGGCAAAATAAAATATTAGACAGCTGTCATCAAAGGTAGGACATATAATTGCTGTGTTCATTGAAGAACAAGTTGCTTCAGACAAAAAAAAATAGTCTTATATTTTGGCATAGAGATACGCAATCAGAATATCCAGGACCATAAATATCCTCTCCAAAAAAACTTAGGCAAGGTTCTTAGCTTTTCTCTGTCCTGAATTGCAACTCATAATGACAAAGGGGGAGGAGGGATGAATAAATACATGGGGAGGAGAACATCGCTGGGAGTTGAAATCCACACAAGTTGCCAAGGTTGAGAAAAACTGCTGTGGACTCTAGAAAGGATCCAGGCAGTAAGCACCAAATGTCCTCTTCCTTTTCACAAAACTGATGACTCCCACCTGCTTAATTGGCCATTGCCCTTCCTGGCTAATTTAATCAGCTGGTACAAGACTGACCTCATGCTCAACATTTGACAGTTGCATTGATCCCAACTCACTCAGCATTTAAAATACCGTATTTAGAAAATCTGTCGATGCATCTCTTTCCATTTGGCTTTTGATGACATTTCAGGAGCTTCATGAGGGCAGGCCTAGAACCAAATAATTCAATGTACATACTAATTGAGATTCAGTTAGATGATTATCCTCCCTGTATTACAATTTGGTGACCATGTTGGGGAGTGGCTGGAGTTCTCAGGCCCTACATACCTGTTGTAAGGATTCAGGCAGGAGCTAGTCTCCCAAGAGAAATTGAAATAAATCTAGTAGCAATATCAATAGCATTTATTTATGTACCGCTTCACAGTGCTTTACAACCCTTTCTAAGTGGTTTGCAGAGACAGCATATTGCCCCCAACAATCTGGGCCCTCATTTTATCGACTTCCGAAGGATGGAAGGATGAGTCAACCTGGAGCAGGTGAGAATTGAACAGCTGAACTGCTGGCAGTCAGCAGTCAGTCAAATTAGCCTGAAATGTTGCATTCTAACCACTGCGCCACCATGGCTCTGTACTTTGGACTGCACCAGTACAAATGGATACCCCAGACTTTCCCAACAGTAAGTAACAAATATATAACTCATGAATATATGTGTCCCAGGATAATGTTGCAGGATCCAATCTGAGTCAGTCAATGGGATCAGAGATTTAGTCTTTTGAGCTTTCAGACTTGTGCTGGGAGTCCATCCGCAAGGAGCTTCTGTCTACTGGAACGTATGCTTGGGGTATTCTATGTGTAGGATTTATGAGGTGCATGGTTGTGTGTGGCTTTTTAATGGTTGATTGGAGTGTTGATGGCTGGCAATTGTTGTTGCTGTTGTTTCCTTGTGCTGCCAAGCCCGCAACTCCTATTTCTAGAACTGTGAAAATTGATCCACTTCTCAATATGAACCTTCTTCTCCAGTTTTTAAAAGGGTGCATCATGTGTTGCTCATGGTCTTCTCTAATACAATCTCACAATTGTTTGGGAAGAAAGAATCAAAGAGTTGAAAGAGGGCATTTAGGCCATTGAGGTGAACCACCTGCCTAGTGCCCAAACCCACAATGTGTAGCATCTCTAACGAAATGCCTCCCTCAATCTGGATAGCACTACCAAGAAAATAATGTGTTTTTCCACCCTCCCTTCCCTTTCCTACCTAGAAGGTTAGCTCGTCTTTTAATGCTCTTGCTCTGGGCCTTTTGATTTAATCCCAATAATTCGTGATGCTTCTTTCTGTGGCACATACCCCTCAAGACAATTAATGAGACCAGTAATTTGCCAGAGCTGCAAATGAACAAACCAGCCAGTCTGTTGCAAGAGGTCAGCATCTCTTCACTTAACTCTAGGGCAAGAAGTCATTTAATTGGACCTGGTGTCCTTCCGCAGATTGTTCCAGCCAGAGGTCACGGGTATCTCAGGAGCTTGAGGCTTTTCATTGACCTCTCCTCAACTCTGCAAATCACACTTTTTAGTTTGAACTACAATGTGTGTGCTATATATATATATTTTTTCTTCTGCTGCTAATATATCCTGCAAAGTTTTTCGGTAGCTTCCCAACCTGAAGAATCTAGAAAGTTTCAGTACAAATCGGCGGGAATGAAGATGGTATTCAGGTATGGCTTCATTTTTTTGCTTGCAGCACAAAGGCTAGGACCCTGGTTATCCGTGGGTTGCATATGACCCCGGCCACAAATAAGTATAGATAGTCCTCAACATACAACAGTTCATTTATTAATTTTTTAGTAAAAGATTTTTTATTTTTTATTTTACACCTCTCTTCAAGTGAGCAACATGATTCCAGGTTACAACATTCATACACAGTCATAATTACATTTCCAACTTTCTTATCTAATTTCATATCAAATCATTATCTATTCCACTGATCTTTGAATAAGTTCTCACTTCACATTTTCAATTCATTAATCCAATATCAAAAGCATTTCATCCTCACATATATTTTCCACTCTTTATCCCCTATTATTTTCATTTCCAGCTTACCCCCTATTTTATTTTACATTATTATCTTCCTTAACTTTCTCAAAGCTGATGCATACTAAACAAACAAAAAAATAAATAAAAATAAAATAGAACTAATATATTCAGGATCCACATGGTATTTTCCCCAAACTACAATAAATCCTATATTTATTCCAGAGATATTCATATAACCATTTCCTCTTTGTTTCCATTTAACCAAATTTTACCTATGAAATGTAATGAGATTATTATATTATGATTAAAAAGGAGGGGAATGAAAATTTAATAAAATTTCATAGGTACAACAGTTCATTTAGTGACCATTGAAAGTTACAATGGCACTAAAAATGACCGTTTTTCATACTTATGACTATTGTAGCATCCCTACAGTCAAGGGATCTAAATTCAGGTGGTTTGGCAACTGGCATGTATTTAGGATAATTGCAATATCCCAGGGTCATGTGATCACCTTTTGCGACCTTCTGATGAGCAAAGTCAATGGGCAAGCCCAGGTTGACTTAACCAGCGTGTTAGTAACAACTGCAGTGATTCAATTAACTAGGACAAGAAAAGAAGTAAAACGGCCAAAACTCACTTAACAACTGCTTCACATAGCAACATAAATCTCGGGCTCAATTGTGGTCATAATTCGAGGACTATCTGTACAGCTTATGGGATCCTGGGAAGCTTCACCCCATGTTATGTACTAATCCGTGACACGAACCTGCCATTCAAGAATGCATGGCCAAATTCCTGCTGCTTTTAAGGAAAGCTGATCAAGAGGGGAGAATATCTTCCCTCACCCTTCCATAACTCAGAGGAAGAAGACATTATATATGTTATATAGAGGACATATATATATATTTAAAGTTGTAGCGACGTTTAAAAGCACAACTATAATGACGTGGGAAAATACCTGAACAAAGCTGAATACCATACATATAAATACCCGCGAAAACGTAAGAAAACATATATATATGTTGTGACTCGGAGGTTTGAACCTGCTCTGTCAGAAGACATAGGCTCGAGTGATGAGGAAGATCTGGCATTAAGGTTTGAGCTTGCTTTGTTGAGTGACACAGACGGGAGTCAGGAGGAAGAGGAGGACTTGGATCTAAGATTTGAGCCTGCTTTGCTGGAAGTTTCGGAGTCGTCTTCCTCCCCAGAATCTTCCTCCCTGATTGTGCCTCAGGTGTCGGCAGATAATCAGGAGAGCGTGCCGGAGTCATTGGCTGAAGATCAAGCTGAGAAATGCTGGTCTGATGCAAGGCAAAGACGCAGGCAGAAACGTGACATACAACGTAAAAAGAAAAGAGACTGACACGCCCCTCAGGGAATATAAGGAGGTATGTTAGCTCTGAATCCCTGTTCGGGTCAACTTGTTTATTTGAGTTATCAGTTCGGACAAATTATTCTGTGTGGCGCTGGCCTCTGATTTATGGTTCTGCTCGTTATCAGACTTGGTAGACAGCTTCTGGGAAAACTGCCAAAGATGGATTCAACCAAAGGAAGTTAACTCTGTCGTTCCTGTTCCTGTCTGTGTATTTTCCTTTGGAAATTTGGACTCTCACCTTGTGGCTACAGGTGAGACAGAATATATATATATATATATATATATACACAACACACACACACACACACACACACACACACATCTTCTTGAAAGCCTCCAGTGATGAAGCTCCCACAACTTTTGAAGGCAACTTCTGTTCCATTGGTTGATTGGTTCTCATTGTCATGAAATTTCTCCTTACTTCTAGGTTGGATTTCTCCTTGATCAGTTTTCATCCATTGTTCACTTATGTCAGTTGCAGCATCCTGGGGTTACCTGTTCACCATTTTCAACCTTTCCAGTTGGATTTTGATAAGCAAAATCAGTGGGGAAGCCAGCAGGGAATGCCATAAATCATAAGCACATGATGCTTTCTGTACCACTTTAATGATGAATTTTCTGGTCCCAATTGTGATTAAATGTTGAGGACTATCTGTAACATGTCATAGTTTCAGATCAGCTAAACTTCTTCTCATTCTACAGCCGCCCAAACTGTCCATTCCTTAAGCAATGGCGCATTTCATTTTGTTTTGTTCTATATTTCTGTGATTTTAAAAAGTATACATAAAATTATTAAAATGATCCTGGTTGTGAAGTCCTTGGTTGTTTTCTTGCAGATGTTTCATTACTCAGCTAGCAATGAAACACGAATGGACCAGCAGTCAAAAATTATCCTCATTTTTTTTTGTTATCCTGGTGTCTGATCCAATTCTAACAACCGTAGGAAGGGGTGGCTGATTAACATATTTCACAGTGTTTAGAAATGATTCACAATAGATGTGTCACAATATGAACGTGACAAAGATCACCTTTCCTCCTCTCCCAACATTCTATTCCTGCTTTGGATTAAACCAAGCTTTTTCATCTTTTTTTTTAAAAATCGAGATTCTTATGAATTGAATGGATATTTTCAGCAAAGTACTCTCAATAGTTTCAATAGTAATTGACAATGTTCTGTACCACTAATTAAACCTTTTTTCTTTATGATGTACCTCTCACATATATAGATTTCAGTTGCTTTTCTAGTGCCTGTTCTCCCTGGATTGCTCTTCACCAGCTCCTCTTCGTTTTATTCCGCACTTAGCTTTGTACCATTTACAGATTTCTGCCTTCTTATACCACTGAAAGGATACAGGGTTTAGCACAAATCCTCACGCTGCTGCTGGACAAGACCAGTCTGAAAAGGATGGTGAAGATGAATCCATTAGAATATAACTGCCCAAACCAAAGCCAAGTTAGTCATAGGAGGGCGGAAGGTGGAACGTCTTGGGAAAAAAAAAACAATGAAAAATTCTCTCTCAAACTGTCATTGTTCTCTCCCCACTTCTGGCAGATCTTGAGCATGCATTATAACAGGGATGTCAAACTCTATTTCATTGAGGGATGCATCAGGGGTTGTGTTTGACATTGGGGGGCTGGGGTGAGTGTGGCCAGGGTGGGCACGACTAGCTCAACGTCACTCATTTGGTGTCTAGAGTGCTCTCCCAGTGAAAACCAGTTCCCGGGCTCCGTTTTCAGCTGCGATGGCCTCCTGCAACCCCCTGCCAGCAAAAACGGAGCTCAAGAGGGCCTCCTGTGGCCCTCCCAAGCTCTGTTTTCACTGGCAGAGACATAGCGAGCCAGTCCTTCACTGTTTCCAGGGTGGCCCTGTGGGCCTGATCGAAGCACCCCATGGGCCGGATCTGGCCCACGGGCCTTGAATTTGACACCCCTATATTATAAGATAAAGAGGACTTCTCCCATGTGCCTTGGCCTCCCACCCTATCTGACTTCACCCCTCCTTTTCAGCTGCCAGATATCTGATGTTGGAGGTGCATTGGGACAGGACCTCCTGCTTCATCAAAGCTTCCAGAATTGGGGTGTTCCTTTGCTCCTGAATCTTTATCTGTTGAGCAAAGGGAATTCTCCTACGTTTTAAAGTCCTTTGGGATATCCGAGTTAAAGCAAGATTTAGCGATTTTTTTTAGTGCTCTGATTCTTGTAGATAGTAGCTTTTTTATTATTATTTTGAGCTCTCTTGATATTGATATCTATGGGAGAGTCTGTGAAAGTAATCTCAAGATCCCTTGGTAAGTACACAAGGAAAGAGCAGCATGAACTTCGGCTGTGAAGGATCATGAAAGTCAACACATATATTTGGAGTGAGCCTGGAAATGAACGCAAGCCAGTGAAAGCTTAATATCATCCGATCCTGGAATTTCCTCAACAGCCTGGGGTATTTTTGATTTCTGAAGCATTTCCAAATCATATTGTGTACTGGATATTGCAGGTACCACTGATTATCATTGGTTATTCAATGAATGTCTTCTTGTTGCCTGAAGATCTTGGCTATGCAGTGAAGTATATAGATATATAGATGATTCTATAGCCTCTTCACTGGTTTTGTGGTCTTGGTGACTCTGCTTCCCTCAGAGCTGTTTACTTCCATCTTCTTGAGTTTCTTTCCTGGGAATTACCTTATCTTCAGTTCTCAAACACAAAAATAAACCTAGGCACCCTGATTTGATTGCTCTTAGATCTATGTTTCAAAAGAGTGTCAAAGCTAAGCTAAGCCTCAAACATCTTCATTTTCTTTTTCTTTGTGAAGCAGCCTATATCCATTTAAAGAATAAGCATATTTAATGCCTTGCAGGCCCTTAATGAATATTTGATTTGGGGAGTGAAGACTTAACTTAAGATGCTTTTGAACTACAGATCCATCCCTTTTTACTGTCAGCCCTGGTAGCTTGGACTGGTGAAAGCTGTCATTCAGTAACACTGGGGACATCAGTCTGTCCCCAGCTGTGTACTAAAGGGCCAAACATCATTGACACAGATGGAATAGAAAGATGACATTTTCAGTCCAATTAATTTTGGATGAAGATGAATCAACACCAAAGGCTATCATTGCTCCATCCATAGTGCAGTATAGCAAGTGAAAATCCTTAGTGTGCAGTGGAAGCTGATATAAGGGGATTAGGTGTTTCTATTCCTGAAATGTGTAGGGTTCTGCTCTAATAGTGTAGCACCTGGTACTCTAATTAAGCTGAAAGTAATAGCAGCACCATTTTCACCCTGCTTAAATTAATGGCCCCTTGCTAAAAGTTTGAATAGTACATTTAACGAAGTCATTATTTGCTTCCCATTCCAGAGCTTTGTTGCTGTATCCCCCAAAGCACTAATTTTTTTTTTTTGACACAGGGGTATTTGTGCATGTAGGGATGTGCATATATATCTGTGTGCAGATCTATGGATGAAATTTCAGCTGGAGGAGAGAAGAAATCCACGTGCCTATGACACATGCCGGAGGGGAATGATTTTCAGGAAGTATAAAAGAGAATCTGTGCATCTAGTTCAGTAAGGAAATGTTGCTGTGTGGGAGACAATTGTGTTTGACCCCAGGCAAATGGTGATGCAGTCCAGACATCGGGTTTCTTACTTCCCAAAATGCTTGGGGAAATGGATGATGCTAAAGACTGCAAGTAGAAAACCCATAAACTCCCACCAGTCCCTTTTAGTAAAATCAATGAAAATCAGTAATGGGGTTTATCTAGCATAGGAAGGCCTAATACTATTGTGAGACCCAGTTTGGTGTACTGGTTAAGGCATCAGGCTACAAGACGGGAGACTGGGAATTCTAGTGCCACCTTAGGCACAAAGGTAGCTGGGTGGCCTTGGACCAGTGGCTGTAAGTGGCTGTAAATTCAGCGCCCAAAATTCAGTCATATGACTGTGGAGGGCTCCTGACCATCGGAACTTCAAATTTGATTCATAAACAGCCTGAAGACATGTCTGTCGTAGGAGGAGCAACGGCTCAGTGGTTAAAGACGCTAAGTTTGTCAGCTGGAAAGCAGGTAGCCCAGGTTCAAGACTCAGGTGCTGCGCAATGAGGTGAGCTCCCATTCCTTGCTCCAGCTCCTGCTCACTTGCAGTTCGAAAGCATGCAGATGCAGGTAGATAAATAGGTACCACTTTGGTAGGAAGGTAACAGCATTCCTTGCACTTTGGTGTATAGTCATGATGGCCACATGACCATGGAAATGACTTTGGATAACTCTGGTCCTTCAGCTAAGAAACAGAGATCAGCACGCCCAGGTGTGGGATACGACAGGGTTAACTACCGGTTCGGGATTTACGAGCTTCCCTGCCCGCTGTGAGCCGCGTGCCTGTAAATCATCATTAGCACGTTGCGTGCCGAGAAGCAGCCTTTGAAACAGCCCTCTTTTCTTGTTTTTTTAACTGCAGCTGTGCCTCGTTCAGCAGCTGAAATTGAAAAATCAGGAAATAAAAATCAGGTAAGAGCCTGGGTGGGTGGGTGGGCAAAAACATCAGCAGACATAGAACCGGTTCTATGTCTGCTGCTCTTCAGAGCTACCGGTTCTACAGAGATGAACAGAACCGGTAGAAACCCACCCCTGAGCACGCCCCCCCCCAAGTCATACACGACTGCACAGGAGAAATGTTTACCTTTGCTTTTAGGTCTATAGTAACTTTGAACGGTTGCTAAGTAGTGAACTTTGCAACATTATGATGTAACTTTGAACAGTTGCTAAGTGACTACTCATAAGTCGAAGTCTACCTGTACTCATCTCCTATGATCTCCATCCAGTGTTATACCATAGAATGGAATGATGGGAACTGAAGTCCCATTCCTCTAGAACAGGGGTGTCAAACTCGATTTCAATGAGGGCTGCATCAGAGTTGTGTTTGACTTTGGGGGGGGGCATGGCCAGAGTGGCTGTAGCTAGCTCAACATCACTCATGTTGGGGGACTGCCTGTGGCCCAAGTGCTTTTCCAGCAAAAACAGGCTCCTGAGCTCCGTTTTCGGCTGCAACGACTTCCTGCAACTCTCTGCCAGTAGAAACAGAGTTCGGGAAGGCCACCTGTGGTCCCCCGGAGCTCTATTTTCACCGGCTAAGGCAATGTAGGCTGGTCCTTTGCTGTTTCCAGGGCAGTGGGCCAGATCTGGCCCCCGGGCCTTGAGTTTGACACCCCTGCTCTAGAAAGCACCAGGAAAAGCTTTCTTAACAAACTTGCAGATCCTCAGATATGCTTTCTCTTCGCAGCTGCATCTTTGTTTTCAGAACGTTGGAACTTTGGGAGGACCGAGATGCCTTCTCAGGAGATGCGATGTTGCAGATTCCAAGCTTCTCAAATCATTTTATTGATTTAAGATGGCAAGTTTCTAAACCGCATAGGCTAAAGTCTCTGTTATCTTATTTATTTCTTTGTTTGCTTATTTATTTATTTGGTGACAGCTATAATCTTCACCACCTCTTCTTGATGCGAGAGTTTTATAGCATGAGGAAAACATCAGGCTGGGAAGAAACGGTACATATATTTCTTCTTGATGCATCGTATTGTGGTAAATCAATCATGTCTCTTCATAGCAGAAAATTTGAAAAGCATCCTTTTATTATGAGCTAACTTTTTAATGCAGCCGAGAAAAAGCCCTCTTCCTCCTCCTTCCTAACAGGTTTATGAAATGTTTATAGGAAGCATTTGCAGCAGATGGCTTAGTGCCTGAGGAAGATGAACAGGGGGCAAAACATTTATCTAAAACGATGATGGTTAATAAAGCATGAATTAAGAGGAATTTACACACTCGCTTGTGAAAGTGTTTTAAAGCGCTCTTCTCATTCCTGGGAGTTTCCAGCATTCCCTTTTGAATGAGGCTCTTAAAATGCTGCTACGGGTGGCTGCACCGAAGAGACTGACTATGTGAGCTATTTAGAGCACTAAAGGCCCTCAGCTTTCCACACACATTACTTTGGTTTACACAGTACATAAAAATAATTATCAGGATGACCAGAGAAATAAAGGAAACCAGAATGGGTGAAGGTTTACATGCATTGAAACCTACATTAAAAAAAAACCGGTAAAGAATGTTATTATCTAGCTATATAGTGAAAGAAAAGGAAGGTTATTAAAGGAGAAGAAAACAGCAATGACGGGGAATAAGTGGGTTTTATTGTTAAAGATATAAAATTTCCCCAGCAGTTATGAGGTTTTCTTTCCAACATTTAAACACATAGAACTGGAGGAAGATATGAACAATTTTTGTATTTTTGTAGCATTGCAAAGTTCAATACTTAGCAACTTAGCAACTGCCTCGATCTCATCTTCTGCAATAGTTTGAATTTAATTTACGGAATACAAACTAAAGAACCCTTTTCCAGTAGTGACCAAAATATGATTGACTTTTGTCTCAACATACGTCCACACAAAAATCACCACAATGATGTAATCCCCAATTGTAACTTCAAAAAAGGCAACTATGATCTTATAGACAACGATCTCTCATCCCTGGATTGGCAATCTCTATTCACTGGATGTAATACTGTTGAAGACCATTACAACATATTTTTACTTGAAGTCAAAAGAGTCATCAAACTATATGTACCAACAACAACTCCCAAAACAAAACAAAAAAGCAGATTACCCATATCAATAAGGAAACTTCAATCCAAAAAGAGATCACTCTGGAGGAAAAACAAAACTGGTCACGTTGCCAATTTCAAAAGCCGATACAAAAATTTATGCCACCAGATAAAGACCGAATGCATCAATTATCACATTAAACAAGAGGAAAACCTTCTAAGCACCAATTCCACCCGTGCTTTTTACAATTTTGTAAACAACAAACTAAAAGACTCAAGGTCCATCCCTCCCTTGATAGGACCTGATGGTAAAGACTGCAACGACGACACCATTAAAGCCAACATCTTTAACACATTCTTCGGCTCAGTATTTGTAAACAGCAATGGATCATGCCCAGTATTTCCTAGCCATACCACAGATAACAATAATGATCTAATACATATCGATTTCACAGAAGACAATGTTGAAAAATCACTACGCAATCTAAAACCATCTCTATCTATTGGACCGGATGGAATATGTGCCTACTTCTTAAGAAAGCTATCCACTGCAATAGCCAAACCTCTAAGCATAATCTTTGAAAAATCTTTCAGGACCAGCTCCTTGCCTAACCTATGGTCACAAGCCACAGTCATCCCCATCTTCAAAAAGGGAGACCCAAGCCTAGTTGAAAATTACAGGCCAATCTCCTTATGCTGCGTCACCTGTAAAGTCATGGAATCAATTATTAACCAATCCATCATCCTCCACTTAGAGACAAATAACCTACTCTCCAATAAACAATTTGGTTTCAGAAAAAAACTATCCTGTAATCTGCAACTCTTACACTGCAAAAACATATGGACAACACAACTCGACCAGGGCAAAGCAATAGACGCAATCTACATAGACTTCTGTAAAGCCTTTGATTCAGTGGTACACGATAAACTACTCCTAAAAATAAAATCCTATGGTATCTCTGGACAACTGAATAACTGGATAGAAGCATTCCTGTCAAACAGACAACAAATGGTCAAAATCGGGAGCGTCCTATCAAATCCAGTACCTGTCAATAGTGGTGTCCCCCAAGGCAGTGTTCTAGGACCAACTCTCTTCACACTCTACATAAACGACCTCTGTGATCATATTAAGAGCAATTGCGTTCTCTTCGCTGATGACGTAAAGCTGTTCAATACCACAGACAATACTGCTACCCTACAAAAAGATCTTGACTATGTATCAGAATGGTCAAACAAATGGCAACTTCAAATCTCAACAAATAAATGCTCTGTCTTACATATTGGCAAAAAAAAATCAGAAAATAAAATACAAGCTGAATAGTCAAGAACTTGTTGATGACCCAAGCTCTGTAAAGGACCTTGGAATACTCACCTCTAATGATCTAAGTGCTAGAGCCCACTGCAACTACATAGCCAAAAAGGCATTAAGAGTTGTTAACCTAATCCTACGTAGCTTTTTCTCTGGTAATATCACACTACTAACCAGAGCATACAAAACATTTGCTAGACCAATACTCGAATACAGTTCATCAGTCTGGAACCCACATTACGTATCTGATATTAGCACAATTGAGAAAGTCCAGAAATATTTCACAAGAAGAGTTCTCCACTCCTCTACTCGTTGTAGAATACCTTATGCCACCAGACTTGAAATTCTAGAACTAGAAAACCTTGAATTACGCCGTCTTCGGTCTGACTTAAGCATGGTATATAAAATCATACATTGCAATGTCCTACCTGTCAGTGAATACTTCAGCTTCAACCATAACAACACAAGAGCACACAATAGATACAAACTCAAAGTAAACCGCACCAAACTTGATTGCAGGAAATACGACTTCAGCAATAGAGTGGTCAATGTCTGGAATACTCTACCTGACTTTGTAGTTTCTTCCCCAAACCCCAAAAACTTTAACCTTAGACTGTCTACTATTGACCTCACCCCTTTCCTAAGAGGTCTGTAGGGGGTGTGCATAAGCGCACCAACGTGCCTACCGTCCCTGTCCTATTGTTTCTCTTATTCTTTTATTTTTCTTATATGTACCCATTTCATGTATTCACAACTATGTATACTCTTATACTTATTATCTTGTAAACAATTGGCAAATCAAATAAATAAATAAATAAATAAAATAAACTTAATCTCCAGAACTGGAGATTAGTCTGTGTTTCCTCATTCCAGTAGTTCTAAGAGACATTTCCAACCTGGGTTGCATCTAGCAGATAATAAAGGCATGTTTTCTGAAAGGTGAACTCCATTGAGCTTATTGAGTTTGTGGCCATATGAAATGCCTTATAAAACTCGTTTCAAATGGCTGCTATAATTTGATATAATATTAAATCATAACATTATGACCACAAAGCATGCCTTTTTAAGAAGGCAATGTTGTTGCTAGAAGAAAACAATTGATCCTAAGAACATAAGTAAATACAATGCACAAATGTGCTCTAAGTTCCAAAATATAAATCAAATTCTGTGAATCAACAGCTTTCTCCTCTAATCCTTATTTTATGTACACATTTTGGAGACAAAGTTACCAGTTTGCCATACCAGCCCCAAAAGATAGGCAGATAAATAGAGCAAGACTTAATGTCTGTCAATTTTTGGGGGGGTGGTGTTAAATTAACCTGGTTCTTTGGCTGTTGTTGCTTCATTCATCAGAACAGACAAATAAGAGCCAACCCTATGGGGCATGTTTACAATACTGTGATGTGTGCAGAAAGGGGCAAGGCTTGCATTGTGATATTGCAATGCTGCATTCATCATTCCCCTCACACAGGCAATGAAAGGACAATAGAACCTCAATTAACAGACAATGCTCCTAGGGCAGGATTTTCCAAACTTGGCAACTTTAAGAGGTAGACTGGCTAGGGAATTCTGGGAGTTGAGGTTCGCATGTCTTAAAGTTGCCAAGGTTGGGAAGCCCTAGCATAACAGATTTTGAGTCTGATGGACAAAGTTTGCATTTCAGCATTGCTTCAAACTAGCAGACAAGACCTATTCTAAGTGCTTTAGGCAAATCATGTGCAGTAGCCTCATTTATTTATACCAAATTCATATTATTGCAGTAATAACATAATTTCAGATTTAGCAGACAGTTGGGTAAAACTGACACCCTTTGCTACGGTTTGCTTAATCTAGTTTTAACTAGATTTCCTAATAGATCCATTCCTTCATCTAGCCTCTCTGAGCAGGAAGATGATTTCAGGTATTTATGATTCTTAAGAACATTAATGCAAGCACATTCTGTACTGTACTCATAAATTGTTTATCCCCTTGATTCCAGTTCTTGCTTATTTTTTTTATTATTGTTCTGCTCTGTTTATTTTCTGGTCTTTCGTTGACTTTCTGTTTGTCCTACTTAAGAAGTGAAAAAAATGACTAGTTGTGCAGAGATTCTACTGGCACCAAATGTGAGTTGTATGCAAGATTCCCTCTCCCAGTGGAGATATAACTCAACAGTTTGCAATAGTGGCGAATATCTGTAGCTCGGTTGTAGGACGAGGGGGAAGGTTTGTTCTCCAAGCTTGTGGGTTGGTTTCCAAACGTTTCATTACCAGTCTAGGTAATGTCTTCAGCGGAGTTTAGGGGATGTGAGCAGTGGTAGGCTGCTGCCTGGTTGCACCAGTTCGGGCTAACTGATAGTTTTGATCACTGGCTGTGGGCCCACCCACCCCTGCGTGATCCTTTCCATATATAACTAACTTTCTGGTTTGTTCCCCCCGTCCACGCTGCCCAGCTGAGTTCTGCACTGCCCCTGCTGTACTCACAAGAGCTGTCGGAAGTAGATTACCTGCATGTTTGAAACTCTGTTTTAGCCCCAAAGAGGTGCACGTGAAGCGCACGCGCACAACCAGCAAACCGGTTGTTAATGTAAGTGCAGCCCATCTCTGGATATGAGCGTCGGTGTCCTTCTGTTTATAATGGTTTCAGGCAGAAGTGGTATTCGGCAGGTTATGACAGGTTCTGGAGAACCGGTAGTGGACATTTTGAGTAGTTTGCAGAACCGGCAAATCCCACCTCTGACTGGCCCCGCCCCCATCTATTCTCTGCCTCCCGAGTCCCAGCTGATTGGCTGGGTCTTCTTTTGTTGCCCTGCACAGGAGAACGGAGATGGAAAGCTGGTTAGTGGGGTGGGGAGGAAATGGAGGTTTTACAGTAGCCTTCCCCTGCCATGCCCACCAAGCCACACCCACCAAGCCATGCCACGCCCACCAAGCCACGCCCACAGAACCGATAGTAAAAAAAATTGAATCTTACCACTGGTTTCAGGTGTGGGTGGGTCAAGTGACAGCCTTATGATGAGTCTTGTGATGGGGAGGTTACATGAAGGGAGGGTCATTGGGAGGTGAACTGCTGGTGTGTGTGTGTGTGTGTTTACATGGGTTGGTTAAGGGTTGGTGCTGTCTCTGGTTGGCTGTGTGGTTGATTTGGATTCTGAGGGGGTCTGTAGGCTGGTTGTAGGCCATTAGTTTCATTTTCAGCATTTCCTGTTTTCTATCCTTTTCTGAAATTTGGTCCAAAGTTGCTATGGTTGTCTATTTACTAGCTTTCTGGCCTGCCTTTCAGTCAAGAGATCAATGTTGTTTACTGAAAACTCCAACCTCCTAACCCTAACCCTGACCAACAATCTTGGGAGGAGGATTAGTCCCATGTCACCCAGTATTTCTGTGGTCGAGTGTGATCTCTCCAATGCCAGTCTAGCATTTTAACCATCACTCTACCATACTGGCTTTCAAAGACATTTTATTTACGTATTTACAGATATTTTTTTAACTTAGAGCCATCCATTTAGCAACAACTGTTCAAATTTTAAAAGGCACTGAAGAAAATGATTTATGACCGGTCATTGCAGTTATGATTGTTGCAGCATCTCCCCAATCACGTCATCAAAACCTGGGCAAAGAATAGCATAGAATAAAAAAGTGGACATTTTATCCAATCCCCTGCTCAAGCAGGAGACCCTATACAATTTTAGACAAATGGCGTCCAGTCTCTTCTTGAAAGCCTCCAATGATGGATCACCCACAACTTCTGAAGGCAAGCCGTTCCACTGGTTGATTGTTCTCACTGTTAGGAAGTTTCTCCTTAATTCAGGTTGCTTCTCTCCTTGAGTAGTTTCTATCCGTCCCTTTTGTCTTGCCTTATGGTGCTTTGGAAAATAGTTTGACCCACTCCTCTTTGTGGCAGTCCCTTGGCAACTGACTTGTATTCGACAGCTACAGCATCCCAGTGTCACGTCACTGTCATTTGTAACCTTTCCAGTGAGTTTGCAACAGGCAAAGTCAATTGTGGGGAGGAGGACGGACCAGATTCCCTAAACAACCACAGAATTCACTTAACAACTGTAATCATTCAATTAAGAACTAGGGCAAAAAAAGGTTATAAAATCAGTCTCAACTCAATTAATAACCACCTTGTCAACCCATAAAACATTTTGTATACATGTTTTATAGTTGACAACAGAGAGAAGGGGGGGGGGAGTTTCAAAGAGCAGGCAACAGTGTAAAATCAAAAGTACTTTCCATTCATATTTTCTTCAAAGACTGATTAGATGGCTGAAGCTTCTGCCACGAAAAAATCTAATTGGAGAGCATGATTGATGACTCTTGGCTATGGACGTGTTAGATGATACAACCAGAGGGGTGGGTGAAAAAGCAGGATCAAGGGTGACAGTGAATTACGTATCTCAGAGTTTGCTACGCCCAGGTTAGTGCGGGATGTAGAATGTTACCTTCAAGTAAATCCTATTTAGTTTTGGGAATGTGGCTCGAGGCTCATGATTTAATTGGAGTAACTTCCAGAACCCTGACACGCCTTGCTTAGCAACAAAAATTCTGATCCCACTTATAGCCTTAAGTAGAGGATCACTTGTATTCATTTGCTTATTTATTTTATAATACTTAGAACCCATCTTGATCTCCAAGGCCTCTGGGAGATATATAAGCTCCACCACCAACAACAAAAGACAAAAACATGGTGGTAATACATAACTAAAATCAGAACAATCTCAAAACCAAAAATAAGCATAGAATTCAGAGTTCAAACCCACAGAGAGCTGTCCACCATCAAGTGAGCAGTAAGCAGGATTTGGAAGTATATTGATACCAGTTTGTTTTCTTTTGGAATTGTTGCAAGGTGGGGGCTGTGAGTATTTTTGGGGGGAGAAAATAATCTTGGGGGCAGGGGCTATTATTTCACAGCAGATGATTGCCATACTGTTCGAAACAATCTGTGTGGCCTTTCCCTCTACTTCCAGCTCTTAATGAGTTTGAATACCCTTGTAAGGGGAGGATGGTGGGGAAGAATTGTATTGTTTGAATGTAGAGAGAGATCAGGGGCTGATCAGTAAAAGTTGGCTGCTTTCCAGAAGCAGCAGGCACTGGGAATGGTTCAGTGTCCTTTGGAGAGGGGGAAAATTTTTTATATTATATCCTTGAATGGAGAAGAATTAACTGTCACATAGGAGGAAAATGCATGACAAAATTACCACCAGTTGTCGAGAAAGGAGATGTGTTTTCTCTCCAATTAAATGAGAAATAACATGGTTTGCCTACCTGGTTTTGTAAGGGCTATCTGCTCTAATAGCCTAGCACTATCATATTTACTTCAAATAAGATAATCCTAAATTTAAAATTTTCTCCGACCCTCCCAAACAACAATTGCACAGCTAAGCAACAATCTCATGCAGTTCCCAGCCTTCTCATCTTGTCAGAAGAGAACGTGATACCTTCAGTTAAAACCAGTCTTGGAGAATACCTACCTTCCATTTATGTGTGTAAGTGACACACAGATACGGTAAGCTCTGTGTGCCTATACTATATATACATACACACAGAAGCTGAACTTCAAAGAAGACTAAAGTCAGAGTAAATTTTTGGTCTATAAAAGGAGATGCTTTGTAAAATAAAAAGAAACTTGGAGGACAACTAATTGATTTTGCAATGATACTTTCTTGCACATTAACAGAAAATATGTTAAATGAGAAAGATCCCTACATTTTGTAGTTGTTAGATCTTATTTATTTTGAAATCAAGTTTTACACCACAGTCAAAATTTGGGAAAACACTTGGCATGGATACTTCTGGGGGATGAAGGCCTAACCCTCATTTTCCTTGAGCCTCCAATCCTTCTGTCAATACAACTTCACTTGTTTTTTTCCTTCCTTTTTAGGAAATCTGAGCTGATTAAAGTTGTTACGGAAAATGCAGGAAAAGATTCCAGTAAAGATGGCATCAGCCAACCTTAGTGATTTGTGAAAGTACGCAATTCCCCCCACAATTTGATGCTGTCCTAACATGTCAGAAAACGAAATGCCAAAAACTCAACAACTCCAATTTCAGGAATGGCTTACATGATGGAAGAAACTGAAGTTACCACAGTTTAACATGACAAAAGAGAAACATCACAAAAATTTGGTTTTGCATGCATGGGGGTATTGTGTGTGTGTGTGTGGGGGGGCTACACACATGTAAGGAGAACAATGGAGGCCTTTGAAGGTCTGGTGCAATATGAAATGGGCCAAGAAGTCTCTCCCTCCTGACATCTATAGAATATGTAGACAGGTGCCCAAGATTTGATTGATGACCTTCTGTCAAGACCTGCTGACTCTCCCAGCTCTCTCCCAAGCTTATTGTAATTCTGCTGCTCCATAGTGCAAACACTGCACATTAATGAGGCCTGATCAAAATGGATGGCATTTTCAAAATGCTAGCGTGATTATGGAATGACTTCCTGAAAAAGCTAGGCCTTGTCTTTTGATAGGTTCACTAGACCAAAGAGGGCACTAATTGTGCTTAATCTTTATGCAGCACATTATACCCTAGGCACCTCGTCAGCAACTAGAGTTCCTTTAGGATGGAATCAATGCTGAGGAAGGGCTACATCGGCCTATATCTTACTGCTGGATTTGAGATGGTGGGTCAAAGGTCACCCATAAATTGGGGTTGGCTCCAGTAGAGTTCGATTTATGGCCTCCTTTTGAGTGTCTTTAAATTGCAGTGCTTGGGATCGAAGGCAGGTGCTATTTGATGCTTTTTCCTCAATAGAAGTTGGGGTTTAGACTTGACTAAACCCTTGTAGCTTATTTTCCTAACCATTACATAGCCCATGCTTTATCACATTAGGTATTGCAATGAGGTATACTAGTTAACGCAAAGAACAACTATGAAGAAGAATCCTGATCTCAATGTGGAGATCAATATTTCAGACGATGTGGGCTTTGGGTGAACATGACTCTGGAGTATTTTTTTTCCCTAAAGCCAGAAAGGCCAGAAATATCTGCAGAAGCTGATGCTTTTTGTCAAAATGATGACAGCCAGGGCACAATGCCAGTTCTGCCTTGTGTGAGTGTTTATTTGGCATCACAATAAAGGGACAAAAGGGACAAAGTTTGTGTTGCGCTGTTGATTCCTTATTGACCTGTTCCAATTCCTGCTTCCCCATGGATGCCTCTAGAGGTATCATTCAAAGGAATGTTACTGCAATAGATTATTCTTGTTTATGCAAGTTAATGAGATTATTATGAAGCTTCCAAATTTTGTGGACATTTTAAGGAAATTCCTTCTAATATCTAACCTGAATCCACTTTCCTATGGTTTCAAGCCATTGCTTCTAGTCCTGTTCTCTGTCCTCTCTATAACAAATCCTTACTGTACATATTTGAAGGCCAGTGGCAGCTCTTCACTCAATATTTCCTCCTACAGAATAACAGAGTTGGAAAGGATCTTTGAGGTCTTCTAGTTCAACATCAGAATCTGCAAAGACGAAGTCAGGATAGCAAAGGCTCAGAACGAACAAAGACTTGCAACAAAAGTCAAAGATAATAAAAAAAGTTTATTCCAACATATAAATAACAAGAAAAAAATCAAGGAAACAGTCGGTTCACTAAAGAGAGAAGATGGCAAGGAAGTAACAGGCAACAGAGAGAAAGCAGAACTGCTTAACTCATTCTTTGCATCCGTCTTCACGCAAAAACATAACTGTAAAAGTCAGACCAGAAATAAAAGTTAAAATAAGCAAAAAAATAGTAAGAGAACACCTGTCTGATCTTGATGAAAACAAATCACTGGGGCCTGATGGATTACATCCCAGAGTTTTAAAGGAGCTGGCAGAGGTCATCTCAGAACCACTGCACCATATCTTTCAAAAATCCTGGAGCACTGGGGAACTACCAGAGGACTGGAAAAGAGCTGATGTGGTTCCCATCTTCAAAAAAGGAAGGAAAAAAAAAACAGACCCAGGAAACTATAGACCAATCAGCCTAACATCAATACCCAGGAAGATACTGGAAAAGATAATAAAAAAAAACAGATCTGCCAACTTCTAGAAACAAGTAAAGTAATAATTAGCAGTCAGCACAGGTTTGTTAAAAACAGATCATGCCAAACCAATCTTATTTTATTCTTCAACACAGTGACATAATTAGTAGACCAGCAAAATACTGTGGACATAATATATTTAGATTTCAGCAAGGCATTTGACAAAGTAGACCACAACCTACTTCTTAGTAAGCTAGAAAAAAGTGGAATAGATAGCACCACCACTAGATGGATTCGCAACTGGCTGGCAAACCGTACTCAACGAGTAGTCCTTAATGGGTCTAAGTCTACATGGAAGGAAGTAAGCAGTGGGGTGCCACAAGATTCTGTCTTAGGCCCAGTACCTTCAATATCTTCATTAATGGGAGGGCAGAGCTGGCGTCACGGCGATACGACGTGCAATCTTAATGCTCTAAGATCGCCATCGATACCTTGGCTGCTGGACGGTCCCCATGGACCTAAACCATCCTGTAGAGATGGTAATAGAGAAGGGCACATCCTGTTGATCCCAGGGACATTGCAAAGTCCCTGGTTGATCCAGGAGAAGCTCTTTTTTCTGGCAGCAGAGAGACGGCCATTGAAGCCGCTGAAGCTGGGACAGCTCCGGAAGGAAGAGGAAAGTGGAAAGTGAAAGTGTGTCGATCTGGTGAGATGATTTTTTAAAATACTACTATTTGAGAGAACACCCTGAGAAGGGAAGAGAAAAAGTTTAAAGTGAAGACAGAACATTGCGAAATAAAACAATTTATGCTCCAAATGACAATCATGAAGGGTTTTATAAAAAACTACACAGGACAATAATTGACTTAGAATACGACAATATATATATGTTGGGGGACTTTAATGGAATAATTAACGAGAAGATGGACTATAAAACACAGAAAACAATAAAACAAAACAGAAAGATCTTGCCAAAGACTTTTTAAAAGATGACATATGAACTAAACCTAAAGGACGCTTGGAGAGAAAGAAATATTAAAAATAGACAATACACTTTTTATTCAAATAGACACTCATCATGGTCCAGAATAGATATGATATGGATGTCAGCGGAATTGATTATTAACATACAGGAAATTGAGATAGAAACTGGTACTTGGGCAGACCACAATCCAGTGACAATTAAGTGGACAGGACAAAGAAAAAGATCTAGATGGACTTTAAATAATGCTTTATTAAAAGAAAAGGACTTTACACAGAAAATGGAGAAATAATTGGACTTCCTTTTCAAGTAGAATAGAACAGAAGATACATCAATACAAAACTTGTGGGGTACAATGAAGGCTTACTCTAGGAGTTTGATAATAGACTATACAAAGATAAGAAACAAAAAGAAAAGACAAGCGTTGAAAATGTTAGGGGATGAACACAAGAGACTTGAGAAAGAACTACAAAAATCACAATTAAAAAAAGATGTGAAAATACAAATGGACATAGTTAAACACAAAATGGGACTAATGGAAAAAGAGGAACTGGCACAGAAAATTAGAAATGCTAAGCAAAACTATTTTGAAGATGCAAATAAGCCAGGCAGATGGCTAGCATATAAATTGAAAAAGGAGAAAGAATCAAGAAAAATGGCTCAATTGATGGATGACCAAGGGCAAGCCTGCTATGGAAACACAGAGAAGAAAAAAATTGTACAGGACTTTTATTGGAGGTTATATGAACAAGAGATAATAGAGGAAGGGAAGATTAAACAATATCTATAGAAAGCGAATTTGCCTCAGATACCAAAAGATATTGAAATGATGTTAGAAGAAAACATAAGGATGATGGAACTAATGGAAGCAATTAAAAAACAAAATAATGGAAAAGCACTGGGCCCGGACGGATTGTCAGCTGAATTTTATAGGTCATTTCAGGAGCAGTTGAGCCTTTTACTTCTGGAAGTTATGAATGAAATTATGTTAAAAAAGAGGACCTAAATCATGGTCAGAAGCATATATTACACTTGTGCCAAAGGAGGAAGCGGACCAACAACTAATTGAGAACTATCGACCCATTTCTTTATTGAACTCAGACTATAAAATTTTTGCTTCAATAATGGCAGAAAGACTCAAACGATATTTAAATAATTTTATTCACCCCGATCAAAATGGATTTCTACTAAAGAGACATATTAAAGATAATATGAGAACTATCCTGGACACACTGGAATATTACGAGGCACATCCTGAAAAACAAATGGCCTTGATATTCTTAAATGCACAGAAAGCCTTTGATAATGTAAATTGGCGATTTATGTTATTACAATTGGAACAGATGGGCTTTGGTAAGACATTTATTCAAGCCATAGAAGCTATATATTATGATCAAACAGCAAAGGTAATGATTAATGGGGAATTAACAGATTCTATTGCTATAAAGAAAGGTACAAGACAAGGTTGCCCGCTGTCACCTCTGTTGTTTGTGTTAACATTAGAAGTGCTAAATAGAGATATAAGAGAAGCGAAAGAAATAAAAGGAATGAAAATTAAGAAAGAAGAATACAAATTACAAGCATTTGCAGATGACCTGGTTTTTATATTAGAAGACCCACTGGCGACAGCAACTAGGTTGATAGAAAAGATAGAGGAATATGGAGTGGCCGCTGGTTTAAAAATAAATAAAGATAAAACAAAGATTCTGACCAAGAATATGCTAGTAAAACAGGGAAGAATTGGCGGAAGTCCTGGAAATCCAGGTCACAAATAAGGTTGAATACCTGGGAATATATTTGACAGCAAGATGTGGCACACTTAAAGAGAATAATTATAATAAACTCAAGCAACAGATTGTGACAGACTTGGCAAAATGGGAAAACTTACAATTATCATTAATAGGGAGAATATCAACAATTAAAATGAATATTTTACCAAGAATTTTATACTTGTTCCAGACAATTCTAATTAGATTAGGGAAAGAGTATTTTGATGAGTTGAATAAAATAGTGCTGAAATATATCTGGCAGGGAAAAAAAGCAAGAATAAAATTAAAGTTATTACAAGACGCTAGAATAAGAGGTGGGTTCGGTCTGCCAAATTGGGAGTTATATTATCAAGCGACAACTCTGATGTGGGTCAAGGAATGGATTACATTGAAAAATACTAGACTATTGACACTTGAAGGACATGATTTGTTGTTGGGTTGGCATGCTTTCCTATGGTACAAGGGAACTAAAACATGGATACTTTAGAAGACACTATATACAAGAGACTTTATTATTAAACTGAGAGAAGATTAAAAGGCAACACTATTTGAAAATTCCAGTCTGGCTTTCAACTATAGAAGTGTTTTCATATCCAGTGATATATAAAATGGAACTAACAGTTAGATATGGCGAAATTATGAATGAAAAGGGTGAACTTAAATCTATGCAAGAACTGGAGCAACACAAGGTATAAGGATGAATTGATTTTCATATGCGCAAATACTGTACATTCTAGATATGATAAAGATATCAAAACAGAAGGTTTTTATGATAAATTGACTGTTTTAGATAAAATTTTAACAGGTACTGATGAAAAGGTGATTAAGAAATTATACGGATATTTATTAGAGGTTAAATTAGAAGAAGAACAAGTTAAAAAAACAATGATTTCATGAGGGAAAAATTTTGGATACGGGATTGACTTAGAGAGATGGCAAAAACTATGGTCTCAAAATTATAAAATGACAATGTCAACTGCATATAAAGAAAATTTGTATAAGATGTTTTACAGGTGACATCTTCCCCCAACGAGAATAGCAAGAATGTTTAAGAATAAATCTGAAAAATGTTGGAAATGTCATCAGATACCTGGCTCATTTTACCATATGTGGTGGACATGCGCAGAGGCGGAAAAATATTGGACTACAATCCACACATGGTTGGAAAAAATGACAAAAAGCCATATTGATTTTAAACCAGAAATATTTTTATTGGGTATTATACCAGAGATATACAGTAGAGAACTGATATATTTGATTGTGAATGTACTAACAGCAGCTGGAATTGTATTTGCTAAGAATTGGAAAAATGAAAAAATACCAACACAGGAGGAAGTTATTAAGAAAATAGTGGAATGTGCTGAAATGAGTAAATTGACATTTGAAATTAGAGAACAAGAAGAAAAACAATATTATAAGATATGGGATTTATTTTATCAATGGTTAGAAAAAAAAAGTGTGGAAATGATATATTTTATAGATAACTTTCCAATATAAAAATAATAGAATTTAAGAGAAAATGATATAAGAATGTATTTTTTATTAGATGAAATGGCAATGGAAGTTACATTACATATTGGTTTAAAATGTTGAATATCCTATATGAAGTGGTGGAACAAATAGTTATTGTTAAATGAAAGAACCATAATGATAATATATATATTATTGGTATTATATATATTATTAATATTAATAATATATTATATATATTATTGATAATATATATATATATGGTATTCAGCTTTGTTCGGGTATTTTCCCACGTCATTGTAGTTGTGCTTTTAAAGTTGTAGCGACGTTTCGGCAGAATCTCATCTGCCATCATCAGGCTTCTGTATACAGTTCTGCTACAACTTTAAAAGCACAACTACAATGACGTGGGAAAATACCTGAACAAAGCTTAATATCATACATGTAAGTACCCGCAAAAACTTAAGAAAACAAATATATATATGTTGTGACTCCGAGACTTGAACCTAATCAGTCAGCAGATGTGGGTTCGAGCGATGAAGACGATCTGGCACTGAGATTCGAGCCTGCATTATTAAGTGACTTAGAGGGGAGTCAAGTAGAGGGAGAGGAGTTGGATTTGAGTGATGAACCTGATTTATTGGAGGATTCAGAGTCTACTCTCTCCCCTGAATCTACTTCCCTAATTACACCTCAGGTGTTAACTGTTAATCAGGAAAGTGTATCAGAGGTTTCAAGCGGTGATGAAACTGCTGGATGCTGGATGAATGCCAGAAATAGGAGAAGATTGAAACATCAATCTCAATTAGAAAAGAGACGTCCAGCAAAGGATTAATTAATGAGACTGACACGCCCTCTCTTAGAGGATATAAGGGAGCGTACGAGTTCGTAATATTTGCTGGAAACAAAGTGAGTTTTCCCTTGGAAAGACTTGCGTCTGATTACTGCGTTGTGATTTACGAACTATACAGAATTGCCGGACAGATTCTAGGAGGATTGCCAAAGGACTGTGATAACAGAGCAATTGAATCTTCTGTCTCTGGTTTTGTTTACGTAAAGTATTTGAACTCAGTAACTTGAAGTTTTCATCTGTGGATACAGGTGGGACAGAATATATATATATATATATATATATATATATATATATATATATATATATATATATATATATATATATATATATATATATATATATATATATATATATATATAGCCTTCGGCTTTGTTCGGAGTATTTTCCCACGTCATTGTAGTTGTTCTTTTAAAGTTGTAGCAACATTTCAGCAGAATCTCATCTGCCATCATCAGGCTTCTGTATTGTGTCCGTCTGTGAGTCAGACTTTTACAGTGGTTTCAGATTTAAATTTGGGGCAGCCTATTGCTGTGCCAGAATGTTTTTCTTCATCCTGATTGGTTGGGAGTCTTGGTCTGTGTTTATTGGTCTCGGAGTTTGCTGTGTTCTGCTTGATTGGTGTCTCTAATATCTTCTGTCTGTTTTTTGGCTCTTTTTGTATCTTGATTGGCTGGCAGCATTGTGTTACTATATTGGAGGCCTTTAGTGCAGCTTGGCGGGTAAATGGACGCTATCATTAGTTAGGAAGCTAGGTTTCATCTGGGTGCCTGGTTGGGATGTGTTTGAGCTGGAGGTATCAGGGGGATCTGTTTGTGCCCAGGTGTTTGCCTGGCTTGTGGTGTGGAGATTTTTTTGTTTGTGAGTGCAGGCTTCCAAATGACTGACAACCTGGTGGAACCATCTCTTCTATTCATGCTTTCTGGTCTTTTTTCAATCTCTATGGCTTCTCTGATGATTCTGTGGCTAGGGTTTTCTATAGTGGCTAGGGTTTTGGTGCCATTGAAGTTGATGCTATGACCTGTGGCTTCCATGTGTTGGACTAGTGAGGAAGTGTGTTCCAGCTTTTTGACTGCATTTTTGTGTTCATCCAGGCGGGTACTTATTCTTCTATTGGTCTGTCCAATGTATGTGGCTGGGCATGATGCACAGGGGACTTCGATATATGCCTTGGTTTTCCAGGTCAATTTTATCTTTGGGGTTGCTAAGGATGGCTGCTATTTTTCTGTCTGTTTTGAAGGCAGTCTTGATGTGATGTCTGTGTAGTACCTTACTAATTTTGTCTGTAGTACCTCTTATGTAGGGCAGGACAGCTGTTCCATAGGTCTGTTCATCTTCTGGGTCTCTATTATGTTTCAGTGTGTTTTTGTGGATCAAGCTGTTGATTTTGCTTTTGTGGAAGCCGTTGGCTGTCAGTACTTTAGTCAGGGTGCATAGTTCAGTCTTAATGTGTGTCTTGTCTGCCAGGCGTTTGGTTCTGGCAATTAGTGTTTTGGCCACGGAGTTTATCTGTGCTGGGTGGTGGTGGGATTGGGCGTTGAGGTAGCGGTTGGTGTGTGTTTTCTTCTGGTATATGGTGTGTCCTAGTGTGCCATCTGTTTTTTTTGTAGATTAGTACATCTAGGAATGGTAGTTGTTTGTTTGTTTCCGTTTCCATGGTGAACTTGATTTTGGGGTGTGTGCTGTTTAGGTGTGTTAGGAAATTGTTTAGGTTTTCTTTTCCATGGGGCCAAATCACAAATGTGTCATCGATGTATCTTAACCATAGTTTGGGTTTGTGGGTGGCATTGGCCAGGGCTCTGGATTCAAATTCTTCCATGAATAGGTTTGCAATGATGGGTGACAGTGGTGATCCCATAGGGGCTCCTTCAATTTGTTTGTATCTTTGTCCTTTGTATATGAAATATGTGTTGGTTAAGCAGTGTTCTGTTAGTTCCATGAGGTGTTTAGCTGGTTGGTATTTATTTTTGATGATTTCAAGAGTCTCTTTTATCAGGACTTGAGTGAATAGTGAAACCACGTCGAAACTTACAAGCAGATCTTCTTGCTCCACATGTAGATCTTTGATCATTTCCAAGAAGTGGTATGAGTTTTGTACATGTGAAGCTGCTGTTTCAGCATGGGGCTGTAGCTGTTTTGCTAAGTGTTTAGCTAGGTTTTGTAGTGGTGCTCCTCTGGAGCTGACTATGGGTCTGAGAGGTATGCCTTCTTTGTGTATTTTTGGGAGGCTGTATAGTTTGGGGCATCTGGAAGATTTTTCTCTTGGGATGATCATCTGTTGGATCTCTTTGCTCATGTGGCTGGTTGTAATTTTCTTCTTGGTTAATTTTTCCAGATATGTGGTTGGGTCTGTGTTTATGGGTTTGTATGTGGAGTCTTGGAGTAGGTCTGTCAATTTTGTTTCATAGTCTTTTCCAACCACATATGTCAATCATTTGGAAGCCTGCACTCACAAACAAAAAAATCTCCACACCACAAGCCAGGCAAACACCTGGCACAAACAGATCCCCCCTGATACCTCCAGCTCAAACACACCCCAACCAGGCACCCAGATGAAACCCAGCTTCCTAACTAATGATAGCCATCCATTTACCCGAAGCCAAGCTGCACTAAAGGCCTCCAATAAAGTAACACAATGCTGCCAGCCAATCAAGATACAAAAAGAGCCAAAAAACAGACAGAAGATATTAGAGACACCAATCAAGCAGAACACAGCAAACTCCGAGACCAATAAACACAGACCAAGACTCCCAACCAATCAGGATGAAGAAAAAACCATTCTGGCACAGCAATAGGCTGCCCCAAATTTAAATCTGAAACCACTGTAAAAGTCTAACTCACAGACGAACACTATACAAAAGCCTGATGATAGCAGATGAGATTCTGCTGAAACGTTGCTACAACTTTAAAAGCACCACTACTATGATGTGGGAAAATACCCGAACAAAGCTGAATGCCATACATGTAAGTACCCGCGAAAACTTAAGAAAATACACACACACACACACACACACACACACACACACATAATGGAAAATATGAGCATTTATGTGACTTGTGAAGGAGGACTATGGACACGTAGCACAAAAGAATTTCAACCAGTCGACACACTGTATGTAATTGGTTTTATGTTTTTATGTATTGTTTTGTCTGTGTTTGTTTAGAAAAATAAAAAACTTTATATATAAAAAAATATTCATTGATGACTTAGATGAGGGAATAGAAGGGGAACTTACCAAATTTGCAGATGATACTAAGCTGGCAGGAATAGCTAACACCCAAGAAGATAGGCTCAAGATCCAGATGGATCTTGACAGACTAGAACACTGGGCCATATCTAATAAAATGAAATTCAATGTGGAGAAAAGTAAAGTCCTACACTTAGGCAAGAAAAACCAAAAGTACACATATAGACTGGGTGAAACCTGGCTCAATAGCAGTAACTGTGAGAGGGATCTTGGAGTCCTAGTGGACAACCAGTTAAATAGGAGCAAGCAGTGTGCAGCAGCAGCCAAAAAAACAGCTAATGCAATCCTAAATTGTATTAACAGAGGGATATAATCAAGAGTCAGAGGTGGTATTTGTCGGTTCTCTCGAACTACTCAGAATTTCTGCTACCAATTCTCCAGAACTGGTCAGAACCTGCTGAATATTACTTCTGGCTTTATAGTGCTTTTACAGCCCTCTCTAAGCAGTTTACAGAGCCAGTATATTGCCCTCAACAATCTGGGTCCTCATTTTACCCAACTCGGAAGGATGGAAGGCTGAGTCAAACTTGAGCCTGGTGAGATTCGATCTGCCAAATTGCAGGCAGCTGGCTGTCAGCAGAAATCGCCTGCAGCACTGCACTCTAATCACTGTACCACCGAGGCTCTTTTACAAAATTAATACATCTTTCAGAATAGATTTTATTCTAATATTTAATACCAATAGTTCATCAAATCATAAAAGCAAGATTTTAGATTTAAAAACCAATTGACATAAAAACAATTGTATACATTCAATTATAAATTATTTATAAATTAAGTCTTGCAATGTGGCATCTCAGAAGCAAAGAGTGAGGCAACTAAAATAAATAATCCACCAGTAGTTGTATCTCACAACCATTTGGAACTGTTAGAGACTTCAAATTTACTCAAGTGAAGCCTGAAGACTACTTGGCTAATATTCATGTCTACTACCATTTTCCATGGATAAGGCGTCCAAACACATTTTCTTCAGCATTCCTTGCTTTCTTGGTCAGCCTCTGCCTCAGTCCAAATGTGTGGAAAATTGTTTTCCTGGATTTTTCAAGCAGAAGCGAGAAGGAGAGCCAGTTTGCTGCTATGACTGTGTTCCTTGTCCAGAGGGGACCTTCTCCACTCAGGAAGGTGGGTTACGCCAGAAGAAATTCTGTTGGAATAATCTAGAGCTTTTTGATCAATATGCATGTTAAAGAAGACAAGTTTGTATTTTGTCCTTGGTCTTTCTTTTGAACCTTCCATAATGGGAAGAATAAGAAAAAGTTCTTAAAGTTCTATCTCTAAAAAGGATAGGTGAATATAGCAGAGTGAGCAATGTTACTTGGGCCAGAAGTAATATCACTTCTATCTGTAAGTTTGGAACTATATTATATATCATATATATTTGTGTGTGTGTGTGTGTGTGTGTGTGTGTGTGTGTGTTGTGTATTCGTAACACACACACATATATATATATTTCTTAAGTTTTCGGGTACTTACATGTATAGCATTCAGCTTTGTTCGGGTATTTTCCCACGTCATTGTAGTTGTGCTTTTAAAGTTGTAGCAACGTTTCAACAGAATCTCATCTGCCATCATCAGGCTTCTGTATAGTGTTCATCTGTATATATATATATGGATCTTTGGTTATTTGGGTTTTCTCCCGCGTAAGATTGGAAGTATCTAGGCAACGTTTCGATGAAGTCTCATTCATCATCTTCAGGCTTGTGTCTTCGGCTCTGTGCTTCTCAGAGTGATGTGAGCTTGCAGCTGCTTCTTCCTTTTAACTGCTAGTGGGGGTGTGACTTGATTGGGTGGGGGCTTGGCTGTGTTCTGATTGGGTGGGGGTGTGTTCTCATTGGTTGGGGGTTTGGCTGTGTTCTGATTGGATGGGGGTTGGCCGTATTCTGATTGGCTGGAGGTGTGTTCTGTTCAGGTGGGGGCTTGGTTGTGCTCAGGTTAGTCTTAGTTGCTGGGGGATTTGAGCTGGTGAGCTGTGATCCTGCTGTTTGGCTTCGAGTTCGTGGTTATGAACACATCTGACTACCAATCCAAGTTAACCAACCTACTCCAAGACCCCACATACAAACCCCTAAAGACAGACCCCACCACCTACCTAGAAAAAAATACCAGATCCAAAATAAAAGCCTCCCCCATCAGTGAAGAAATCCAGCAAAGAATCATACCCAGAGAGAAATCATCCAGATGCCCTAAGCTTTATGGTCTCCCCAAGATATACAAAGAAGGAACCCCACTTAGACCAATAGTCAGCTCCATAGGCTCATCTCTACAAAACCTAGCTAAATTTCTTGCCAAACAACTACAGCCCTATGCAGAATCCATCAACTCACACGTAAGAAACTCATTCTAGTTCATCGAGATCATAAAGAAACAAAACTTACAACGAAGTGACCTACTAGTGAGCTTCGATGTCATATCCCTCTTCACCCAAGTGCCAATAAAAGAAGCCTTGATAGCCATCCAAAACAAATACAACCCCCCCAAGCACATCCTAGATCTGACCAACCACTGCCTATCCAATACATACTTCACCTACAATGGACAAAAATACAAACAAATAGAAGGAGCACTCATGGGATCACCCCTCTCACCTGTCATCGCTAACCTCTACATGGAACACTTTGAAACACAAGCTCTAGAAAAATATTATCACAAACCCAAACTCTGGCTCAGATACGTAGATGACACCTTCATAATCTGGCCACATGGGAAAGAAAAACTGAACAACTTCCTCACACACCTCAACAGCCTACACCCCAAAATACAATTCACCATGGAAACAGAAGCTAACAACCAACTTCTCTTCCTAGATGTCTTGGTATACAAAAAATCCAATGGCTCCCTAGGACACACCATCCACCAGAGGAAAACACATACAAACCGCTATCTACATGCACTCTCACACCACCACCCAGCACAGATCAATTCCGTAGCCGAGACACTCATCTCCAGAACAAAATGCTTAGCCGACGAACAACACCTAGAGACCGAACTACACACTCTCACCGGCATGCTGACAGCCAATGGATTCCAAAGAAAGAAGATCACCCACCTAATCCAAAAAGAAACCCCAACCAAAATCCAAGACAGAGAACAAGAGAACGGCAAAGCCCTCCTCCCATATATAAAAGGTACCACAGACAAAATCAGCAAGATCCTCCAAAAACACAACATTAAGACAGCATTCTGCACAAACAGAAAGATATCCACCACCCTAAGAAACCCTAAGGACAAAATCGAGTTAGAGAACCCAGGAGTATACGAAATCCCTTGCACTGCCTGCCCCACCACATACATTGGACAAACTAACAGAAGAATAAGTGCATGCATTGAAGAACATAAGAACTCAATCAAAAAGGAAGAACCGACCTCTTCCCTGGTCCAACACCTCAAAGCCACAAGACATGAGATTGACTTTAAAAATACCAGAACTATCGCCAAAACCGAACACTTCAGCAGCAGAATAATCAGAGAAGCCATAGAGATAGAAAAACGCCCACACAGCATGAATAAACGAGATGACACCTCCCGCCTACCAGCCATTTGGAAACCCGCCCTCATGAACAGACGAGTACCTAACATGAAGAATGACACCTGACCCACACCCATGAGAGCCACACAAGATGCCACCACCACACTTCCACGTAGAAAGCAGACTCACACCCACACAGAAGATGAGACACGACCACAGACCAGAAGCCGCACTGCAGCTGCATCACTACCCACTTCAAACCCCTCCGAGCCATACATGAAGCGAACTGACCCCACCATGAAGATGCAGCACGACCACGAACTCGAAGCCAAACAGCAGGATCACAGCTCACCAGCTCAAATCCCCCAGCAACTAAGACTAACCTGAGCACAACCAAGCCCCCACCTGAACAGAACACACCTCCAGCCAATCAGAACATGGCCAACCCCCAACCAATCAGAACACAGCCAAATCCCCAACCAATGAGAACACACCCCCACCCAATCAGAACACAGCCAAGCCCCCACCCAATCAAGTCACACCCCACTAGCAGTTAAAAGGAAGAAGCAGCTGCAAGCTCACATCACTCTGAGAAGCACAGAGCTGAAGACAGAAGCCTGAAGATGATGAATGAGACTTCATCGAAATGTTGCCTAGATGCTTCCAATCTTACGCGGAGAAAACCCGAATAACCAAAGATCATTCGGCTTGGTTCGGGTATTTTCCCATGTCATTGTAGTTCTTTTAAAGTTGTAGCAACGTTTCAGCAGAATCTCATCTGCCATCATCAGGCTTCTGTTTTGTTTCCGTCTGTGGGTCAGACTTTTACAGTGGTTTCAGATTTAAATTTGGGGCAGCCTATTGCTGTGCCAGAATGGTTTTTTTCTTCATCCTGATTGGTTGGGAGTCTTGGTCTGTGTTTATTGGTCTCGGAGTTTGCTGTGTTCTGCTTGATGGGTGTCTCTGATATCTTCTGTCTGTTTTTTGGCTCTTTTTGTATCTTGATTGGCTGGCAGCATTGTGTGCAAGCAGGCCTGGCAAACTCGAGACAATAAACGAACAACCAATCAGGATGAAAAAAAAACCATTCTGGCACAGCAATGACTGCCCAAATGCAACTACTGTAAAAAGTCTGACTCTGAGCGGTTTAATCTGAGCCTGATGATGGCAGGTGAATCTGCTAAGCAGTCTCAACAAAGAACTGTGACGTGGGAGCTGCGAACCAAGCCGAACACCACTATATATATATATATATATATATGTGTGTGTGTGTGTGTGTGTGTGTGTGTGTGTGTGTGTGTGTGTGTTTTCTCTTGGTTTTAATAGGTACTTACATGTATGGCCTTCAGCTTTGTTCGAATTATTTTCCACGTCATTATAGTTGTGCTTTTAAAGCTTTTAAAGCCTGATGATGGCAGATGAGATTCTGCTGAAACGTTGCTACAACTTTAAAAGAACTACAATGACGTGGGGAAAATACCCAGTTACTGTTTACCATACACGTATAAGTACCATGGCTAAAGCTGCTCTATATATATATATACACACATATACATATACATACACATACACATACACATACACACTCTACCTATACATACATACATACATACATACATACATACATACATACATACATATATATATATATATTCTTTCCCGTGTGGCCAGATTATGAAGGTGTCATCTACGTATCTGAGTTTGGGTTTGTGATCTATTTTCTAGAGCTTGTGTTTCAGAAGTGTTCCATGTAGAGGTTAGCGATGACAGGTGAGAGGGGTGATCCTTGGGTGCTCCTTCTATTTGTTTGTATTTTGTCCATTGTGGGTGAAGTATGTATTGGATAGACGTGGTTGGTCAGATCTAATGTGCTTGGGGGGTTATATATATATATATATATATATATATATATCTCGATGAACTGGAATGAGTTTCTTACGTGTGAGTTGATGGATTCTGCATGGGAGCTGTAGTTGTTTGTGAAAAAAACTGAACAACTTCCTCACACACCTCAACAGCCTACACCCCAAAATACAATTCACCATGAAACAGAAGCTAACAATCAACTTCCCTTCTAGATGATATATATATATATATATATATATATATATATATATATATATATATATATATATATATATATATATATATATATAAAAGAACTACAAGCGACGTGGGAAAATACCCGAACCAAGCCCAGAACACCATACATGTAAGTACGCTTGAAAACTTATAAGAAAACAAATATATATATATATATATATATATATATATATATATATATATATATATATATATATATATATATATATATATATATATATATATATATATATATATATATAATTCAGCTTTGTTCAGATGTTTTCCCACGTCATTGTAGTTGTGCTTTTAAAGTTGTAGCAGCGTTTTGGCAAAGTCTCATCTGCCATCATCAGGCTTCTGTATAATGTTCATCTGTAGGAATCAGACTTTTACAGTGGTTTCAGATTTAAATTTGGGGCAGCCTATTGCTGTGCAAAATGGTTTTTTTCTTCATCCTGATTGGTTGGGAGTCTTGGTCTGTGTTTATTGGTCTTGGAGTTTGCTGTGTTCTGCTTGATTGGTGTTTCTAATATCTTCCTGTCTGTTTTGTGGCTCTTTTTGTATCTTGATTGGCTGGCACATTGTGTTACTTTATTGGGAGGCCTTTAGTGCGGCTTGGCTCCGGAGTAACTGGGCGGCTATAATTTGTTAGGAAGCTAGGTGTCATCCTGGGTGCCTGGTTGGGGTGTGTTTGACTGGAGGTATCCAGGGGGATCTGTTTGTGCCCAGGTGCTTGTCTAGCTTGTGGTGTGGAGAATTTTTGTTTGTAGTGCAGGCTTCCAAATGATTGATCCTGGTGGAATCATCTCTTCTATTCATGCTTTCTGGTCTTTTTCAATCTCTATGGCCTATGATGATTCTGGGGTTTCTACTAGTGGCTAGGGTTTTGGTGCCATTGAAGTTGATGCTATGACCTGTGGCTTCACATGTGTTTTGGACTAGTGAGGAAGTGTGTTCCAGCTTTTTGACTGCATTTTTGTGTTCATCCAGGCGGGTACTTGTTCTTCTATTGGTCTGTCCAATGTATGTGGCTGGGCATGATGCACAGGGACTTAGTATATGCCTTGGTTTTCCAGGTCAATTTTATCTTTGAAGTTTGCTAAGGATGGCTGCTATTTTTCTGTCTGTTTTGAAGGCAGTCTTGATGTGATGTCTGTGTAGTATCTTACTGATTTTGTCTGTAGTACTCTTATGTAGGGCAGGACAGCTGTTCCATAGGTCTGTTCATCATGTCTGTTCTTGCTAAGTAACATGTGTATATGTATATGTGTATCATATGCATATGTGTGTGTGTGTGTGTGTGTGTGTGTATTGTCAGAGTTCCAGCGATTTCCTAATTAAATCATGAGCCTCCAGCCAAACTTCAAAAGAATGCAAAAGATTTATTAGGAGCAACATGTTGGCATTATCCTAGTGGAAGCCAACTCTGACATATGTAATTCACAGTCACCTGTGACTCTGTTCCCTCTTCCCCCTGGGTGTGTCATACATCAGATTCTCCCAGCGAAGCATGTTCATAGGCTTGTCATCAGTCACTATCCAATGAAGGATTTTCATGACTATAAGCTTTCCTATTCCTCTGTATCAGTTATTATCCAAGGTTTCTGGAAATGTAAAAGGAGAGACTATAAAAGAAATATTCCTTTCTGATTTCTCAGATAGTAAAAAATACACTTCTGTACCTGATGATCAATATCCAACCAAGAGCCAGGATTAGTGTATCCCCAAAGAATATCCTTCTTTATCCTATGAAGAATAGCTGGGCATCACATCCTGGTCTCCTTTTCCTTACTGTTATTTGCAACCACAGATTCATCTTAATTACATTCATTAAATACCTCGAAAGTCCCATTGTCAAAGCAAACAATTGGGACCTCTCCTTTATTCTCCTGGTCTCCCTCTTGCTTTGCTTCTTGTCCTCTTTTTGATTTCTGGGTCGACCAGGAAAGCACCTGTCTTCTACGACAAACTGTATTTAACATTGTTTTCTCAGGAGCTGTGTCTTCAGTGTTGTGGCTCAATCCCATGGTTGTGCTGGCCTTCCTGGCCACAAAACCAGAAACTGAGTGAAGAGATGGTTGAGGGAAGAGCTTGGCCAACTCCATCATCCTTTCTGGTTCTGCTGTCTGGGGTACTGATCTGTTCCATCTGACTGGGTTTCTTCTCCATTCCTGAATCTGACCTACACACCCAGCCAGGAGAGATCATCCTGCAATGCAATGAAGGCTCTGTCTATGTTTTATGTTTGTTAGGGATATACACTAACTTAGGCGTTAGCGGCAGTCTAGCAGGCAGGCATATATGTGAGACAAAACGTTGTAGTAGCTTACACTCAGTAAGACAGATACACTGTGCAAGTTAAATAGTTTTTATTCCAGCAAGAGTTATAGCATAGTTAAAACGGTCCATATGTCATACACTAAGTTCAGTCAGTCCGGGGGTTAATCAGTTTGCAAAGTCCAGTGTTGAAAAAGAGTTCATTAAACTTACAATCAATCAGTCCAGTGATATATCTCTTTTGCAGTCAGAGATATGAAGAAAAATCAAAACCCCTTTTCTTCTCTCAGCAAACACGCAGTTATCACCATCAATTCATCATTGTCAGCATTCCAGTAAAAGCCAGGACAAACAGTGAGCTCTCTTGCTCCCTCTTATGGTGATTTTACAACCGCACCCAAATACTTGGTTTACAGTTTAAAGTGATACATACACTTAAACTCGCTAACATAGTTTATATATATTATTTTACCCAAACTAAGTTAGGTAACCAATGTTATCCCTAACAATGAGCAAAGCAAAAAATTGCAATAGCTGGCAGGTTAACATCACTTCTTAGAGATAAGCAATCCAGGCTGGGTCTAATAAGGGAGGAAATAACAAAAGATAAATCTCCTTTGACCAACTTGACTGAAGCAAAAACAACAGAGTTAATTACAGGTGGGAGCCAATTAGAAGGGCCTATTATCAGTGCAGTGTGTGTTTGTGTGTTTGTGTGTGTGTGTGTGTGCTATGAAAAACAACAACAAAAATAAATCCCCAAGAGAAATTCCTGAAGTGAAAACCATCCTTCATTATAAAACCCCAATTCATAGTCAGAAAGGAATTGGGAGCGAACTAACACAACAAGGTTGTGCAGGAGGGAGAAAGCTGGAGAAAGTGAAAGGTGCTTTTAACCGGGACAAGACGGGAGAAAGTGATTTGGAACCTTGAAAGCTGTTAAGGATATATTGTTCCTTGTGAGAGCCACAAGCTGCAAATACCCTAAAGGGGAAAAAAAATTTTTTCTTTGTTCTACTCTCCTTCCTAAAGTGACAGTGGGGAAAAAAAAATCTTTTTGGCTGTGAGTGGGAAGGGAGAGTGAAAAAAAAAATCAGAGCAAAATTTGAAAATAAGGAGAAGATTGCCTAGAATTGCAAAGAGTTTAAAAACTTCCAAAAATATATTTGAAAAGGATTTGTGATTACTTTAACCTCAGAAAGAAAAAGTGAAGAAGAAGAAGGTATTTAAAAGAAACAGTCTGTTTGGATTGTTTGGTGATTTTGGAACCTTTGGAAATTATTTCTGATTAAATCATCTGGATGGTTGTTTGGAAAAACTTTTTCTCTACACAATGGCATCACCTGTGGATGGATTGGAACTTATATATCAAAAATATGAAAGAGAAAAACAAGGAGGGGAAGATGGACTTGGCACTATTTTTCAATACTTAGAAATGGCGGTTTATATTTATGCAAAGCAGAATGGGGATGATGGGGACAAAGAAGAAGAAGAAGCCATCTTTGATGAAAAAGGACTTTGATTGGAGACGGGAAAAAGCAAGAGAAAAAGGAAAAGAGGTCTTTAAGATCTGAAAAAACAGCCCAAAAAGAGAAGAATAAGGTGAAAAAGGGACATTATGTTAAGAAACAACAGAAAGGGGGAAAGCAGAATAAAAGGGAGGTGGAGAGACAAGGGGTTAAAGAGGACAAGGAGAAGAAGAAGCAAGGGAGAAAGGAAGGGATGAGAAGCTCTAATGGTGGGGAGCAGGATATTAAGAAGCAAAAGTTTTTCAGAGATAATGGATAGATCTTATTGTTAATGGGATTCTAGAAAGGTACATAAGATTGCATTTTTATATCTGTATTTAGAAGTAATTATAGAAAATTAGAAATAATATGTAGCTTAAAATGTGATAAAATATCTAACATAAATAAGTGAAATTTTTGTTAAGAAAAAGAGTACTGTAATGAAATATGATTCAAGATTATGATGTGGGGGTAATAATCGTGGAAAGCATAAGTGTTCCCACAAAAGGCATAATATTCAATTGAAATGGATAAAATATTTAAGATATAAATGATTGTTAAAATTAATGATTAGAACATGGTATACTAGCAAAAAATTTTGTGAAATGAGATTTGAAGTAGAAGAAGGAGGAACACTTCAATGAAATATTGAGCTATAATATGTGATGTGGGGGGGGATAATTATGGAAAATAGGGCTCTCATAAAAGTATGTGATTTAATTGAAAAGTAATGAGTTAAACGTCTAAGATATGAATGAATATCAATATTAATGAATAGATTTGTATTATTTTTGATAATATAGTATAATTTTAGAATGTACCAGACAGAATCCCAATGTATGTTATGTATTTTATATTAGGTACTATAAATATAAGGGAAAAAGATAAAGGCATCATCTCCATATAGTGTACAGGAGAAGTATTTCTTCTTTTTTTTAAAGAAGAAAAATAAATGATTGGCTGGAATAGAACAGACAAAGAATAATAAATATTAGGATATGAATTGAGAGGAGGGGAAAAAAATAAAATAAAATTGAGAAAATTTAAAGGAGATGAGAAGTTATATAGAAAATTGAAAATGTTAATAAGATATGAAATGGTATGTAAAATGAATATGAAACTGAACTTGTGTCTGTACCAAGAGTTTTAACCCGGGATTAAGCAACTTTCAGAAAAGAGATTTTTTATGCTTTTATGTTTTGTGTTTATGTGTATTTATGTATTCTTTGTCTTGAAAATAAAACTTGTTTTTTTTAAAAAAAAAAAACTTACAATCAATCAGTCCAGTGATATATCTCTTTTGCAGTCAGAGATATGAAGAAAAATCAAAACCCCTTTTCTTCTCTCAGCAAACACGCAGTTATCACCATCAATTCATCATTGTCAGCATTCCAGTAAAAGCCAGGTCAAACAGTGAGCTCTCTTGCTCCCTCTTATGGTGATTTTACAACCGCACCCAAATACTTGGTTTACAGTTTAAAGTGATACATACACTTAAACTCACTAACATAGTTTATATATATTATTTTACCCAAACTAAGTTAGGTAACCAATGTTATCCCTAACATTCTCCCCTTTTAGGTAATATAATAATATATATATATATCTATTTACAATTTCAACCCATAGTTTTTACAATTTTCCTTGTGCTTGACTGAACCTTGGGCTTTTGTAAATCCATCTGCAAAATTTTCTTCAGTCATGCAATATTCCAATCTTATCAAACCATTTTTTCACAGATTGTCTAACATTCAAATATCTAAGGTCAGTGTGCTTAGATCTAGTCTTTACAGCAATATTTGTAGCCAACCTTATGGCTGCTTGATTGTCCTCATAAACTACAATGGCATCCTTAACAGTTACTCCCATATCTAACAACAACTGTTTATACAGAATTAAATAATAAAGATAGAATAAATAATAAAGAATTACATAATAAAGATAGACATGAAAATTCTGCTTCCATTGTGGACATACTTATATGTTGCTGTCTAATTGACCTCCAACCAATCAGTGTTTTACCTAATAGTATAGCCATGCCTGAAGTTGATTTTCTAGTTTTTATATCTGTTGCAAAACTTGCATCAGCATATGCACTTAAAATCAAATCATCTTTTGGCTCTAAATACAATGCGTAGTGCATTGTCCTTTTAAGATACCTTAATATACGCTTTAGCGCTTGCCAGTGACGTTCATTTGGTTCAGCATTAAATCTTGCCAATTGATTAACGCCATAAGCAATATCTGGCCTTGACCAATTACTTATATATGATAAACTACCTATTAATGACTGATAAATAGTCTTATCAGATTTTGAACTTTGAGCATCAGTATGACAAAATTCCTGACTCATTGGAGTTTTTGCCAGTTTACAAAGTTCCATTTTATACATTTTTAGCAATTGGTATATTTTATCTTCTTGTGATATCTTAAAGCCACTATTGGTTTTGTTTATTGTCAATCCTAAATACTGTCTTATTTCTCCTAAATGCTTTAATTTTATCCTCTTACTTAATAATGATATTATCTCAGTAGCTTCATTATTAGTCTTCGTTATTAAAGCAATATCTTATGGGTAACAGTCCCATTTTTACCAGTTTTTAACTTAAATATCCATTTGCAGCCAATGGACTTTTCACCTGGAAATAATTTGGCATTTTCATAAACTTTCATTTCCTTTAATGAATTTAATTCCTTCTCCATTGCCTTTTGCCAATTCTCCTGATCCTTTGCAGGATACATCCTAAGTTCTTCAACAGTAGTTGGAACTTTACTAACTTGGCAAACTACACTTGCTTGATACCTATCAGGTGGTCTGGTTACATGTGTAGAACGTCTAGGTATTACAGGGCTTACAGGTGGACTTTCATGTTCTACCTGTTCCTGATTATCTATTTCTTCCTGTTCTGGTATTTCTTCCTGTTCTGGTCCTATATGCTCTTCATGTAATTCCTCTTTAATTGTACTCTTCTTATTACTGATTTTTTCTTTTTGTCTTTTGTAGGGTTCTATAATTACTTCCTTACTTGAATCTTGCTCCAGTTTTTCCCATCCTACATGTTCTAGGAATTGTGCACTAGCGCTACAGTAAACTCTAGATGTACCTTTTTCCCAGAATCTGTATGATTTGTGATTAGATTCATAACCTACAAAAAATAACCTTTTAGCCCTATGTTGCCCTTTCTTTCTCAGTTGTGTAGAGATATACACCCATGCTGGTGCTCCAAATGTATGTATGTAGCTTAGGTCAGGTTTTCTGCCATGCCACCGTGTGAATGGTAATTCACCAGTTGTTGAATTAACAACATTATTCAATATATGATTACCACACATTATTGCTTCTCCCCACAAAGTTTCAGGTAATCCTGAATCCGACAACATAGTACGAGCCATTGCTTGTAATGTTTGGCCTCGTCTCTCAATAAAGGCATTATGTTGTGGCCTATATGGTGCAGACTTTTTATGTTCAACACCTGCCATCTTCAGTTTATTTTGGAATTTATTGTTTATAAATTCCGTACCATTATCAGTGATAAGAGTTACTAATTTCCTTTTAGTTTTTCTTTCAGCGAATTTAAGCCAATTAAAGAAATTCTGATATGTTTCCGTTTTGCTGTTCATTAGATAACAGAAACCATATCTGGAATAATGGTCCATTATACTTAGTATGTAACGAGCACCTCCCACACTTGGTTTTTTAGGACCTATAATATCAGCAAATACTACCTCTAGAGGCTCCTTTGTTTTAAATCCATTAACTCTATTTGCTGGTATCACCTTGCTTTTCTCTTGACTACAAGAATTGCAGTGCAAATACTTACTGCAAGGTTTCAGTTTTATACCCTTAGATAGTTCTACCGTTTGTTTAAGCATTTTAAAATTTATACGCCCTAAACATCTGTGTAACAGATGTATGCACTCATCATGAGGTTTAACATTATTATAAACTGTGTTAGCTACCTCTAAATTATCATTTAACACATACAATTCACCTTTTAAAGTTGCAGTCACTTTTTTACCTTCTTTTTCAATTATGCAATTGTCTCCCCTAAAGGTAATTACATAACCTAGTTTATCCAAAACTCTAACCGAAAGCAAATTAAACTTAAGCTGTGGTACATATAACATTTTTACATTTTCTTTTATGCAAGAACAATATGCTATACCTTCACCTTTAGCTTTAAGTTTCCATCCATTAGCTAACGATATCAGCTGTGAACTCGTGGACATCTTAACAAATCTTTTCTTATCTTTCGTTATGCAGTGTGATGCTCCACTATCTACCACCCATAAATTATTATTCACAGTTTCGTTGCTATACATGGCTAACTCTATGCATTTTTTATCCTTTTTTTGCTTTTTAGCATTCTGGCTGGCCTTTTGGCTTTTTCCTTTCTTGCAGAATCTAGCCAAATGTCCTTTTCTTCCACAATTAAAACATTTTCTAATTGTATACGCTGACAAAGATATTTTCTCTTCTTCACATTGTGGTTTTTCCCTTCTGAGTTGATCCCTTTCAAGCCTTCTCCTGGCTTCTTCAATTAATCTGCCAGTAATGTCAGTTAATGTAAGGTTATCTTTTGGCAGAACTTCAAGTGAAGTTACGTAGTCATCGTAACTCTCATCTAACGAAGACAAAATTATATAAACTTGATGTAATTCAGTGAAGATAAGTTCTTTTTCATGCAGTTCTTGAAAAATTCTCTTCATATTGTTTATATGACTCAGCATGTCTCCATTCTTTTGAAGATGTGTTCTGAACAGCTTTCGTGTAAGATTTATATGTGCTCCTACACTGTCTCGAACATAAATCTTCTTTAAATTCTCCCAACATTTCGCAGCTGTTTCTTCTCCACGAATATGGACAAGTTGCTGGTCACAGAGTGTCAGTCCTATTATACAGAGAGCTTGCTCATTCTTCACTTGATATTCTTGTATTTTCTGGGCATCATTCTCATCCTCCGGATCCCATGCATCTACTTCTGGTGGGTTTTGTATTATACTCCACAAACCTTCTCTTCTTAGAAGTAGGCTGCATTTCATAGACCATGAAACATAGTTTGTTCCATCCAGTTTGGATATTAGAGACAAACTTTGTAAATTGACTTGTGCCATCTTTTTCTGGATATTAAACTATAATTAATAAAACACAGCTGTCTGTTTACAGTATTGTGTAACTAAACAAACTCTCACTCACAAGCCTGTTATATCCTGGTTAGTCTGACTGTGCACCTGGGCCCATAACCAGTGTTAGGGATATACACCCTAGCAGAACGTGCAACAGCAGTCTAGCAGGCAGGCAGATATGTGAGACAAAACGTTGTAGTAGCTTACACTCAGTAAGACAGATACACTGTGCAAGTTAAATAGTTTTTATTCCAGCAAGAGTTATAGCATAGTTAAAACGGTCCATATGTCATACACTAAGTTCAGTCAGTCCGGGGGTTAATCAGTTTGCAAAGTCCAGTGTTGAAAAAGAGTTCATTAAACTTACAATCAATCAGTCCAGTGATATATCTCTTTTGCAGTCAGAGATATGAAGAAAAATCAAAACCCCTTTTCTTCTCTCAGCAAACACGCAGTTATCACCATCAATTCATCATTGTCAGCATTCCAGTAAAAGCCAGGACAAACAGTGAGCTCTCTTGCTCCCTCTTATGGTGATTTTACAACCGCACCCAAATACTTGGTTTACAGTTTAAAGTGATACATACACTTAAACTCACTAACATAGTTTATATATATTATTTTACCCAAACTAAGTTAGGTAACCAATGTTATCCCTAACAATGAGCAAAGCAAAAAATTGCAATAGCTGGCAGGTTAACATCACTTCTTAGAGATAAGCAATCCAGGCTGGGTCTAATAAGGGAGGAAATAACAAAAGATAAATCTCCTTTGACCAACTTGACTGAAGCAAAAACAACAGAGTTAATTACAGGTGGGAGCCAATTGGAAGGGCCTATTATCAGTGCAGTGTGTGTTTGTGTGTTTGTGTGTGTGTGTGTGTGCTATGAAAAACAACAACAAAAATAAATCCCCAAGAGAAATTCCTGAAGTGAAAACCATCCTTCATTATAAAACCCCAATTCATAGTCAGAAAGGAATTGGGAGCGAACTAACACAACAAGGTTGTTTTATGGCCACAAGTCAGAGAAAGTTCACAGTTGGTGCACAAGAAGAATCTCTGTGTAGGCCCCTCTAGCTATGGCTGTCGTTAAGCAGTAGTTGTAAGTGTAGGAGAAGTCCCAATTGTGAAGCACCTCAATCTATGGAAATGCCACCCCATCCACAGTCAGAGGTAGACTATCATCTGATTTTGGGGGAGGGGGAGGAATCAAAAACAGTAACCCATGGTAAGAGGGCCCTGGGTGCTAGTTGCATCATATGTAACATCTTGATGAATTTACCTCTTGCAATCTAGGATTTTGTAAACTTTCATTGCTTTGATTGGGTTTTATAAAATGTTTTATTGCCGGTTTTCTTGTCAGAGACACTTTGCGTGAAGTGGATGGCCCTCTAAATTTGAAAAATAAATAAATGAAATAATTGTATGTCAAAAAAAAGAAGATTAATCCTCAAGTAATCCAGAAAGAAATATTGAATCGGTTACCTGTCTTTGCAAAGTTTTTAAATGGTTCCAAAAATGAAAAGATGAAGCAATATATTTTCATTTTAGATTTCATTTGAAAAATTAAAATGAAATGAATGCCAGATAAATGGATATTATGTAGATTTTTTTAATTAGTTCTCTTTTTCCTCTCTTAGATTTGGTTCCTTTTAGTCCAAAAAAAGTGTATGTAAGCCTCTTTTTTTTCTTTTCAGAAACACAACTATATTTTTTTTTAATTCTTGGTGGTGTTGTGTTATTGTTTCTATTTCACTATTTAATAAGAAAGATAATTGGAAAGATAACAAGAGATGGGAGGCCCAGGAGCCATTCTATCATGGAATCAATGCTGTAGGTGATACTAAACCTAGGGCTGTTGAACTGGGTTATAAACAATATGTCAACCCTGAATATGACATATGTGTAGCCATATTTTATATATAGCCTTTGTATTCCTTTTTCTATTAACTTTTAGGTTTGTAGTATACTGATACTTAAGGTTCATCACTTTCTAATGGTTATAAGGGGGGTTGTAAAGATAAAGAGGGGATGTTTTGTCTAGGTGACATTCCTTTCCTGTGGAAACAGATCAGATGCCTGCAGCAGAGGTGGTATTCATCAGGTTCTGACCAGTTCTGGAGAACTGGTAGCAAAAATTTTGAGTAGTTCGGAGAACCAACAAATACCACCTCTGACTGGCTCTGCCCCCATCTATTCTCTGCCTCCCGAGTCCCAGCTGATCAGCTGGTTCTTCTTTGGTTGCCCTGCACAGGAGAACGCAGCTGGAAAGCAGGTTAGTGGGATGGGGAGGGAATAGGATTTTGTAGTAACCTTCCCCAGGAGTGAGGAGGGAATGGAGATTATAGAGTATCCTTCCCCTGCCACATCCACCAAGCCCTGCCATGCCCTCCAAGCCACGCCTATAGAACCAGTAGTAAAAAAAATTGAATCCCACCACTGGCCTGCAGCTGGCTGAAGGTGGAGTTTGGAGTCGTCAGACAGTTGGAGTGAAAAGTGATTAGAGATTGTGACTGAGGGGGCAAGTTTCACACTTTTGTTTTCATTGGGTATAATTCCGGATCCACTTCAGAGTCAGAATTACACCAAGTCCTTGCCAATTTAATGTGTTCCTAATAAATGGAATTGAAATGGAAAATGGATGCCATGGACTTTATTCTTTGGGACATGTTACTTGGAGGCTTGACAAAATATTTGTGTTTACCTCTTAATCCATAACATGGACCATTAGAGTATTGGAGAAGAGAGGCATATTTTATCCCTAATAATGATCAATTAAGTGTATGGCCTTTCTCTCACACTGGTTCACTCTCAATAGATTTTATGATGAGTCCTCTGGTTTTCTTTTCATGTTCCTTGCTCCCAACCACTCTCTCTCTCCACAATCCTCCCATTTATATCTGTCTGCTTATGTGGCTGTATGGTCTTAACAAATATTGACAGATTGACCGATTGATAATTAATTGATTGATTGTTTTATGCTTTGGCTAGTAAAATAAAGTTGGTTTGGGTGAGCAACAGAAACTATTTCTAAAGTTTAGGGACTTCCGGTTTGCAAGGTTTCGGCAGCGGCAGGGATTCACAATACTGCGCGATCCCTGCTGCGTTCGCCGCCAAGGTTCCTCCGATCCATTTGGATCTGGGGGATATAGCTGCCCTGTAGAGGCAGCTGAAGACAGGGGGATCCGGACAGGGGCTTGGGGATGTCGCAGACCCCCTCCCCAGCCGGCAGAACCCCCTTTTCCCAAGGCGGAGGAGCGGCAGTCAGCAATGGCCGCCACGAAGAAACCTGCAGCCGGATAAGCTGGTGCAGGAGGGAGAAAGTTGGAAGAGTTATGAAAGTGGCTTTCGACCGGGACAAGGCAAGAGAAAGTGCCCTGGAATCTTGAAGGCTGCTAAGGATACATTGTTTCCAGAGAGAGTTACAAGCGGCGAATATCCTAAAAGGGAAAGTTGTTGGTTTTTTTTTGTTTCACTCTCCTTCCTAACGTGACAGCGGATGGAATCATAAGAGAAATCCCAAAATCTGCATTGGAGGTAATTGAATGCTGAAGGGATAAGGATTTCTGAACATTTAAAGGGGAAAAAAATCTTTTTGGCTGTGAGTGGGAAGGAAGAGGGGGAAAAAATTGGAGCAAAATTTGAAAATAAGGAGAAGATTGCCTAGAATTCTAAAGAGTTACTAAACATCAATAAGACTTCTAAAAGATATGTTTTAAAGGGAACTTTGTGACTAAACTTTAACCCCAGAAAGAGAAAGTGAAGAAGGAGAAAGTATTTAAAAGAAACAGCTTGTTTGGATTGTTTGGTGATTTTGGAACTTCTGAGAATTATTTCTGATTAAAAGCACTTGGGTGGTTGTTTGGAAAAACTTTTTCTCTATACAATGGCATCACTTGTGGATGGACTGAAACTTGTATACCAAAAATATGAAAAAGAAAAGCAAGAAGGGAAAGATGTCCTTGGCACTCTTTTTCAATTTTTAGAAATGGAGGTTTGTACTTATGTAAAGCTGAATGAGCAACAGGATGACTGGGACAAAGAAGAAGCCATCTTTGATGAACAAGTGACTTTGGTCGGGGAAGGAAAAAAGAAAGAGAAAAAGGAGAAGAAGACTTTAAGACCTGGAAAAACAATCCAAAAAGAGAAGAATAAGGTGAAAAGGGGACATTATGTTAGGAAACAACAGAAAGGAGGAAAGCAGAATAAAAGGGGGTGGAGAGACAAGGGCGTAAAAAGGACAAGGAGAAGAAGAAGCAAGGGAGAAAGGAAGGGATGAGAAGCCTTAATGGTGGGGAGCAAGATGCAAAGAAGCAAGTTTTTTAGAGATAATGGATAAATTTTATTGAAAAAGGGATTCTAGAAAGGTACATAAGATTGTATTTCTACATTTGTACTTAGAAATAACCATAGAAAATTGGAAATAATATGCAATTTAAAATGTGATAAAATATTTAGTATAATTTAGTGAAATTTTTGTTAAGAAAAGGGGAGTACTTCAATGAAACAATGATTTAAGATATGTGATGTGGGGGAAAAAAATAATTTTGGAAAGCATAAGTGTTCCCATAAAGGCATGATATTTAACTGAAATGGGTAAAATGTTTAAGATATAAATGATTGTTAATATTAATGATTATACTATGTTATCCTAGTGAAACTTTTTGTGAAATGAGAGATTTGAAGTAGGAGAGGGGGAACATTGTAATGAAATAATGATCTATAATATGTGATGTGGGGGGGGAATAACTATGGAAAATAGGTGCTCTCATAAAAGTATGTGATTTAACTAAAAAGTAATGTGCTAAATGTTTAAGATATAAATGAATATCAATATTAATGAATAGATTTGTATTGGTTTTGATAATACTGTATAATTTTAGAACGTACCAGACAGAATCCCAATGTAAGCTATGTATTCTATATTAAGTATTATAAATATAGGGGAAAGAGATAAAGGCATCATACTCCAATTAGTGTACAGGAGAAGTTTTCTTCAGAGAAGAAAGATAAATGGATAGCTGGAAATAGAACAGACAAAGAATAATAAATATTATGATTTGAATCGAGAGGAGATAAATAAAATAAAATTGAGAAAATTTAAAAGAGAGGAGAAGTTATATAGAAAATTGAAAATGCTAATAAGATATGGAATGGTATGTAAAATGAATATGAATTTGAATTTGTGTCTGTACCAAGAGTTTTAACCCGGGACTAAGCAACTTTCAGAAAAGAGATTTTTTATGCCTTTATGTTTTGTGTTTCTGTGTATTTATGTTTTGTATGTCTTTAAAAATTGATAAAATTTGTTCAAAAAAAAAAAGAAACTATTTCTAAAGTTTCAAAGAATTCAGATGTTCCTAAGAAAAGCAAACTTGGAAAAACACTTCCCAAAGGACAATGCCATGGCCCCATGGGAGCCCAGTTCCTTAAAAATGTAAATATGGAAGGACACTTCCCAACTGTCAAGCAGAAGGGAGATTTCCTCTGGCAGAAGTAACCTTACCCAATCCATCATGTCTTTCTATCTCTTCCCACCTCATCCTTCAAGGTTGTATTCTTATTCCTCCTATTATGCAAGAAATTGGGCATGTTGAAAATAAAGACATACAAAATAGTCAATGTTAGATGTGTCTTTCAACAAGCTTGATGATCAAAATGTTCTGGATGAAACCAGTATCCTTTCCTCAAGTGTCACCCACCTTCCTGAGTGGAGATGGTCCCCTCTGGACAAGGAATGCAGTCATAGCAGCAAACTGGATGTCCTTCTTGAGCCCGCTTCACAAATCCAAGTTGACAACTTTCCACACATTTGGACTGAGGCAGAGTCTTTGCAAAGAAAACCATAACAAAACAAGAAATGCCAAACAAAATGTGTCAAGCCATGGAAAATGAAGATAGGCATGAACAGTATTTAAGTACTATTCTATGCTTTACTTAGGTAAATACACAATCCCTCACTGTTTTTTAAAAATAAAGATACTTCAATTACTTTTTCCATGTTGCTTCTGGAATATCAAATTGCCATAAAGTAAATTTCTACTTAATAATGTCTGGGAGAATGGAATCAAGAAATTATTTCAGCATTGACTACTCGTGGCCAAATGTCTATGGAGGTTCTCAGATATCCAAAGGTGCTTTTTCAAAAAGCAATTGGGCTTTCTTTGTTTTTCCTTGAAGATATTTTGCTTCTCATCCAAGAAGCTTCTTCAGTTTTGAAGACATTCAGTTCTTCAATTAGAACTGAAGAAGCTTCTTGCATGAGAAGCAACATGTCTTCAAGGAAAAACAAAGAAAATTCACTTGCCTTTTGAAAAAGCATCTTGGGAACCACCAGTGGGTTCTTCCTAATGGCCATATTAACATGCATTCCTTCATTCTTCATGTATCTTTTAAAGTATGATTACCTATTCAATTAATATTTAAAGTATTGTAAAGGTTTATAAATTTTTATTTCATTATAGTTATTAAAATAGAACAAAACTGTGATGAAGAAAGAAACTTCTAACCTGTAGGACCTGGAAAGATTTCTTCTAGATAAACATAAAACTTTGCAATCTTTGAAAGTATTCAAGAACAGTCTCCAAGTTAAGATACAAAGGTGTGATGACCCCGGGCATGACACAAAAATAACAAAGTCACAAAAATGAATAACTTTCCTTTAATGCCTCCAACTTGGCCCACAATGTCCAATTATCCTCGGCTGGATATCAAACTCTTCCAAAAACAGTCTATGAAAGAAATGCAGTCCAAACCCAAAGTAAAAATAATTAGAAATTAAAAAACCAACACAAACCACACTGAAGTAATTAAAACGGCAGGCCAGGATGATAAATTGCATACTTCCAAAAGATAAGGCAGCACCCACAGTTGGGAGAATGCCAAAACCCAGATAAGCCTCAACCAATATAATGCACACTTTGTTTCCAGCAAGGAGCTGTATGCAAATGCCCCACTTATATCCTATTCTCCCAGCTGCAATTAATAAAGGGGATCAGGGCCTTTTTCTCTTCCATAAGCCACATTGCTCCCTTCTGAGTTCCTCCCTGCATGCCCTAGGATGAAGAGGGAATGGACCTGAATGCCCAGCCAGACTGTGCTCTTTCCCCTGTTTTTTCCACAGCCACCGGACCCACACTCCCACTCCCTGTCAGCTGCTCAATCTCCCCCTCAGAATCAGATTCCAACAAGGGCATGACACAAAGGACAAAATTCTTAGGGTTCTTTCAGTTCATAAGGCTGCCTGGCTGGTGAAATAAGATTAAAAATGACTGCCTAAGATGAAATGGAGATAAAATGGAGGTGAGGTCATGAGAAAGTCTCCTTCAACAAAAGTAAGACAAAAATCTTTTGGTGCAGTACCTGGGACATGAGTGTAAGCCCTTTGTCAGCTTTGGAAGCCATATTGAGACCAGGTGCTCCCACACTGCCACATTTTTAGCCTGGGAAAATGGGAGGGGAATTCTTGGAATGTATGTAGTTAGACATAATAGCACTCTTTTTCTAATTCAAGGTCATGTTAGTTTGCGCATAAGTGAGGGGAAGTCTCAAGTTGAGACGGATGGTGATTGGGGCATGTGATGTGATGATGGGTGCAGGGGATGGATTTGTAGTTTTTACTTATTGCAAGGAAGCCCAGAACTTTCAGATTCAGGATTCCCCAGTTGTGCCAGCTACTATCCAAATAAAAAAAAGAACTTTTGAGAGGATGTTGTGGGAGCACCATCAGTTGAGACTTTCAAGAAGAGATTGGACTGCCATTTGTCAGAAATGGTGTAGGGTCTCCCACTTGAGTGGGGGGTTGGACTAGATGACCTACAAGGTCCCTTCCAACTCTGATTATCTGTATCTGTATCTGTATGTCTATCCTGGAGTTATTGGTTGGAGTGGAGGGTTTTTTTTGGAATGCTGACACCCTTTGTCAGTAAAGGACATTTCTAAGGTCCAGCTAAATATCCTAGATAATATCTTTTCCCTTCATAAATTAGAATTAGATGACTCCAACTAGCATGGAAAGATGGACACTCATTCATTATTAGTTAAATTTGGAGCCTTCTTTTTTATCAGAGATGCTTAAGGTAGCTAAAAATCAAGATAAACACTTGTATTTAAAGGGTTTTCAGATGAAGTGCCCTCTTAAAAGTCAAAGGCCAAATCTAAATAGCATTTCCATTCAAATTACCCTAATTATTTCAAATATAAGGAATGGCTTTTCTTAATAGAATAGAATAGAATAGAATAGAATAGAATAGAATAGAATAGAATAGAATAGAATAGAATAGAATAGAATAGAATAGAATACTTTATTGGCCAAGTGTGATTGGACACACAAGGAATTTGTCTTGGTGTAACTACTCTCAGTATACATAAAGAAAAGGTACATTCGTTAAGAATCAAGAATCATTTAATGTACAACGCTTAATGATAATCATAGGGTACAATCAACAATCAAATCATACTAGGAAACAGTCAATATAAATTGTAAGGATACAAGCAACAAAGTTACAGTCCTACAATCACAAGTGGGAGGGGATGGGTGATAAGGAGTGATGAGAAGATTAACAGTAATAGTAGTGTACACTTTGTAAATAGTTGGACAGTGTTGAGGGAATGATTTGTTTAGCAGAGTGATGGCTTTCGGGGAAAAACTGTTCTTGTGTCTAGTTGTTCTGGTGTGCAGTGCTCTATAGCGTCGTTTTGAGAGAAGAAGTTGAAACAGTTTATGTCCAGTTTATGCCCTCTTTTTGACTCGTGCAGTGTACAGGTCCTCAGTTGAAGGCAGGTGGGTAGTAATTGTTTTTTCTGCAGTCCTAATTATCCTCTGAAGTCTGTGTCTGTCCTGTTGGGTTGCAGAACCAAATCAGACAGTTATAGAGGTTCAGATGACAGACTCAATAATTCCTCTGTGGAACTGTATCAGCAGCTCCTTGGCCAGTTTGAGCTTTCTGAGTTGGCACAGAAAGAACATTCTTTGTTTTGCTTTTTTGATGATGTTTTTGATGTTAGGTGTCCATTTTAGGTCATGTGATATAGTAGAACCTAGAAATTTGAAGGTCTCTATTGATGATACTGTGTTGTCTAGTATTGTAAGAGGTGGTAGTATGGGAGAGTTTCTTCTAAAGTCTACCACCATTTCTACGGTTTTGAGTGTGTTCAGTTCCAGATTGTTCTGGTTACACCACGAGGCAAGTTGTATAACCTCCTGTCTGTATGCAGATTCATCGTTGTCTCGAATGAGACCAATCACTGTTGTGTCATCAGCTTCAGTATTTTAACAGATGGATCATTTGAGATGCAGTCATTGGTATATAGGGAGAAGAGAAGTGGAGATAGCACACAGCCTTGGAGGGCCCCTGTGCTGATTGTACAGGTATCAGATGTGATTCCGCTTAGCTTCACCTGCTGCTTCCTGTCTGTTAGGAAGCTTATGATCCACTTACAAGTGTGTTCAGGTACCGCTAGTTGGTTTAATTTACTTAGAAGAGTGTCTGGAATGATGGTATTGAATGCTGAACTGAAGTCTACAAAGAGGACCCTTGTGTAGGTATTTGGAGATTCAAGGTATTGTAGGATGTAATGCAGAGCCATGTTAACAGCATCATCTGTCGATCTATTTGCTCACTATGCAAACTGAATGGAATCTAACAGCTGATCTGTGATGGTTTTCAGGTGGGACAGCACAAGCCTTTCAAAGATTTTCATAATTACAGATGTTAGAGCAACTGGTCTGTAGTTCCTTGATGGAGGGCTTCTTTGGCACTGGGATGATGGTAGAACGTTTGAAGCAGGAAGGAACATAGCACATCTCTAGTGATCTATTGAAGATTCGGGTGAAGATGGGGGCCAATTGGTCAGCACAGACTTTTAAACAAGAAGGAGTTATCTTGTCTGGCCCTGGTGCTTTTCCTGGCTTCTGTCTGTGTAATATACCATGCTTAAGTCAGACCGAAGACGGCGTAATTCAAGGTTTTCTAGTTCTAGAATTTCAAGTCTGGTGGCATAAGGTATTCTACAACGAGTAGAGGAGTGGAGAACTCTTCTTGTGAAATATTTCTGGACTTTCTCAATTGTGCTAATATCAGATACGTAATGTGGGTTCCAGACTGATGAACTGTATTCGAGTATTGGTCTAGCAAATGTTTTGTATGCTCTGGTTAGTAGGGTGATATTACCAGAGAAAAAGCTACGTAGGATTAGGTTAACAACTCTTAATGCCTTTTTGGCTATGTAGTTGCAGTGGGCTCTAGCATTTAGATCATTAGAGGTGAGTATTCCAAGGTCCTTTACAGAGCTTGGGTCATCAACAAGTTCTTGACTATTCAGCTTGTATTTTATTTTCTGATTTTTTTTGCCAATATCTAAGACAGAGCATTTATTTGTTGAGATTTGAAGTTGCCATTTGTTTGACCATTCTGATACATAGTCAAGATCTTTTTGTAGGGTAGCAGTATTGTCTGTGGTATTGAACAGCTTTACGTCATCAGCGAAGAGAACGCAATTGCTCTTAATATGATCACAGAGGTCGTTTATGTAGAGTATGAAGAGAGTTGGTCCTAGAACACTGCCTTGGGGGACACCACTATTGACAGGTACTGGATTTGATAGGACGTTCCCGATTTTGACCATTTGTTGTCTGTTTGACAGGAATGCTTCTATCCAGTTATTCAGTTGTCCAGAGATACCATAGGATTTTATTTTTAGGAGTAGTTTGTCGTGTACCACTGAATCAAAGGCTTTACAGAAGTCTATGTAGATTGCGTCTATTGCTTTGCCCTGGTCGAGTTGTGTCGTCCATATGTTTTTGCAGTGTAAGAGTTGCAGATTACAGGATAGTTTTTTTCTGAAACCAAATTGTTTATTGGAGAGTAGGTTGTTTGTCTCTAAGTGGAGGATGATGGATTGGTTAATAATTGATTCCATGACTTTACAGGTGACGCAGCATAAGGAGATTGGTCTGTAATTTTCAACTAGGCTTGGGTCTCCCTTTTTGAAGTTGGGGATGACTGTGGCTTGTGACCATAGGTTAGGCAAGGAGCTGGTCCTGAAAGATTTTTCAAAGATTATGCTTAGAGGTTTGGCTATGGCAGTGGATAGCTTTTTTAAGAAGTAGGCACATATTCCATCCGGTCCAATAGATAGAGATGGTTTTAGATTGCGTAGTGCTTTTTCAACATTGTCTTCTGTAAAATCGATATGTATTAGATCATTGTTGTTATCTGTGGTACGGCTAGGAAATACTGGGCATGATCCATTGCTGTTTACAAATACTGAGCCGAAGAATGTGTTAAAGAGGTTGGCTTTAATGGTGTCGTCGTTGCAGTCTTTACCATCAGGTCCTATCAAGGGTGGGATGGACCTTGAGTCTTTTAGTTTGTTGTTTACAAAATTGTAAAAAGCACGGGTGGAATTGGTGCTTAGAAGGTTTTCCTCTTGTTTAATGTGATAATTGGTGCATTCGGTCTTTATCTGGTGGCATAAATTTTTGTGGCTTTTGAAATTGGCAACGTGACCAGATTTGTTTTTCCGCCAGAGTGATCTCTTTTTGGATTGAAGTTTCCTTATTGTTATGGGTAATCTGCTTTTTGTTTTGTTTTGGGAGTTGTTGTTGGTACATATAGTTTGATGACTCTTTTGACTTCAAGTAAAAATATGTTGTAATGGTCTTCAACAGTATTGCATCCAGTGAATAGAGATTGCCAATCAAGGGATGAGAGATCGTTGTCTATAAGATCATAGTTGCCTTTTTGAAGTTACAATTGGGGATTACATCATTGTGGTGATTTTTGTGTGGGCGTATGTTGAGACAAAAGTCAATCATATTGTGGTCACTGCTGGAAAAGGGTTCTTTAGTTTGTATTCCGTAAATTAAATTCAAACTATTGCAGAAGATGAGATCGAGGCAGTTGTTTAGTCTAGTGTTGTTGGTTACTAGTTGTTCCAGTCCCAGATTTGTAATAGCATTGTAGAAGGCTGTGTGTATGATTTCAGTTGTACATTCATTTAGGGTCCAGTCAATATGAGGTAGATTGAAATCACCAAGAAAGATAAAAGGGTATGGGCAGGATGCAGCCCATGTTAGTAATGTATTTAGCTTGTTTACATGTTCGATGTCATAATCAGGTGCTCTGTAACATAGTAAGAATTGAATTGTGATATTTAAGGATAGTTCACAGATGATGGTCTCAGGAAGAGCAAGCTCCTGGGTAACTTGGATATTTTTTAGATGTAAGGACTTTTTATAGAAGATAGCAACACCACCTCCTCTACGAATTTCACGATCTGATCGGTAAACATGATAGTCCCTTACTGTGGTAATGGAGTCAGGGAGAGATGCATTGAGCCATGTTTCACAGACAAATATAATGTCAAATTTAGCCATATTTAGTAGGAGGAAAAATTCAGGTATTTTATTCACGAGGCTTCTTGCATTGAGTAGTTTGCATTTAAGGCCTTGCATTTAGTTTGCATTTAACATATGATGTTATAGTATCTGTGATGTCATCTAGGTCTGCAGAGGCATCTTCAAAAACATTCCAATCAGTGCAATCAAGGCAGGCCTGAAGTTTCAGCTTTGCCTCATTCGATCAAGTCTTCACTGATTTAATTGTTGGTTTAATGATTTTAAGTCTTTGTCTGTAGGCAGGTACAAGGTGACTCATGCAGTGGTCAGAGTGTCCCACAGCTGCTCATGGTAAAGACCTATAAGCATCTTTTACTGTTGTGTAGCAGTGGTCTAAAGTATTTTTGCCTCTGGTGGGACAATTTACATGCTGGAAATATTTTGGGAGCTCTTTCCTTAAATTTGCTTGATTGAAATCTCCTAAAATGATGGGAAAGGAACCAGGTTGTTTGGCTTCAGCCTCCATAATTTGATCAACAAGAGTTCGTAATGCCTTGTTTACATAGGCTTGTGGGGGAACATACACAGCTATTAAGAGAAATGAGGAGAACTCACGTGGAGAGCAAAATGGCTTGCAGTTGATGTGTAAAGACTCTAAGTTTTCATCACAAAACTTATAGTTATATCCTGAGACCAGCCGTTGTTGATATATATACATAATCCTCCACCCTTTGTTTTACCTGATGTCTCTTCAATTCTGTCTGATCTAAATGTCTGAAATCCTTGGATGTATATTGTGTTGTCCCCATGAATTTGTGGATTAAACCAGGTTTCAGTAAAACAAAGACCAGCTGAATTATGAAAATCAGATTCCATCTATTTAAGAGATGAATTTCATCCATCTTGTTACCCAGTGAGCGTAAGTTAGTCAGAAAGATTGAAGGGAGAGGAGTTTTTTTCCCCCTATTCCTTAGTCTGTTTAAAATTCCTGCTCGTTTACTTCATCTCCTCTTCCAGCGTGGTCGCTTCTTTGCTTTCTTTGTTATAATCCATAGCACTGGGGAATTGATTAGAATCTCCTCTGTGTTTGCAAAGACAGGTGGGGGTGGGGAATCAGAAAGCTGCTCCTTAAGGAAACATTGCCTAATTCTTAGCAGATGGTCTCGTGCGTATGAAATCCATAGTGAATTGCAGATAATAATAAGGAATAAAGAAACCATTAGAGAGCATTTCACCGAGGCAGCTGTCGTCGGTGCCATCCTGACTTTTCTTTGGGTTAAAGTCAGTGTTTAAGTGTTGAGGGTATTTTTATCTCATATTGGACCAGTTGTTATGATTTTATGTGAATTGAAAGCCTTGGATCACCATCCCAGGAGAAGAAAATCTATTAACTATCCCAGTAGCGTGAAAGAGAGAAATGGATAATTTTGGCCCCAACTCATCTGCTTGAGAATTTCACAGATATGAACCAGTGGTGGGATTCAAAAAAATTTACTATTGGTTCTGGGGGCATGGCTTGGTGGGCATGGCAGGGGAAGGATACTGTAAAATCTCCATTCCCTCCCCACTCCAGGGGAAGGTTACTGCAAAATCTCATTCTCTCCCTAATCCACTAACCTGCTTTCCAGCTCCATTCTCCTGTGCAGGGCAACAAAAGAAGACCCAGCTGGGAATCGGGAGGCAGAGAATAGATGGGGGCAGTGCCAGTCAGAGGCGGTATTTGCCAGTTTGGAGAACTACTCAAAATTTCCGCTACTGGTTCTCCAGAACTGGTCAGAACCTGCTGAATACTAAATCTGATATGAACCTCCCCAATCATAATCAGCTAAATCTAACTTACAAAACTTGTTTCCTGTTGTGACCAATGAACCTCATCTTTTTATCATTTCATTTCATTGGATTCAGTCCAAACCTGAATGTAGATCCTGGTCAACAGAATAATTTATTCTTTGGTATTTAAAAGCAAGGAACAAGGCTATCAGCACTACAATCTCCAGTACTTGATGGCCTCTCTCTCCATTTTTATGGGGATACCAGATTGTAGAGGGAACCCCAAAGACCATAAGTTGTATCCTAAAAACTAATCATCCAGCATCCCTTAAAAAGTGTTCCATATTACAGCATCTGGAGGACACCTTGGTCAGCTATATTAAAGTCTTCCAGCTCATCAAAGAAAAGCATAAGGATTTTCTTTCCCACATTGACGTCTCAGTGAAGATCCACCTTGAAATTGTTCCTAAGCCTTTGGGATACACCTACCTTGTTGAGTAACTTTAGCCTTGAAATAGCATCTTGGCTGATAATAAGATTCTGTCTTTCAAAACTCCCCAGTTGCTCTTTGATGGGATCTTCCTTGGAGAGAATCAAGAAGCTCAAGATATTCAAATCTGCTGCTACATCTCCGTTTTCGTCCAAGTACAGTTTCCTCCATGAAAGATTGCAACATTCATTCTTCTTCAGAAAGGCATGGAACTAGAATGGGACATCCAAGGATTTTAAAAGCAGAAAGCTTTTTTTTTTTTTAATCTTTTCACATTTGAATCTTTCTTGCACAGTTGACTAACTTGCAAGTATGCTTAGATAGGAAAACAACTGAAAAAACATGGTTTAGCAATATTTGTCGACACAATACATATTGACAAAATAAATGTCAAAATTATTCAATTATAAAGGAATATTGTGGAGCAGGTCACAAATAAATTGAACAAATAAGAAATAAAAAGATTGTTTATAACCTACTTGAAAAACAGGGTGATGACTGGAAATTATGGATTTGTCAAAAAGAAAATTGCCAAGCTAACAGTGGGACAAAATGGTAAACTTGACCAGATGAATACCTATGGAGATTCTCAGTCGTTCAGGTCATGGTTGTCCCAAAGGTGCTTTTTCAAGAGGCAACTGGACTTTCTGGTTTTACTTTGAAGATGTTTCGCTTCTCATGCAAGAAGCTTCTTCATCTCTGATTGGATGGTGGGAAATGAAAGGATTCTGCAAGGAATATAAATTGTTCCATTCCTCCCATCCAGTCAGAGATGAAGAAGCTTCTTGGATGAGAAGTGAAATGTCTTCAAAGAAAAATGAGAAAGTCCAGTTGCCTCTTGAAAAAGCATCTTTGGGTTGACCAGATGAATTAATTTTATTATATTGAAAGGCTACATTAAATGAAACTTGAAAGTGTGAAAGCAGAATATCTATCAAAAAGAGGGCTGTGAAAATGTTTACAGATGCCTCACATCTTGGACATAAACTGTTTCAACTCCTTCCCTCAAAACGACACTATAGAGCACTGCACACCAGAACAACTAGATACAAGAACAGTTTTTTCCCGAACGCCATCACTCTGCTAAACAAATCATTCCCTCAACACTGTTCAACTATTTACAAAGTCTGCACTACTATTAATATCAATCCTCTCATCGTTCCTATTACCCGTCCCCTCCCACTTATGACTGTATGACTATAACTTTGTCGCTTGTATCCTTACAATCTATATTGACTGTTTCCTAATATGATTTGATTGCTTATTGTACCCTATGACTATTATTAAGTGTTGTACCTTATCATTCTTGATTAATGTACCTTGTCTGTTATGTATACAGAGAGCATTTGCACCAAGACAAATTCCTTATGTGTCCAATCACACTGGGCCAATAAAAGAATTCTATTCTATTCTATTCTATTCTATTCTATTCTATTCTATTCTATTCTATTCTATTCTATTCTATTCTATTCTATTCTATTCTATGGAGATTCTCAGTCATCCCAAGTCATGGTTGTCCCAAAGGTGCTTTTTTCAAGAGGCAACTGGACTTTCTAGTTTTTCTTTGAAGACGTTTCACTTCTCAGCTCAGAAAGTAGAAATCTCTCACCAACTACTTGTATGGCTTGATAAGTTAGGGAGTTAACCAGTGGTAGGATTTCAATAACAACCGGTTCTCTGGCTGGATAGGCGTGGCCTGTTGGTCATGTGACTGGTGGGTGACATCACTCATCACATCCAGCCCCACCTCCTGGCCACTTGCCTCAAAGGCAGAGGTAGGATTTGGCCAGTTGAAACTAATCCCACCACTGGCAGGCCCCATCCCCACCCATTTTTTGGCCTGTTTTTGGCCATTTTTAACCATTTTCAGGCCATTTTGGGGGCTGTTTTTGGCGCAAAAACTGGCCCAAAATGCGTCCAAAAATGGCATGGAAAACAGGCTGAAAAACTAGCAGGGGCAGGTCCAGCCAGTGGTGGGATTTGCCGGTTTGCTGAACTGCGCAGAATCTTAACTACCGGTTTGCCCAAACTGGTGTGAACCAACAGTAGCCCACCTCTGGAGTTAACTAGTTTTTTTTCTCTCCCCATTACTCCATTGCAGGATCCTCCCTCCCCATATCTCATATTTCCTAGCCAGCATCACATATCACACATGTGTTTAGTACATCACACACGTGTGCGATACTTATGAGTGTGATAAGATTTTCTTAGAAATTATTTAAAAATGCATACATCCTCTTAAACATTAGCAGTGTTTAATATCCAAACATATCTGTCATGGCACCTGCTCTTTTGAACATTATGCCTCAAGTGATTAGATTGGCCAATCCTGTTGTTTTCCCTATTTTTCCTTTGGATTCCTTCTAAAAAAGAACTAAGTCTGAGGGATTCTTGTCAGGAACATAGAAGAGAGAAGAATAAAAATGGAAGGGACCTTGGAGGTCTTCTAGTCCAACCCCCTACTCAAAGAGCAGACCCTATACCATTTCAGACAAATGGTCATCCAAATTTTTTAAAAAGTCTCCAGTGATGGAGCATCCACAATTTCTGAAGGCAAACTGTTCTATTGGTTGATTGCTCTTGTCATTAGGAAATTTCTCCTTAGTTCTAGACTGCTGTTCTCCTTGGTTTTTTTCCATCCATTTCCATCCATCCTCATACCTGCCATGGCTGCAGCCTCAGGGCCTCCGACATGTCTTTGCACTCCTTCCTTCTCCTCCTGGATCTGGAGGAATATGCGGCATTCAAGGTGTGAACCAGAGTCTTAATGACACTGTAAAAATGGTGGTTATATCGGACCTGGATACGATGCCTTTCCTCTTTGGTCTCCAGGGGTGCTTTCTGGGTGCATCTTCTCCGGCCTTTGACAGAAAAGATGTGCTTTGAAAACAAACATTGAAAAGACTGTTCTTCAAACTGGGGTTCAAAATAGAGATTAGATTCAATGAAATCATTTGGCCTTTTCTTTTCCTGGAAAACAAAGGTCCAAATACTATGGATGTATTTGAGAGGGCTGTTCTTTTTTATTTTATATGTCCCCAGGGTGGTCATAATCCAGACTTTCCCTTCAGTGGGTCCTGGTAAACCTTCAAGTGTTGAATGGAAAAGAGAAATTATGTCTAAAATGGGAGTATATTCTATGAAGTGAACAAAGACATTGACTTGTCTCCACTTGGAGATTGCATCCCTGAGGGGTGCTGTATTTCCAGTCATTGACAATCGTTGTGATATGACAACACAAATTCCATTCCTGTCAAGCATCGGAGTAAAAGTTCTCATGAAATGTTCTCCATTTTCTGTGTCTGAAGCAAAGAGGCCAATCAAGGTCCATCTGAAATAGAGGAGCAGTTGGACAATTCCTGGATAGTGGAATCCTATTATGGGGAACATCTGATGGAAAAATGGGAATTGATTTTTATCCCTCAGAGCCTCTGAAACAATTTTATCACTGATCTGAAAAATCAACAAAGAATCCCATGTCATATTTGGGATCACATCAAGGCCAAAATACATTTAATAAATCCAGCTTGGTTCTCATGAACATATTGTTGATTACTTAATAGTCTATGTCAGGATATAGAACATAAATTAGAGAATGTTAATCAAACTATACATACAATATAAATAGAATGAAATGTACAAATTAAGTAACAAAGAATAAGAATAAATCAGATTTCTGTGCCAATTCTACAATCAACTGCAGTCAGACTCACATGAGCAGATTTCAATTGAACTATTTTCTTCAAAGAAAGGGCCATGTCATAGATAAATTTTGAATTCTGATTGCACAGGAAATGTGTTATTTCAATAGAGAGCTAGTTTGATCTAGTGGTTAAGGTGCTTGCCTAGGCATCTTTTGACTTTGATTTATTAATAATCATAGAATTTCTATTACAGTCTGAGCAAGTCTTCTTAATAGTCTAAAAACAGCTTGCAAACGTTATAGTATCTTTGTCAGTATATAGCAAGGTTTTACTATATTTATTTAGTGCCTGAGACATTTGTATTTCAAGGTGGTTCAATAGCTTGGGTAAGTCATTAATATCTAAACTGAATAACAATAGATCAAGTAGGAGTGCAAATCCAACATATAAACCTCAAGACAACAAATCAGACAATGAGGATAGGGGTGGGTTTATTGAAACTTGGTGGGATGGAACCTGTCATTGGAATATATTAGAATAGGGGTCTCAAACTCAAAGCCCATGGGATGCATCCAGCCTGTGGGGTGCTTAAATTTGGCGCATGGAGCTGCCTTGGAAACAGGTAAGGACCAGCCCGCAATGCCTCTGCCAGTGAAAATGGAGCCATCATGGCCGAAAATGGGGCTCCACCTTCACTGGCAGAGGGCTAGCGAAACAAACTAAAAACAAAAGGAAGGAGAAATGTTTCCCCTGTTGCATTTGAGCATCCAAGAAGGGACAGGAAAGGATAAAGGAAAGAGGAAAGACAAAGAAAAGGAAGGAAAGTTGGGAAGAGAGCAAGGAAGGAAAAATAAGGAAAGAGGGAAAGGAAGAAGAAAGGATAATGAAGAGGGAAGGAAGGAAGGAAGGAAGGAAGGAAGGAAGGAAGGAAGGAAGGAAGGAAGGAAGAAAGAAAGAAAGAAAGAAAGAAAGAAAGAAAGAAAGAAAGAAAGAAAGAAAGAAAGAAAGAAAGAAAGAAAGAAAGAAAGAAAGAAAGAAAGAAAATTATAATGAGAGGGAGGGAGGGTCTGAGGGAAGTCCTGCCAGCACTTGGCCACCATAGGTGCTGCTGAGATGAGTGATGTTAAGCTGATTGTGCCCCTCACCTGGCCACACACACCCCAGCCCCCCCAGAGGTCAAGCACAACCCTGATGTGGCCCTCAATGAAATCGAGTTTAACACCCCTGTACTAGAAAGATATAACTTAGCAAAAAGAAACAAACCCAATAAAAGAGGAAGAGGCATTGCACTGTATGTAAAGAATTAGTACATCTCGACAGAAATACACAATACCAAGGATGGAAACCTTCTTGTGTGTCTAGCTCAGAGGATATATCTGCTTTCATCCTAGCCCCTTCCCCACTGTGTATCTCAATCCCCAACCGTGACATCTACAATGGCCATTGTGAAAAGCAGCTCTTGAATACCATAGAGAGGATATGGTTTGATCTATCACTCACCCACTATCACCCCACTCATTTTATCATATAGAGAAACACACACACACAAACCTGTGGGACTTTATAGGCACCTACTAATGTTGACATCTGGATAGAAATATCACTGGAAGCTCCATCAAGAAGAGCCAAAAGGTTATCTTCCCTTCCACAGCTGTAGTTGGGAACATTGGCTTCCCCAGTAGAGAGCATGTCCAGCAAGGCTTCTGAAGTAGCAAGTGTGTTAAAATAGTTGTCATGGATATTGTAGGCAAGAGTGAGATTGTGTAGGAGCTGGGGAGTCTTGTTCACCACTTGAATGGCGAAAATGAAGCGGAGAATTCTAGACTTATTAGTAGATAAACTACTGTAAAAAATATTCATGTTATCAGCAGAGCAGCAACACGATAGTTTTATATATTCACTGTATTCCTCTTTCTCCAAAATCCTATAGAGTCTTATTGATCAAAATCAGAGGCAAATGTATGCTCAAGAATCACTACATAATTTTTAGGAGTGTTGAGAAGGTGGGATGGAGAGTCTTCAACAGGGTTAATAGCCACAAATATATTTGCCGTAGTGCAAATTTTTATTTGTCTGATAACCAGGCTTCAAAAATCCTTCAATCATTAAGACCACAAAATCATTAGAATGACCACAAAAGGAAGAGGATGTTGCATAAATTACCCAGAAAAGAATATCTTAACAAAAACATCATCCTTTATTCCTATAAGGATCAGGCAATGAAGAGCAATGAACAACTATTAAAAAAATATGGAATTGGGCTGGGCAGGGGCAACTACAACCAGTTCAATAATTACTTTAAATAAAAGACAGTATTCAAGTGATGAACTCAGAATTGGATGGAGAGTGGAATGTAATCTGGACTTCTTTTAGCTTGCTTTCTGCCCCATGTTTGGAATTGAGTCACTTCTGCAAAATTAAAGAGGGAAGGGAAGCTATGGAAATGAAAATGATTCAAGAAATTAGATAAAGTCCTGTAATGCAGGAGCAAGCAAAATAAGAAGAAAAGAATGAGAGTGTTAGAACTGAAAATGGAGGGAATGAAACTCCATCACACTGAATGACTTACAGATGAGACTGTTTCTCAGGAGTCATATTGAAAGGCAATATTACATGCCGTATTTTTGTTGCCGTGGTGATGAAACTAAACAGATGGTCTCCTGGCCCGTAATAACTCCAGGGTTTTTCTCTATCCTGGTGCTCAAAATTCAGCAGGCACTTCATTCTAAGCTTCCCAGAGACTGCCTGGAACATCAGCAGCATCAGAAGCAGAAGCAGGAGCTCCATCATTCATAAGGTCCTGCTTCTACATAAGAACAAGAAGGAGAAGAATTTTTAAAAAGTCAAAACACTCTCATAAGAGGAAAATGCCAGTGGTTTTCCTGATTCAGAAGAAGACAACTGAGCTCCACTGAAAAAGGAGAGAAAGTACATTCAAGAGCAAAGTCTCTGCCTGTCTCAAAAGCTGAGCCTCATGCAGCATGACCTGAGGCATTTATCTTTTTCTGATGCAAGATCCATCTTGCTTCAGTCCGATGTTCAAAGGAAATTACTGCAAAAGTTAGCAGAAGAGGTCTCAAAGATGAGGATGATGATAATTACAGTGAGAATCAAGTTCTCCTCTGGAGTATCCAGAACTTCTTTGGGGGTAGGTTATTCTGAGCAAGGCTTCCTGAGACCGTAATTAAGCACACGCTTAGTCAAAATAACTCTTGTTTTATTTCAACGCTGGAATTATGTTCATTCCCAGCCCGTAATGAGTCCCAAACAGTCCCTTGAGATGAAGCACCCACCTTTATCTCCTTTGAATTGCTGCCAACAACTAAAGTGCTAAATTAACTGGGGGGAAAAACAACCAAAGTACAAAGTCCACACAGAGCTTCAAGGTTTAAACTGAACAGAGCGAACAACTTTGCTTCCTGCAAAGGTTTCTCTACCTTTGCACCTCCTTTATACCTTAGGGGAGGGGCAATCACCTCCAAGCCTTACTCCTGAGTTGCCCCTTTTGTCTCAGCTGCTCTTGCCTTCTAGCAGCTCTGCGCATAAGCACACTGGGAGCAGGCTCCCCGGGGTCCTCTGCTTCGCTGCTGCCAGGCTCCGGAAGCTCCGGAGTCAGCACCCCACCCCCTGGATATATATTCTCCAATGTGATGCATCCATAGCCAAGAGTCATTAATCATGCTCTCCAGTAATAATCTTGTGCACCAACAGCTTGGGCTGCCTAGCAATTATCTGAAGCATTTAAGGAATGCCCTACTTTCCCCCGCTCCCTTTCTGCTAGCAACTAAAAATACCAAAGAAGTATTTTTAGTTGACATTGGGCTCTGTACTAACTCCCTACCAAAGATATGATGTTTGATGTGTGGAAGCTAAAAATTCTCCTACTTTCCAGAACATCTATGAAGCATCTTAGTCATCCAGGCCATGGTTGTCCCAAAAATGCTTTTTCAAAAGGCAATTGGACTTTATTTTTCCTTGAAGACGTTTTGCTTCTCATTCAAACTGAAGAACTGAAGAAGTTTCTTAGATGGGAAGCAAAATATCTTCAAGGAAAAAACAAAGAAAGTCCTCTTGAAAAATCACCTTTGGGACTACTTTCCATGTAGAACATGCTTCAGGAGGCCCTTCAAAACATCAGAAGGCTAAGGGCCTTCTGGATCTATCCAGGAATCTCACTCCAGAGGGCAGGCAGTGCTACAGAGAAGGTGCCCAACAGTGGTCCCAATACTTGACATTGTTTCAACAAAGATATTTGGAGTGTTCCAAACCTAGTGGATGACATCACTAATGCAGAAATGATAGGAGACAGACTGTCCTTCAAGTAACCAGGTCCTATGCCATATAGGGCTTTATAGGTAGCAACCAGAGTCTTGAATCACATCCAGAATCAAACTGACAACCAATGGTGTGATAAAGCAGAGGTGTAATGTGAGAATACTGAGGCATCCTCCCATCATTGCCATTCTGGATCAGTTCAAACTTCTGGGTAATTTTCAAGAAGCCCCCCATGTACCCTGTTTCCCCAAAAATATGACCTACCCTGAAAGTAAGTCCTACCTTGATTTTTACACATGCACCCAATATAAGGCCTATTTCCCCCCCCCCAAAAAAAAAGCCCTAATTAAGATCCCACCCGCATCAGAATGCACAGGTAAAAATTAAGCTAGGGTGGGGAATGGGGGATGGAGCTACCCTATCCTTACCTTTGGACAGTTGTAGCCAGGCCTCGCACACCCCGACACCTGCCTTGCTGGCCCATTTCTTCTGCAGCTGGCAAGACTGGCAAGGCTTTCCTGAAGGTCTCTGACAGCAAAAAGGGGGCGACGCACGCAAGTGAGGTTAGTCAGTGGAGGGCATCCCCCACAAATAAGACCTGGTGCCTTTTTTTGGTGGCAAAATATATATATATATAAGACAGGTTCTTATTTTCGCGGCAACATGGTAGAGTGTGTAGTGGTCTTGACATGAGGAGACCAGAATATCAGTGACTGTCTGAAGGGTTCTCTGATTTAGGAAAGAGCACAACTGGTTTCTCAAATGGAGTTGTGGAAAGGCTCTTCAGGCCACACCTAGCAAGGGGCTGAGTTCAGAAATACTTACATATTGTGCACCATCTGTCAACCCTGAAGATGACATATGTGTAGCCATATTTTATTCTAGGTTGGTTTTTTTTGTATTCTTTTCTTAGCTTCTTTAGACTTTCTGCAAAGGAATTTAATGGTATTTCTGGCTCACCACTCTCTAGCTGTTGAAAGCGGGGAGTTATAGAGATAAAGGGAAATGTTATGTCTAGCTGGCATTCTTTCCTGTGGGAACAGAGAAGATGCCTGCAGCTGGAAGAAGGTGGAGTTTGGAGTCACTAGACTGATGGACTGAGAATGTATTGGAGATTGTGACTCTGGGGGGAAAGTTTCAAATTTTTGCTTTTTACTGGATGTAATTCTGGAATCTAACCAGAATCAGAATTACACCAAGTTCTTGCCAATTTGATGTGTTCCCAATAAACAGACTTTAAAGACAAGATGGATGCCTTGGATTTTATTTCAGGGGACATGGAGGCTTGACACCATCCCTGATAGGGCCACCTCATCAAAAGTCAGAAACGGACTGTTTGGAATGGAACAACTCACCACTGCCAATTCACCATGGCCAATTTGCTGTGAACAGCTCACTACAGCCAATTCACTGTGGGACAACACACCATGGCCACTTTGTCATGAGACAACTGGGACAGTTTGTCACAGGACAATTCAACAAATGTATTTAATTTTTTAATTTTTTAAATAATTAAATGTAACATAACACAATGTAACACAATTAAGTGGTGGCAAACCTATGGCAAGCATATGTGCCCTATGCATACACCCAGCCCCCGTGCATGCACCCCACCCACCCACACATGCATCCCAACCGACCCCCAAGCATGTGCCCTGCCTCCTGAGCATGCAAGGCAGAAACCTGAAAACCAGCTGGCAGCGGGAGGCGCGAGCACATGCATGACAGAGCTGAGCTGGGCTGATGGTGCATGTGCACACAGAGAGAGCTATGCATGCCACCTGTGGCACATGTTCCATAGGTTCACCACCACTGTACAGTCACGTTACTCTGAGTTATCATTGTTTCTCAGGATGGAGGCATGCTGTTTCTGAGTGATGGAGACAAGACACTAAGTTGAAAGACATAAGAAGTTAATTCCTTAGTGTTCAACTACTTTTTTCCCACATCACTTTCTGCAAATGTCCTGACAAGAAGGACCACAACCACTACTGAATAATACTCCCAGCAGTGTATCTCTGATTTTTCACTAGCACATGGAATCCCAAAGACATTCAAATTCCCAGAGAAGTTATTTCTCACTGTAATTATCACCACACTGGTCTTTAACACCTTTTCTACTCCTTCTCCAGTTATTGCCTTTGATGCATACATCAAACTGAAGCAACATGGAAGGGATCTTGTATTAGAAAACAATAAATGCTTCTGTTCTTCCTTGTTCTTTTGTCTCCTTTCCTGGTGAAGCTTGAATTGTCTCTGAATCAGGAAAGCCACTAGCATTTCCATCTTGTGAGAGTGCTTTGAATTCTTCTAAATCTGCTTCATGTTCTTGTTTAGAAACAGAAAGGGGATTGATTCAGCCATCTAAATAGCAATAGCAATAGCACTTAGACTTATATACTGCTTTATAGTGCTTTACAGCCCTCTAGGCAGTTTACAAAGTCAGCCTATTGCCCCCAACAATTTGGGCCCTCATTTTACCCACCTTGGAAGGATGGAAGGCTGAGTCAATCTTGAGCCTGGTGAGCTTGGAACTGCCAAATTGCAGACAGCTGGCAGTCAGCAGAAGTAGCCTGCAATACAGCACACTAACCACTGCGTCACTGTGGCTCACATTATGGATCTTCTGCTTCTGATGCTGCTAGTATTCCAACCAGTCTATGGGAAGCTTGGAATGAAGTGCCCTCTGAGTTTGAAGCACCAAGATGGAAAAAGACCATGGAGTTATTACAAGCCAGGAGACCATCTCATTAGTATAGTCCTCACTGCAACAACAATATCCCGTTCAGCATTGCCTTTCAACATGGCTCCTTATAAACAGTCCAAGACGTAAGTCATTCAGTGTGATGGAGTAGCACTCCTTTCATTTACAGTTCTTTTCATCATATTTCATGTAATCCTATATATATTGCAGGACCTGACTAACTTCTTGAATTGTTTTGATTACGATGCTTTCCCTCTTTTGTCTTTTTTGTGGAAGAGACTGAAATCCCAAGATGGGGCAGAAAGATATTTTTTTAAAATCCAGATTATCCCCTCAATCCAATCATTTGTTTAAAGTGGTTATTGAAATGTTTGTAGATGCTTCTGCTCAGCCCATTTACATATTGTAAGAATACAGGTTGGGATTCTTTTTACTGTTGCTTTTCTTTGCCAGCTATGAAACATCCTCTTCTTTCTATGATGGTTCTTTAACGATTTAATGACTTTGGAGTCTAGTTATTGGACAAATAAAAATCAGCACTTCTACAATTAATGACATATTTGTCACTACTAAATCTGGTGGATGAGTATCTCCATCCCATCTTCTCAACTTTCCTAGAAAATGAATGATAATGGGTGTCTATGCCATGGCTTTTGGATTAAAATTGACTTAAGACTCAATAGGTTTCTGGAGAAAAAGAGGAACAAATAAATAAAAATAGTTTGGTTTTGATGTTTGATTATTTTGATGATGATGATGCTAACATGAATGTTTTTTACAGTAAATTATCTACTGATCAGTCTAGAATTCTATGCTTCATTTCTGCCATTCAAGTGGTGAACAAGAATCCCCAGCTCCTGCACAATCTCACTCTTGGCTACAACATTCATGACAACTATTTGAACACCCTTGGTACTTCAGATGCCTTGCTAGACATGCTCTCTACTGGAGAAGCCAATGTTCCCAACTACAGCTGTGGAAGGAATGACAGCCTTTTGGCTCTTCTTGATGGAGCTAACAGTGACATCTCTATCCAGATGTCAACATTAGTAGGCATGTACAAAATTGCACAGGTTTGTGTTTGTGTGTAAGTTGCTCTATCTGGTAAAGTGAGCAGGGTAGCATTGGGTGAATGACAAATCCATCCATAACATCTCTATGAAATTTAAGAACTGCTTTCCACTATGACCATTGTATTGTCATTGATAGGGATTGAGATCCACAGTGGGCAGACAGCAGGGATCAAAGCAGTTCGATTCTCTTATGACACCATCCCCATTGCTTCATGGTCTTCTGCTGTAATACTTGTGAAGGTGAGGAAAGGCTCTTTAGAATAGAATAGAATACTTTATTGGGCAAGTGTGATTGGACACACAAGGAATCCTATTGTTGATCTTATACGTATCCATGTATTCATAACTATGTTTTTTTACTTACACCTATTATCTTGTAAGCAATTGACAAACCAAAATAAATAAATAAATTTGTCTTGGTGCATATGCTCTCAGTGTAAATAAAAGAAAGATACAGATAATCAGAGTTGGAAGGGACCTTGTAGGTCATCTAGTCCAACCCCCCGCCCAAGCAGGAGACCCTACACCATTTCTGACAAATGGCAGTCCAATCTCTTCTTGAAAGTCTCAACTGATAGTGCTCCCACAACTTCCGAGGACAAGCTGTTCCATTGGTTGATTGTTCTCACTGTCAGAAAGTTTCTCCTTGTTTCCAGGTTAAATCTCTCCTTGTTCAGAACAGGATCACAAATATTGGAAGACCGCTATCATGTCTCCCTTGGTCCTTCTCTTTACTAGTCTAGCCAAGCCCAGTTCCTGCAAACGTTCGTTGTATGTTTTAACCTCCAATCCCCTAATCATCCTGGTTGCTCTTCTCTGTACTTTTTCTAGAGTCTCAACATCTTTTTTATAATGTGGTGACCAAAACTGGATGCAGTAGTCTAGGTGTGGTCTTACTAAGGCTTTATAGAGTGGTATTAGTACCCTTGATCTTGACTGTATCCCTCTGTTAATATAACTTAGGATTGCATTAGTTTTTTTGGCAGCTGCTGCACACTGCTGGCTCATATTTAGCTGGTTGTCCACTAAGACACCAAGATCCCTCTCACAGTTACTGCTATTGAGCCTGGTTTCACCCAGTCTATATGTGTACTTTTGGTTTTTCTTACCTAAGTGTAGGACTTTACTTTTCTCTATATTGAATTTCATTTTATTAGATATGTCCCAGTGTTCTAGTCTGTCAAGATCCATCTGGATCTTAAGCTTATCTTCTTGGGTGTTAGCTATTCCTGCCGGCTTAGTTACATTCATCAAGAGTCAAGAATCATAAAGTGCAACCCTTAATAATAGTCATAGGGTACAATAAGCAATCAAATCATACTAGGAAACAATCAATAAAAATCATTAGGATACAAGCAGCAAGGTTTTATTTATTTAGTTTATTTATTTATTTGTCAAGTAATTATAAGATAACAGGTATAAATACTTATAAACATAGTTATGGATACATGAAATGGATACATATAAGAAAAAAACAGTAGGGCAGGGGCAGTAGGCACGTTGTGAAATATTTCTGGACTTTCTCAAATGTATTAATATCAGATACATAATGCAGGTTCCAGACCAATGAGCTGTATTCAAGTATTGGTCTAGCAAATGTTTTGTATGCTCTAGTTAGTAGTGTGATATTGCCGGAGAAAAAGCTATGCAGGATTAGGTTAACAACTCTTAATGCATTTTTGCCTATGTAGTTACAGTGGGCTCTAGCACTTAGATCATTAGTATTTAGTATTTTAGTATTTATTTGATTTGTCAATCGCTTACAAGATATAGGTATAAGAATAAACATAGTTTTGAATACATGAGATAGATACTTATAAGAAAAATAAAAAGAAACAATAGGACAAGGACGGTAGGCACGATTTGTGTGCTTATGCACGCCCCCTACAGGCCTCTTAGGAACGGGGTGAGGTCAATAGCAGACAGTCTAAGGTTAAAGTTTTTGAGGCTTGGGGAAGAAACCACAGAGTCAGGTAGAGTATTCCAAACATTGACCACTCTGTTGCTGAAGTCGTATTTCCTGCAGTCAATTTTGGTGTGGTTAACCTTGAGTTTGTATCTATTGTGTGCTCTTGTATTGTTATAATTGAAGCTGAAATCATCATTTGCAGGTAGGACATTGCAATGTATGATTTTATATACTATACTTAGATCGGACCGGAAGCGGCGTAGTTCTAGGTTTTCTAGGTCTAGAGTTTCAAATCTGGTGGCATAAGGTATTCTGCAATGAGTAGAGGAGCGGAGAACTCTTCTTGTGGAATATTTTTGGACTTTTTCAATTGTGTTAATATCAGATACATGCTATGGGTTCCAGACTGATGAGCTGTATTCAAGTATAGGTCTAGCAAATGTTTTGTATGCTCTAGTTAGTAGTGTGATATTACCAGAGAAGAAGCTATGTAGGACTAGTTTAACAACTCTTAATGCCTTTTTGGCTATGTAGTTACAGTGGGCTCTAGCACTTAGATCATTAGAGATGAGTACTCCAAGGTCCTTGACAAAGTTTGGATCCTCAACAAGGTCTTGATTATTTAGCTTGTATTTTATTTTCTGATTTAAGTACTCTGTCCTTAACAGAGTTTGGATCATCAACAAGGTCTTGACTATTCAGCTTGTATTTTATTTTATTTTCTTTCTCTTTTTTTGCCAATATGTAAGACAGAGCATTTATTTGTTTAGTGGGAGGAGGTGGGTGAATGGAAGCATGGGAGGATTAATAGTAATAGTAATGCAGACTTAATAAATAGTTTGACAGTGTTGAGGGAATTATTTGTTTAGCAGAGTGATGACGTTCGGGGGAAAACTGTTCTTGTGTCTAGTTGTTCTTTGTCCAATCATAGTCTTCTGTACAAAAGGATGGTGTATCAGTGATATTTTGTATTGCAAAACTAATATTTTCAATGATAAACAAACCCAGGTTCTTGAAAAGAACCCAATGGATTCTTATCTATAGATAAGTGTCTTGTGCACTTATAGTTATCACTAACCATTTTATTAACCTGGGAAAATTATAATGCTCAGTAATAATCATAGGAGATTCTTTATTTCAAGATTAACTTTATTCCTCACACTGTCTCAGTGATACCCTAGCCATTAATACAAATCCATGATCAACTGAGACTAGAAAGTATGTAGTCAACAAATATGAATATATGTAATCCTCAACTTACAACTACAATAGAATCCAAAATTTATGTTTGCTAAGTGAGAAATTTGTCAATTGAGTTTTGCCCCATTTTATGACTTTTCTTCCCACATTTCTTAAGTGAATCACTGCAGTTCTCAAATTAGTAACACCATTGTTAAGTGTTTGTGAAGTTCCTGAGTTAGATGATGTAACACATGTGTTATTTGAATGTCAATTGTATTAGAAAGAGAGGGATCAGTATCTTGAATGAAAGACCTTATATTAAGGACAATATCTTCCCCATGCAGTCAGAATTCAATGACCTACAAGGTCCCTTCCAATTCTGTTAATCTGTAAATTGGAACTAAAAGTTTAAATGAGATTTACATACGTGGTTCTGATTGTGGTAAATATTAGGGGTAATACAGAAGCTTGATTTGCATTCTGTATTCTGATACTTTTTAAATGAAATTGTTCCTTTATTCTATTTTATATACACCCTTATTAATGTTCTATGTTTCATATTGTCAGATCATGTATAATGTCAGGGGTGGGACCCTAGGGTAACTTTCTATATGCGATTTTCATGCCTATTGCTTCAGATCTTGTATTCTTCTGATGCTACTATGTCAATTTTCTGTAAAACAATGGAGTCTAAGGTTGTCTTTCTTGGATTTTGAATGGAGCCTCACCTGACATTGTACGAGATCTGAAGCAATAGGCACAAAAATCGCATATAGAAAGTTATCCCAGGGTCCCACCCCCAATAGTTCAAACTGGCCATCCAATCTGAGATGTGTATAATGTCATGTGGGGCATCTTCAGCGGGTGTTTCACACATCTGGTATGCCAAGATGGTTGACCTTGGCTTAGGTAGATAAGGGGCTACATCTGCGCAGTAAGCAAGCAAGCATAGCCAAGAAAACATCCCAATTTTTACATTTCACCAACTTAAATCTCCAGCACCCTTCCCCCCCCCCATGAAATATAATTATTCTTCCCTCCCCCCGTTTGTATGGCAGCTGGAAAGATAAACAGAAAAAGGATACTTGGAGGCTGACACATATTTTGTATCTTGATATGGCCTAATAGCCAATCAACAATCAACTATTCTAATATGCTCAGGAGAGCCAAGTTAGGTTTATTTTTTTAAAAACCCTAACATTTTGGACTTGATCTGATTCCAAATATAAATACGGCATTCTTCATTGCTTTTTCTAGATCAGTTATGCAACTACTTCAGAAGAACTGAATGATAAAAGTCAATTCCCTTTTTTCCACCGGACGGTCCCCAAAGAAGGGATCCACTACCCAGGAATTGTCCAATTGCTCCTCCATTTCAGGTGGACCTTGATTGGTCTGTTTGCTCCAAATGTAGAGAATGGAGAAAAATTCATGAGGACTTTTGCCCCTCTGCTTATCAGGAATGGTATTTGCGTTGTTATATCACAACAAATTTCAACAACTGCACCTATAGAATCCCTCAGGGATGCCATCTCTAACTGGAGACAAGTCAATGTCTTTGTTCATTTCATAGAATATGTTTCCCTTTTGGGCAGAATTCTTCCTTTCCATTTGACACTTATGCGTTTGCCAGGACCCATTGAAGGGAAAGTCTGGATTATGACAGTCTTGGGGGGATTTTCAATGAGAAAACACAAGCTTTTCAAATATCTCCATAGTATTTGGACCTTTGCTTTTCAGGAGAAAAAAAGACCAAGAGATCATGACTTTTATCCCGAATTCTTTGTAGAACCCAAATTTCAAGATCGGTCTTTTCGCTGTCTTTTTTCAAAGCACTTTTTTTCTGTGAAAGGCCGGAGAAGATGCATCCAGAAATTCCCACTGGAGACCCAAGAGAAATGGAACAGGAACAGGATCACAAATAAGCACCGGGTTTACACTGTCATTAAGACTCTGGCCCATGCCTTGAACACTGCCTATTCCTCCAGATCAAGGAGGAGAAGGAAGAAGGGCAATCAGAGTTTTGGATATCCAAGGCTGCAATCATGGGAGGTACGGAATCCCAATAAGGATCCATAAAATGGAGTTCCTTTTGACAAGGAATCCAAGGAGAAAGGAGGGAACCAACTCAAGTTTCTTATGCTATAAAAGACCCACAGGTTTGGGCAATCTAATTCCAGCTAAGATAGGATAGGATAGGATAGGATAGGATAGGATAGGATAGGATAGGATAGGATAGGATAGGATAGGATAATATGGTAAGGTAGGGTAGGGTGGGGTAGGAAAGATAGATGAAGAGAAGGGAAGGGAAGGGAAGGGAAGGGAAGGGAAGGGAAGAGAAGAGAAGAGAAGAGAAGAGAAGAGAAGAGAAGAGAAGAGAAGAGAAGAGAAGAGAAGAGAAGAGAAGAGAAGAGAAGAGAAGAGAAGAGAAGAGATGATATAAGATGGTAAGGTAGGGTAGGGTAAAGTAGGGTAGATAAGATGAGATGAGGAGAGGAGAGGAGCAGAGAGGAGAGGAGAGGATAGGATAAGGTAAAGTAAGGTAAGGTAGGGTAGGGTAGGGTAGGGTAGGGAAAATAGATGAAGAGAAGAGAAGATCCTTTATTGACATTTTTTTCTGTGGGCACAATGGCACACATTAAAAATGACATTCTGTTACCTGCTCTCAAAAGTGTACACATACATAACACACATATAGACATGTTATACACACACACACACATACACACACACACACCCTAACATATAAATACAATTAAATATTAATTACTGTCCCAAGCAGTGGGTACCATGACAGATATAATTTAATATCAAAGTATATTTTGCTAGTTTATAGAGTATATATTTATTTTAAATATATTTATGGGCCTGTGATTAGCATTGTAGAATTTTACCTTCATATATATGAAGTATGTCCTGAGACCAGCTAGCACAACCTCTCCTAATAAAGAATACTTATAGCTCAGGGTTGACATGAGGAGTCCTAGGTGCTCTCTGAGCTTCCTTATTTTCTTGCAGACATTTCATTACCCAAACTAGGTAATATCAGTGCTAGTAAGGTGTGCAGTTTGCTGTCAGTTTATATTCTGGTGTCTTGCCTGTCTGTGTGGGTGGGGACAACAGCCTTAGAGATTCTTTGGTTGGGCTGTTTATTGATGGCTGTTTAGCAGTTTCTTGATTGAGGTATTGCTTACTTGACAATACCTTAGAGCAGGGGTCCCCAACCACCGGTCCGTGGACCGGTACCGGTCCGCGGAACAAGTCCTACCGGGCCGCTGGCTTGCTGGGCGCCGCCATCTTTTTGATGAAAAAGTGCTTCCGGTGAGCTTTTCCGGTAGAAAGCTCACCGGAAGCACGTTTTCATCAAAAAGATGGCGGCGCAGCGCTCGGTGAGCTTTTCCGGTAGAAAGCTCACCGAAGCACATTTTCATCAAAAAGATGGCGCCAGCGCTTCTGGTGAGCTTTTCCGGGTAGAAAGCCATTTCTACCGGAAAAGCTCACCGAGCGCTGCGCCGCTCATTTGATGAAAAAGCTTCCGGTGAGGTCACCGGAAGCACTTTTTCATCAAAAAGATGGCGGCGCCCAGCTGATGCCAGTACCGGGCCGCGGCGCCCAGCTGATGCCGGTACCGGGCGCGGCGTAAAAGGTTGGGGATCACTGCCTTAGAGTATACCTGTGCTGATCTGGGTGCTGATTGCTGGTAAAGAAGTGCTGAAGTCTTTTGGGTTTTTTTTGGACTGGGTGATAACCTCTTTTGCATAGTCTATAGATCAGTGGTGGCTAACCTTTTTGGGCTTCTGTGCCAAAAATTGCATGCATGTTAGCACACACGTACTCATGTGCCAACACCCAGAATGCAATGCACACACCCCACGCCCCCTGCACATGCATGTGCAATCCCACCGCCACCCCCTTACCTGGACTGCGCTTCACAGCTGATTTTTCTGCTGGTTTGAGGCCTTTTCCGGCCTCCCAGAGGCTTGGAAAAAGCCTCTGCAAGGCTTTTCAGGACGAATAGGTCCATTTCGTAACTTCCTGTAATACTGGAAGTGACGAAACGGGCATATTATTCGTCCTGAAAAGCCTTGCAGAGGCTTTTTCCAAGCCTCTGGGAGGCCGAAAAAGGCCTCAAACCAGCAGAAAAATCAGCTGTGAGGTGCACACATGCACAGTGAGGTAAGTTTGCCTGCGGCTCGTGTACCAACACAAATGGCTCTGCGTGCCACTTGTGGCATGCATGCCATAGGTTCGCCATCGCAGCTATAGATGTTGTTAATGTCCATGTGTGTATTGATGGCTGACTTGTCAGTGTGCCAGGCTTCTATAAATTCCCTGACATTTTTGGACTTGGCTTGGTCTAGGATGGTCACATTTTCCTGACTGAAACTATGGTTAAATCTGTCAACTCTGCCTCTCTGCAGGAATCCCAGTTAAAGCTTTTCTGATTGATGGCTGCTCAATCTTTGAATTAAACCATTCAGTAAAGGAGAGACTGAATGTCTCTGGTTGATTGGCCCAGCTCTAAAATGGTTCATACTTCAAACAATTTTTTTAAACTCATTCAGTTAGAATCCCCTCTCTTGTAAGTTCATTTTTCCAGGTTCAACACTCTAGAATAAGTGAATGGATCGTAACCTTCTGAGAAATATTCTTCAGTTATTAGATGAGTGTGGTATTCTCAATTCTCCAAATAAGAGATTGTTAGTTGAAAAAGATGCTCTCATATTTGTTATTTTCAGCTCTTGTAGATTGACATGGCTCGTCTCTTTGTTGTCTTTCCTCAAAAAAATATCAGATGCTCCTTTGAGCTCTTTCTTGGTTTCTTTGCCATTACTTAAATAGAACCCAGGTTTCGTGCAAGTGCGGTATCTGCATGGGGACTTTGTACTTGAGTTGAGATCTCCCCAAAACAGAATGTGTAGGCCTGAGATTCTTATGGGTTCTGTTTATCTAGTCTTACAATATATACATCAGTTCACTTTTCATGTTTCCTATCTGGTTTATTTGGTAAAAGATTTACCTGAGAAGTTTCTTCTTGAAAAATCTATGCCTTCTGGATTGTTGACTGTTATTGTTGTTTTCTTAATTTTTTTATTTGCTTGTTTGAACCAGGATGATTAAGGGACTAGAGACTAAAGCATGAAGAATGGTTACAGGAACTGGGCATGGCTGGTCTAGTGAAGAGAAGGATCAGGGGAGACATGATAGCAGTCTTCCAATATTTGAGGGGCTGCCACAGAGAGGAGGGAATCAAGCTATTTTCTGTAGGCCAGACAAGAAATATTGGATGGAAACTGAACAAGGAGAGATTCAACCTGGAAAAAAGGAGAAACTTTCTGACAGTGAGAACAATCAACCAATGGAACAGCTTGCCCTCAGAAGTTGTGGGAGCGTCATAACTTGAGTCTTTCAAGAAGAGATTGGACTGCTGTTTGTCAGAAATGGTGTAGGGTCTCCTGCTTGGGCAGGGGGTTGGACTAGATGACCTACAAGGTCCTTCCAACTCTGTTAATCTGAATCTGATTGATTTTTGACTTGGTTTAGCATTTTTCCTACCTTTTTCCTGCCTATAATTTTTGTCAGTTGCATTTTGTTGATATGTATTTGTCAAATTTGATGAAACTTTGTCACTTTTGAAGATCATGGTGACACTTGTGCTCCAAACTAAGTATATTTACAATATAGAAGGAAGATTCAAATGTGAAGACACCACGTGGAATAAGAAACAATGTTTCCTGCTTTTAAATTTTCTGCATGTTTTGATTCTAGTTCCATCCATTTCTGGAGAAGAATGAATTTTGCAATCTATCCCAACAAAAACTGTACTTAGACCAAAATGGAGATGTAGCAGCAGATCTGAACATCCTGAGCTTGGTGATTCTCCCAAAGGAGGATCCTATCAAAGAACAACTGGGAAGTTTTGAAAGACAGAAACTTACCATCAACCAAGATGGTATTTCAAGGCTGATGTTCCTCAACAAGGTATGGGAAATATTGTTGTATTGTCTGTTTTCCAAAGCTGTAGGACCCATTTTATTATGCTTTAGGACATAGATCATGACCCTTCTGTGTCCCTCTACAATCTGGTATCTCCATTAAATTTCTGAAAGAGGCCTTCAAGTGCTGGGAATTATTTGATACCTTCAGATTTGCTTGATTCTTGAAATAGCAAAGGAGGCAATTCTGTTGACTTCTGCTTCAACTTGAGCTGGTTAATGAAAATGTCCATTGAGAGGGCAGGTCGATATTGATGTTTTTAAGCAGCCCAGATTTTGCCAGCGTAACCTGTTCCTTTCTTTTAACCCACCAAGATACAGCAGTAGGCCTTCTTCTTCTAGGAAGCAGGTCCAAATTCACATGATTATGGTTTGGATATGAACTAATGCCAAAGAAAAACCCTTCTTGATATCAGAAGTTATGAGGGACAATTTCAAAGAAAATGCTATTTAGGTTTCTCCTTTCCCAATGGTGCTTTTTCATGAGTCAACCGGATTTCCTTGTTTTTTTCCTTGAAGACATTTTGCTTCTCATTCAAAAAGCTTCTTCGGCTCTGACTGGATGGTGGGGAATGGAAGGATCCAGAACCACCATCCAGTCAGAGGTGAAGAAGCTTCTTGGATGAGAAGCGAAACATCGTCAAACAAAAAACAAGAAAGTCCAGCCGCCTCTTGAAAAAAAAACCCTTTAGGACAACCATGACCTGAATGACTGAGAATCTCCATAGACCTTGGGTTTGTCCTTTGGCTTAAATGAGAGGACTTCACCTGAAAATCCCTTGAATGCAATTGTTTCTCTTGATTGTTAGCTACTTTAAGTCTCTCTAGGCAAAAAGGACATTCCAGATTTAACAAATAATATATGTGGATCTGCATGTCCACTGATTAATTATAAACCTCTTGTAGAAAAGAGTTTTTTGGATACTAAGCTGGACTTCATAAATATCCCTTATTGACTTGTACTCATGTCCCATGTGCTACAGTAAAAGATGTCCAACTTATCCTTTTAGAGGTTCTAATGACCTCATCTCTACCTCATCTTACTACAGTTCTAGAAACCAGGCATTCAATTTTGGTTTTAGTTGAACAGTATGGCAGCCATATAAATTGAAGAAATAAATATACAAATAAATAAAAAGCATTCACGCCTTTAAGTTTGATGGTCCTAATTTATAAGGATTTTTTTTCACTTGTATTTTAACTGGAAGACTATTTTGGGCTGTTTTCAAAGGGGAGCAGCTTTGCAACATTTCATGTCATAAAGAATCTTCCAGATCCTACTAGTCAGACATTTCTTTCTTTAACACAGTTGTATTCTAATTTAACAAATCTAATAAAACAAAACTTAAAATGTGAATAGATCATAGCACTTTAAAAATCATGGATCTATGAACAAAGAACTTCAAACTGGGCAAGTTTAAGACTTGGGGACTTCAACTCCCCAAATTCCTGAGCTAACATGACTGGAGGAGGAATTCTGGGAGTTGAAGTCCACAAGTCTTAAAGCTGTCAAGTTTGAAGACCCCTGATCTATGAAGAATGGGGGAATATGGGTTAATACACCCATGAGGAAGAATCCACTGGCTGTCACTTAATGCTTAAATATTTCTCAATTTCAACCCTCCAGGCTTTATTAAATTGAAAAAGACCTTTATTGCTATGTAGTACACCAGAAGAAAAAGAGAGGAACTAAATGAAGAATCTGCCAGTAGTTATATTTCCTACATCTGTTATGAATGAGTTAATAATTTCATATTTACATAAGTGAATCCCAGAGACTACTTGGCTAATGTTCATTCTACTTCCATTTTCCATAAATGTGAGCCCTAACACATTTTCTTTGGCATTTCTTGCTTTCCTGCTTAGTCTCTGCCTCAGTCCAAATGTGTGGAAAGTTGTCATCCTGGATTTGTGAAGCAAGCTCGGGATGGAGACCCAATTTGCTGCTATGACTGTGTTCCTTGTCCGGCGGGGACTATCTCCACTTGGGAAGGTGGTAACGTCTGTTGTGGCTTGTCAGCCACTGGCCCCTCCAATGGCCGAATCAGAGAAGGAGAAGGCATGGGAGTCAGGGTCAGCAATCAAGGAAACCTGGGAGCTCCAAGGGGGAAGAGGGAATGGAGCTGGCAGAGAGAGAGAGAGGTGGAGCCTGGGCCATCAGCCCTCAGATGGAGAGTCAACAGCTCCCAGGTCTGGAGCTGATTGATGAAGAAGAGGAAGAACAGCTAGGTCCAGTGCCTGATGCACAGCTATACAGAAGGCAGAGGAGAGGAGAGCAGTGGAAATCCATGGGCCAATCCTGGGGAAAGAAGAGCCACTGCTGCTAGCAAGGCCCCACCCTAGCTCTGGGGATAAAAGGCAGGGGGTGGAGATGAATAGGTGTGGCAGACAACTATTGTACCCTATAACTATCATTAAGTGTTGTACGTTATGATTCTTGATTCTTAATGAATGTATCTTTTCTTTATGTATACTGAGAGTATTTACACCAAGACAAATTCCTTATGTGTCCAATCACACTTGGCCAATATTCTATTCTATTCTATTCTATTCTATTCTATTCTATTCCATTCTATTCTATTCTATTCTATTCTATTCCATTCCATTCCATTCCATTCCATTCCATTCCATTCCATACCATTCCATTCCATTCCATTCTATTCTATTCATCTTCTGGCCAGATAGACTTATTAGCCTGCGAGATAAACTTTTTGCCAGGGCTGCTGACATTCCTAATAAAGGAATTTTTTGAGTTCACGCCAGAGGGTTTGTCATGTTTGTAGAGCTGGGTTGGAACAGCAACAAAGAAAAGAGCAGATTTTGTGGAGGTGGATTCACCCTCAGTATTGTCATGAAAATGCAAGACAGATTTTCATAAAAGACAGATTGAAGCTCAACTCTTTTCTTGTTTTCAAACTGTGCCATTCCTTATCTAAAGTAAAGGAAAGACTTTGAAGGAGGGAATGAATAGAGGTAGGAGGACATGATAGGTTAGAGAAAACATTTCTGCTTTTAGTTTTGATGTGTCATTCCAGATTTCCCTCTCTAAGAACATCACAGTGTTTTGAGAGAAATTTTCCTAGGTCTAACTCTTAGAAGAATTTTTGAAATGTGTTCTATATGGATCTCCCCTTGAGGATCAATAGGAAGGTATCACTGGTCCACAATGAAGTGGTGTGGACAATTATGGGTGAACCTCATTACACCTATATTACTCAGTAGCCATTTCAGATTATTTATAGGGCTAACTTTCTCTGGCAGCCAACCAGTTTTTACAAAAGAAACATTCTCTGGATTCAGTATGTTAATAAGTGCCATCTGGCAGGATCCAAGATGTTTGTTTAGATTATTGTTTACCTTTAAGAATATAGGTTCCTATGCAGGTTTTCCACATTACTTCAAGTCCTAGGTCTTCCCCAATTACATAGTCTAGATAGATAAATAGATAGATAGATGATAGATAGATATAGATAGATAGATAGATAGATAGATAGATAGATAGATAGATAGATATAGATATAGATATAGATATAGATATAGATATAGATGATATAGATATAGATGATATAGATATAGATATAGATATAGATATAGATATAGATATAGATATAGATATGATATAGATATAGATATAGATATAATATAGATATAGATATAGATATAGATATAATATAGATATAGATATAGATATAGATATAGATGTTCCTGTCAGGATTCCAAGTAATAAATCCATTGCAAGCAAAAACTCCAAGGCGAGTGAATTATTCAAAGAATAGCTTTATTGGAAATATCATATTGGCACATATCTGGTGAAAACTAACTCTGAAGGGCCCCTTGGTTTTCACCTAATTAAAAATAAAAGTTTTTCCCTCAACCGTAAACAGTCAGCCACATGGCCCAATCGCTGCAGTGTCCGCTGGTCTGGTGACATCACTCCTCCTTCTCTCGGCCAGGTGTGAGAACATCCTTGGTTCCCAGGGGAAAGTCTTGAGAAAGTATTTTATTTTGACTACACAAGCCCAGCTATCTCTAATCCCCCCCTCCCTATCCCTCACTCCAGTGTGGAAAGACTGAAGCTCCAAGATGGCTTCACTCAGTTCAGCTTCAAATCAATCAAATCGAATCAAACCCTTATTGTCAATGCACAACATGTACAATGAAATTGAATAATTTCAGGGTTGACAGTTCACCTTATCTTTTTTTTCTGTGGAGATATTAAGAAATGCATCTTGGAAAATGCTCCTGCAATTATTTGCTGTTGTCCGAAGAAGGTATGGCTTGAAAAGGGCAGAATATTAAATAAATATTGCTTTTTTGTTTTTTCAGATACAAAAAAGTGCACCAAGTGCCCAGATAATCAACATCCAAATGAGGACCGAATCAAATGTATCCCCAAAATTATAACCTTCCTGACTTATGAAGAACCTCTGGGTATCATCCTGGTCTCCTTTGTGCTATTTTGGTTCCTAACTACAGGGCTTGTTTTAATCATATTCACACAGTATCTAGAAACTCCCATTGTGAAAGCCAACAACAGGGACCTCTCTTACATCCTCTTGGTCTCCCTCTTGCTTTGCTTCTTGTCTCCTTTTCTCTTCATTGGTCAACCAAGGAAAGCCACTTGCCTTCTCCGACAAACAATTTTCAGCATCATCTTCTCAGTTGCCATTTCTTCTCTCTTGGCTAAAACCATCATGGTGGTGCTGGCTTTCCTGGCCACAAAGCCAGGAAACAAAATGAAGAGATGGTTGAGGAAGAGCTTGACCAACTTCATCATCCTTTCTTGTTCTTCTGTCCAAATTATCATCTGCTTCTCCTGGCTAGGAGTTTCTCCCCCATTCCCTGATTCTGACTTTCAGTCCCAGCCTGGAGCAATCATTCTGCAATGCAATGAAGGGTCTGTTGTCATGTTCCACATCACTCTCTGCTACTTAGGCTTCCTGGCTGCTATCTGCTTCATGGTGGCTTTCCTGGCCAAGAATCTTCCTGGGACCTTTAATGAAGCCAAGCTGATCACCTTCAGCATGCTGGTCTTCTGCAGTGTCTGGGTGACTTTTGTGCCCACCTACCTAAGCACCAAAGGGAAATACATGGTGGCTGTGCAGGTTTTCTCCATCTTGGCCTCCAGTGCCGGTCTGCTGGTCTGCATCTTCATCCCCAAGTGCTACATTATCATTCTGAGGCCAGACCTGAATATAAAGGAACAACTTACGGCCAGAAAAAATGTGTGACACAGGAATTTCAACTCTCAACATGTTGCAGCAGACCAAAGTTATTAAATGACAATGAGTGGAAATTGGCACTGTCTGGTAAAGCACTATAGTCTTGTTAAGGCTGATAGTCTAGGTGAAGGACATATTTGTTCAGCATCCATTGTAAATCACTGTTCTCGTACATCCAATATACGCTGTCGTCAATCTTTTTTTTTAAACAAATTTTATTCAGTTTTTCACATTAAAAACAAAAATCTCTTTTTAGTGGACAACATATTTCCAGGTCATCACCTTTACATGCAAATATGACAGCAATTATACATTCATATATGCATACTTAATTCTATTATTACCTTTTCCATTCCAAATTTGCAGTAAGGAGAGAAACAAACACATTAATTCTAGCCTCTTTCATTAATCTCAATCGAAACATCTTTTTGTTTCATTTCAATTATTTCAAATATAATCCTTTAATATTTATTTTAAAAATAAAGATAAACAATATGTGTTTGAATAATAATAATAATAATAATAATAATAATAATAATAATAATAGTAATAATAATAATAATAATAAAAAGTTACCAATCTCTCCTTGCTTTTAATAGTCTATATTAACTTATTAATTTAGTTGGTTCTTTAGTCTGTCATATTCCCTTTCCATCTCTAAAAAAAAAACACAAGTATAGGTTTCCCCCCCTTTTACTGCTTTGAGTGTGACACATCAATGATTAAAATATATCTTTATTCCCTCATCTTGATTCCCAATAAACCATTATTTTTAAGAAGTTACAATAATAATCATTACATCTTTTCATTTGGATTCCGCAGCATATTGTTCCCCCTTGATTTTTAATAGGAGTTATCAGTATCTATATTACCCTATTTTCTAAATATTTTTAATTGCAGAAATATTCTTATTAACCCTTGTCACCCTGCAGAATCCCCTTTTTAATTCATCAACCATTATCTCTGAAAAAACAATTTCTTTTCAACATTTTACTATTTTCGTATTTCTTTATTTCATGCACCTATTTCTTACTGCTTCTCCTCCCCCTCTTTTCCCCATATCTTTACTCATTCCAGTATATATCCCTCTCTTTCTTAATATCTTCCTTTCCCCTTTTCTTCTGGGTCTTTCTGCCTTTTCTGACTTCACAGGTATTCCCCCTTTTGATTGCCTTCTTAAATCTCAACTTTTTAGCCTTCCTTCTTTCCCCACTTCTTTGTAGTGTTCTTTGTGTTAATTGTCTATTTAAAATGTCTTCTTCTTGAATCGACTCCGACTCCTCTGAAGCTCTTTCTTCTTGTTCTTCAATCGCCATTTCCATTTTTTCTAACACAGAGCAAAGTGATTCACCTCTTTCCTGTAGTAATTCTCTCATATTTTTAAGTTCCATTTTTAATTCCTGAAGAGATATCATCATTACACACTCTTATATTTTATGATCGTTAAAGTCCACAAAAAAAAAAAACATTTACTTTCCTTCTTTCTTCTTTCAATTTTCTAAAGTTCTCAGTTATTCCAGCCCAGGGTCTATACCAAAAACATCAATCAATCCCACAGTCAGTCTTTCCTTGCTTTTTTCTTTATTCTGGTTCTGCTTTCACTTTCTAAGATTCTTACTTTGTTTCAATATTTCTTTAATGTTATATCCACATGAGTTCATTCAGAAATAGGATGCTTTCCCTTTTGTTTGAGCTCAAATTTTTGTCAAAAGATGGCACTCACCATTATACAAAGTCTTCACCTTTTTCCCCTATTTTTTTATTTAGGGTTTTTTGAACCTCAATATTCCAGCACAGTCCAGTCTCCAATGTGTAAACTTTATTATTATTATTTTTTGACAATCTTAAGTCCAGCTTTATTTTATGCCTGTTTATTCCCAAAATGTTTAAGTCCAATTTAGTTAAATCTTTAGTTCCAGCTTCTTCCTTTCCCAGTTCGAAGCCCCGCTTAGCTGTCAAAAATATGTTCTTTTTTTTTTCCTGTCCCTTTGTAATTTCGCCGCTCACTTTTCTTTTCTTAAAAATTCCATGTTACCGTAATCCCGGGGTACTTTTGTTTAGTTGTATTGCCCAGTTGTCCCGGTTCAGATGTTATCCACCTCTTTCTTCCCTCCTGCACAAATTTTAATCTAGCTGAGTCCTCCTCTTCAAGGTGGCCATTTTAAACCACCGCTGCAGTTGTCTTCGGAGGGGGGGGAAAGACCAAGCCCACGAGGGAGATGCGGCTCCCCTCAACCTCGCTTGTGGCTTCCCCTTACTCCACCGCCCCTCCAAGGCAGCTTCAGTCCCTAATCGTAATGATCGGGGCTCTCCAATGAAAGAGCACGGACCATAGCCGCAGAGAGTCACGATCTACGGTCCGTCAACGAGGAGGCTCCGCCTTCTTCCGGCGCTGTCGTCAATCTTGAATGACTCTGGTGCTGTCCATTTCTCTTTATTGTTGCTGACATGTTTCTACACCTTGAATGGAGTCAACATGTGGTAAACTAAAACATATGAAGAATGGTTACGGGAACTGGGCATGGCTAGTCTAATGAAGAGAAGGACCAGGGGAGACATGATAGCAGTCTTTCAATATTTGAGGGGCTGCCATAGAGAGGAAGGGGTCAAGCTATTTTCTAAAGTACCCAAAGGCCAGACAAGGAATAATGGATGGAAACTGAACAAGGAGAGATTTAACCTGGAAATAAGGAGAAACTTTCTGACAGTGAGAACAATCAACCAATGGAACAGCTTGCCCTTGGAAGTTGTGGGAGCTTTATCACTTGAGACTTTCAAGAAGAGATTGGACTGCCATTTGTCAGAAATGGTGTAGGGTCTCCCACTTGGGCGGGGGATTGAACTAGATGACCTACAAGATCTCTTCCAACTCTGATTATTTGTTATCTGTTAAATTAAATTGATTGGACATAATATGGGCATGATATACCTGTCATGCCCCTGGTGGAGACTGACTTTGAGGAAGAGGAGGAACAGCAAACAGGAAATAGGGAGTGGAAGTGTGGCTCCAGAGGTGGTGGAGGAGACTAGGGAAGGGCAGAGGCTGGCTGAGCAGTCAGAGGAGGATCCAGGCCCATCCCCTATCCATCCTAGGTAACGCAGGGAGGAGAAGATCAGGGAAAAGCAAGGTCTACTCAGGAGATTACCATGATCCTCCTCGTGGCTTGCAGCTGGGAGCTATGTATATAAGTTTGTAACTACATAGTCAGAATTGCTGGAGTCAATGTTTAATGTTTTATTTGAAAGAGGTTTATCTTTGCTGGCGTTCTTCCCATGAACTCTCCTGGGAATGTATGATTAATTATCTTGGCTTGCTTTGGAACTCTCATCAATGCAGTTTGTTTTGGTTTTCTTTTTGCCTCATTATTTACTTTTGTGACTTTAAACTGTGCCTAATAAAGCAGTGAAGTTAAGTTGGGCATTACCGGACTTTAATGTATGTTTTGGGTTTTGGGTTATTTTGAGAGACTACAGGTCATCACATTTTGACTCCAGCCACCCCTTCAACTTATTTTTGCTTTTTGTGGGGTGACCATGGATCAGCTCAGAGCAGACATTGCCCAGTTAAGCCAGCAAATGGTTCTTCTGACTGCACAGGTGGCACAAATGCAAGCTGCCCGGCCACGCCGAAAAGGCCCAGTGGCAGTGCCAGATAAATTTGATGGTTCCCTGGCCCAATTTCCAGCATTTTTGGGCAGTGCCAGCTTTACATGAGCCTTCGGTCAGAGAACTTTCCCACTGACCGGGATAAGGTGGGGGTTTTGATTAGTTTGTTGTCAGGCTCTGCAACACATTGGGCGATGCCTCTGTTGACCCAGCCCAACCAAGTGTTGGACAATTATGCCGAGTTTTGCCATCAGTTTCAGGCTATGTTTGAGGACCCTGTTCGAAGCCAAACAGCAAACAGACGTTTGAGAGTGTTGAAGCAGGGCCGTGGCTCACTCATGGATTATATTGCTAGTTTTCAGGTGGTTGCTCAGGATGTACAATGGAATGAGGCAGCACTATTAGACCAGTGGATGAGTTGGCGCGCACTGAATGCCCTTGCACTCTTCAGGAGCTCATGCATCTGTACCTTCGTATCAATGCTAGACTTCAGCAGCGACGGGTGCAATGACAGACAGAGACCGTATCTGTTTCCAGCAAGACGGCGCCCTTGGTGGAAGTGCCTTTGAAGGAACCCATGAAGTTGGGGGCTGGCTGCCCTCGCCTGACTCAAGTAGAAAAGGATAGACGTCGTCGTGATGGTTTATGCCTCTATTGTGGCAATCGAGGCCATTTTGCAGCCAAGTGTCCTGTTAAGACATCCACAGCAACGACGCCTGCGATGGTGGGAAACGAGCATTGCTCAGCCTATGGGGCTCTGTAGGTTGGGGTGTAAAGTCCTTAGGCCTCCCATCTTCACCAACCTTGCCATCCTCGCCACCTTTGACATCTCCACCACAATTGTTATTGGTGAAGTATCTTGTGCTGACAGCAAGTGTGTTCATGCCTGGTGTGGGAGCGGTGGAGATCCAAGCCTTGGTTGACTCAGGGGTCACAGCCAATTTCATGGATGCTCATTTTGTAGAGCAGTGGTTCATTCCTCAGCAACAGGTGTCCCCGCCAATAATGGTAGAGACGATTGATGGTCAGCTCCTTTGTTCAGGATCTGTGGTTGCTGCAACCAAACGCCTTTGCATTGGGCAGCATGTGGAGAAAACTGTGTTCTACGTTACCACAGTGCCTCACTTTCCAGTAGTGCTGGGTTTGGAGTGGTTACAGGCCCATGATCCACAGATTGTCTGGTCGTCTGGAGCTGTGCAGTTCCTTGATAGGAAGTGCGCCAACCATTGCTTGCGCACCTGTGCAGGGAGTGTGGCTACGCCCATGGACCTGGATCTACCTGTGGAGTTGGTGGACTTTGCTGATGTCCATGTTACCGTAATCCCGGGGTACTTTTGTTTAGTTGTATTGCCCAGTTGTCCCGGTTCAGATGTTATCCACCTCTTTCTTCCCTCCTGCACAAATTTTAATCCAGCTGAGTCCTCCTCTTCGAGGTGGCCATTTTAAACCACCGCTGCAGTTGTCTTCGTGGGGGGGGGGGGAAGACCAAGCCCACGAGGGAGATGCGGCTCCCCTCAACCTCGCTTGTGGCTTCCCCTTACTCCACCGCCCCTCCAAGGCAGCTTCAGTCCCTAATCGTAATGATCGGGGCTCTCCAATGAAAGAGCACGGACCATAGCCGCAGAGAGTCACGATCTACGGTCCGTCAATGAGGAGGCTCCGCCTTCTTCCGGCGCTGTCGTCAATCTTGAATGACTCTGGTGCTGTCCATTTCTCTTTATTGTTGCTGACATGTTTCTACACCTTGAATGGAGTCAACATGTGGTAAACTAAAACATATGAAGAATGGTTAAGGGAACTGGGCATGGCTAGTCTAATGAAGAGAAGGACCAGGGGAGACATGATAGCAGTCTTTCAATATTTGAGGGGCTGCCATAGAGAGGAAGGGGTCAAGCTATTTTCTAAAGTACCCAAAGGCCAGACAAGGAATAATGGATGGAAACTGAACAAGGAGAGATTTAACCTGGAAATAAGGAGAAACTTTCTGACAGTGAGAACAATCAACCAATGGAACAGCTTGCCCTTGGAAGTTGTGGGAGCTTTATCACTTGAGACTTTCAAGAAGAGATTGGACTGCCATTTGTCAGAAATGGTGTAGGGTCTCCCACTTGGGCGGGGGATTGAACTAGATGACCTACAAGATCTCTTCCAACTCTGATTATTTGTTATCTGTTAAATTAAATTGATTGGACATAATATGGGCATGATATACCTGTCATGCCCCTGGTGGAGACTGACTCTGAGGAAGAGGAGGAACAGCAAACAGGAAATAGGGAGTGGAAGTGTGGCTCCAGAGGTGGTGGAGGAGACTAGGGAAGGGCAGAGGCTGGCTGAGCAGTCAGAGGAGGACCCAGGCCAATCCCCTATCCATCCTAGGGTACGCAGGGAAGAAAGGATCAGGGTAAAGCATAGTCTACTCGGGAGGAGAGGGCCATGATCCTCTTCATGGGTTGTAGGTGTGAGAGTTTGGACCTGCATGCTAACAGACGCTGGAGACAAATTAGTGTTTTATTCCTAAAGAAGGTTTATCTTGGTTGGCATGCTTCCAATAGACTGCACCTGGTTATCTTCCTGAAGTTGGCAATTATCTATCTTAGTCTGGCATGGAACTTTATTCAGTGCAGTTTGGTTTTGGTTTTTGCTTCATTATCGGCTCTTTAAATTTGAACTGTGTTTGTTTCCTTTGAAATGTTATTTTGAAAATAGTTTATTCCTCCACTGTGAACAATTAAACAGTAAAGCCAAATTGAAGGCATTAAAGGACTTTTATTTACATTTTGGTTTTTGTTATACTTCTGATATACTCTGAGTCATCATATTTTGTCTCCAGCCACCCCTTCAACTTTTTTCTGCTTTTCATGGGGTGACCATGGATCAGCTTAGAGCAGACGTTGCCCAGTTAAGCCAGCAAGTAGCTCTTTTGACTGCACAGGTTGTGCAAATGCAAGCTGTCCAGGCCCACCATAAATTCCCAGTAGCGGTGCCAGATAAATTTGATGGATGCTGGCCCAATTTCCAGCATTTTTGGGGCAGTGCCAGCTTTATATGAGCCTTCGGTCAGAGGACTTCTCCACTGACCAGGATAAGGTGGGGTTTTTGATTAGTTTGTTGTCAGGCTCTGCAGCACGTTGGGCAATGCCTCTGTTGACCCAGCCCAACCAGGTATTGGACAATTATGCCAAGTTTTGCCATCAGTTCCAGGCCATGTTTGAGGACCCTGTTCAGAGCCAAACAGCAAACAGACATTTGAGAGAGTTGAAGCAGGGGCGTGGCTCACTCATGGATTATATTGCTAGCTTTCGGGTGGTCTCCCAGGATGTACAATGGAATGAGGCAGCACTGTTAGACCAGTTCCAGGAGGGTTTGTCATGGGAGCTCCTGGACAAGTTGGTGCACACTGAATGCCCTCGCACACTTCAGGAGCTCATGCATTTGTGTCTTCCTATTGATGCTAGACTCCAGCAGCGATGGGTGTGATGACAAACAGAGATTGCATCTGTTCCCAGCAAGACAGCACCCCTGGTGGAAGTGCCTTTGGAAGAGCCCATGCAGTTGGGTGCTGCCCCCTCGCCTGACCCAAGTAGAAAAGGGTAGGCATCGTTGTGATGGGTTATGCCTCTATTGTGGCAATTGAGGTCATTTTGCGGCCAAGTGTCCTGTTAAGACATCCACAGCAATGACGTCAGTGGTGGCGGGAAACAAGTATCACCTGGCCTACGGGCATCTGTAGGTTGGGTTTCAAAGTCCCTAAGCCCACCATCTTCACCATCCTTGCCATCCTCGCTATCTTTGACATCTTTGACCTCTCCACCCCAGTCGTCAATGGTGAAGCATCTTGTGCTGACAGCAAGTGTGTTTGTGCCTGGTCATGGAGCAGTGGAGATCCAAGCCTTGGTCAACTTAGGGGTCACAGCCAATTTCATGGATGCTCATTTTGTCGAGCAGTGGTTCATTCCCCAGCAACAGGTGTCCCTGCCAGTAATGGTGGAGACGATTGATGGTTGGCCCCTTTGTTTGGGACCTGTGGTTGCTGCAACCAAACCCCTTCGCATGTGTTTTGGGCAGCATGTGGAGGAAGCCGTGTTCTACGTTGCTGCAGTACCTCATTTTCAGGTGGTGCTGGGTTTGGAGTGGTTACAGGCCCATGATCCACAGATTGTCTGGTCGTCTGGAGCTGTGCAATTTCTTGATAGAAAGTGTGCCAACCATTGCTTGCGTTCCTGTGCAGGGGATGTGATTAAGCCCGTGGACTTGGATCTACCTGCGGAGTTGATGACCTATGTTCCAAGTGGGGGGAATCAACGTGCTGACACATTGTCCCGGAAGCCCGAGTATACCCAAAGGGAGGACAAAATCTTGCTCCGGATGGCTTGCAGCCACAGAGGAGCCTGTGGACCTTCGAGTGAGAATTCAGGAGGCGCAGCGACAGGATCCATTTTTGGCAGATCGGCATCGTGAATTGGATGAGAATGGGAGACAAGAGTCTCCTTGGGCATTTATTGGGGACCTGTTGCGGTTCCGTGATCGCATTTATGTGCCTGCAGTTCCTCTTCATAGCCTTATCTAACATCAATGTCATGATAGTCCAGCGGCAGGACACTTTGGGGTGTTCAAAACACTGCACCTCATCCCAAAGACATTTTGGTGGCCAAGACATAAACATGATGTGTCAGGATATGTGGCATCCTGTGGGATCTGTCAACAAGCCAAGTATGCTCCTGGTGTGCCCCCTGGTCTCTTGCAGCCATTACCCATGTCGAAAGACCTTGGGGGGCAGTTTCATTGGACTTCATCACTGAACTGCCACCATCAAAGGGTGCTAAAACCATTTTGGTGGTGGTGGATATGTTGACTAAAATGGCCCACTTTATTCCGTGTGCGGGTCTTCCTACAGCCAGGATAACGGCCCAGTTGTTTATCTCCCATGTATTCTGGTTGCATGGGTTACTAGATTGAATAGTATCAGATCGGGGGGGGTACAATTTATGGTACGCTTCTGGCAGACCCTACTCACGAAACTGCAGGTTCAGGCATGTCAGTCATCCGCCCATCACCCCAAAACTGATGGGGTGACAGAGAGAGTGAATGCTATTTTGGAGCAATACCTCTGCTGTTTCAGCAATACTCAACAAGACAATTGGGTGGAAGTGCTGCCAGTGGCAGAATTTGCTTACAACATTGCTCAACATACATCCACCCATGTGTCCCCGTTCTTTGCCAACTATGGTTTTCATCCACGACTTTTTCCTTTAGCCCCATCTGACTCCCCAGTTCTGGCAGTGGATACATTCCTGCAAGAGTTAAAAGCCGTGCACCACATGGTTTGAGACCAACTAGAGAGAGCCAAAGAGGACTACAAATGCTTTGCAGACCAACATCATCGTGATATTCTACCTTTAGCGATAGGCAATTGTGTGTGGCTCTCTACTCAATACTTACTGACAACGCAGCCATCGAAAAAGCTCGATCACCGTTAGTTGGGACCTTTTCTGGTCGAGGCAGTAATCAATCCTGTGGCTTTTCATGTCTCCCTGACATGGACCATGCAGGGATCCATCCTGTTTTTCATCGCTCCCTGTTAGTCCCTGTTTTGGCCAACAGCCTGCATAGATCAGCTCCACCACCGCCGGGCCCAGTAGCCCCTCAGGGAGAGGTGGAGTACGAAGTGGATAACATCCAAGATTCATGCCAGTTGCAAGGTCGGTTTCAGTATTTGGTGGCATGGAAAGGTTATGGACCAGAGGACTTCACCTGGGTCAATGCCACTGTTAATGCTCCTCGTTTGGTCCATGACTTCCACACTTGGTTTCCTCAATGTCCTCATCCACCTGGTTGTGGGGGAGGGTGCCCTGCAGGGGAGAAATAGTGTCATGCCCCTGGTGAAGACTGATTCTGAGGAAGAGGAGGAACAGCCAACAGGGAATGGAAGTGTGGCTCCAAAGGTGGTGGAGGAGGCTGGGGAAGGGCAGAGGCTGGCTGAGCAGTCAGAGGAGGATCCAGGCCCATCCCCTATCCATCCTAGGGCACGCAGGGAGGAGAGGATCAGGGTAAAACATGGTCTGGGTTGCAGGTGTGAGATTTGCATAAGAGTTTGGACCTGCGTGCTAACAGACGCTGGAGACAAATTAGAGTTTTATTTCTAAAGAAGGTTTATCTTGGTTGGCATGCTTTCAATGGACTGTACCTGGTTATCTTCCTGAAGTTGGCAATTATCTATCCTGGTCTGTTGTGGAACTTTATTCAATGCGGTTTGGTTTTGGTTTTTGCTTCGTTATTGGCTCTTTGAATTTGAACTGTGTTTCTTTCCTTTGAAATGTTATTGAAAATAGTTTACTCTTCCACTGTGAACAATTAAACAGTAAAGCCAAGTTGAAGGCATTAAAGGTCTTTTATTTAAGTTTTGGTTTTTGTTATATTTCTGTTAGGAATATGAGTCACCTAACAGCTATTTGGGTTGGAAATATATAAACCAGGATGGACATTTTAGTACTATGTCTTTAAGAGAATGCAAAAACTGCAATTGGGTGTGGTTCTGCAAATGGCCATAAGATGGAGTCATCACAATACCTCTCTATAGAAGGCCTTACAGTTGACAATGCATACTGAAGCAGAGCAAAAGTCATGAAGTCAAAGAAACTGCCTGCAGAGCTCAGAAACAGGATTATTGCAAGGCACAGTTATGGGAAAGGCTATAATAAAAATTTCTGCTGCACTGAAGGTTCCTAAGAGCTTAGTATTCTCCATAATTCTCAAATGAAAGAAGTTTGGTGCAACCAGGACTCTTCCAAGAATAACACATATTCTGCTAGAGAGAAGTTAGATACAGATAATCAGAGTTGGAAGGGACCTTGTAGGTCATCTAGTCCAACCCCCCACCCAAGTTCCCTGAAGATGGGCTCCAGCACAAGTCCAAAAGCTCAGAAGACTAAACCTCTGGTCCCAGTGACTGACTCAGTTTGGATCCTACAACATTATCCTGGGACATGGATATTTACCTTCATTTGGGGGGGGGGGTGGAATAAAATTCAGATTTTGGGATTTATTGATTAGACAAATTAGTTGTTATAGAAATGGCTAGTATATATTAAATGTGCAGGAAAGTTGAGGCTGCAATTTTGTGATACCTTTATTCTTGAATCTTGATGAATGTATCTTTTATTTTATGTACACTGAGAGCATTTGCACCAAGACAAATTCATTGTGTGTCCAATCACACTTAGCCAATAAAGAATTCTATTCTATTCTATTCTATTCTATTCTATTCTATTCTATTCTATTCTATTCTATTCTATTCTATTCTATTCTATTCTACTCTACTCTACTCTACTCTACTCTACTCTACTCTACTCTATGCTGAAAAGTTGGACGTTACTATTTGTTTGCTTTCTTTCCCTTTTCCCCCACCCTTCCCTCTTCTCCTTTTTCCTTTCCCCGTTTTCCTACTATGTTAATTGTCCATCTGGTTCACCGAACCGGTAGTTCCAATGACTGGCTGGCCCCACCCACCCTGCCCTACCCTTCTCAGGACTCTCCACACAGCCTGTTTTGGATCCCAAGCAAGTGCAGGGCCCACGTGGAGGCTCTGGGAGGGTGGAAAACGGGCCTCCCAGAAGTTCCAGAAGGCTGGAAACAGGCCCGTTTCTGGCCTCCAGAGGGCCTCCAGAGCCTGGGGAGGCCGTTTTTGCCCCCCTGGAGGCTTGAGGAAAGCCACCATGGTGCAGGAGGCTGACTAGGCAATGCCCACCATGGCCACTCCCACCCAGCAACCAGGCAGAGAACAGGTTGCTAAATTTTATGAAGCCCACCCCTGATTCAGGCCCATAGATGCCAAGAAGAGAAGTAACAGCTTCTTATATCTCCTCCCTTGTTTCATTGGGCAGTTATTATCTGGTGGTCTTGTTCCAGATGGTGAGTTTTCTCCTGGATAAGAGGTGGTCTACAGTTTTTTTTAATTTATGTGTAATGTCTAGTTATTCAAATATTTTGCTGGTGATATCACTTAGATTCACTTCAATCTGAACTCTATCTGGACAGTCTTTGGTAGTGACTAGGGTATCAGTAGCTGCATTATCTGATATTCAATCTGTTGTCAACTCATAAAACATTCCTATGCCTGTTTTAGTAGTTGCCATAAAAAAGGGGAGAGAGGAAGGAAATCTGGAAGAGCAGTGCAGCAGTTTGAAAGTGAAAATACATTCCGACTTTTATCTTTAAAAGATTGTAACTAAAATACCAGAGCTTTTGCCTGCAAATATATTTAATTAGAGAACGTGAATGATGACACCCAGCCCGTGAATATGCTCAATTGGAGAATCTGGTTTAGGAGACACCCGGGGGGAGGGGGGACCAGGGTCACAGGTGGCTGTAAATTATGTATGCCAGAATTGTCTTCATACAGGGCAGTGCCAGTATGTCGCCTCTACTAAATCCTTTGAAGTTTTTTGAAGTTTTGCTCTAGAATCATAATTTAATTAGGGCGATTGCTGGAATCCTTACATCTGTTTTCCCCATGAAATGGAACAAGTGTACTCTCTTGATGTCCTCAGGTATTTGCCTCACCTGGCTTTTTAGGATATCTGGGCTGGGAGATTAGTCCAGTGTATCCAAGCGAAAAAAATGATGCCTTTATTCCCAAGATTGATTTGATTTGGCCATATGATCTTTTCCTTGTTATCTACTTGGTCACAAGCAAATTACTGTTCTAATCTAGCAGCTGTGAGTGAGCTGAAAACCTAAACCAGAATTGCTGGGGGTGGGGGAGACAAAATAAAACTCTCTCTAAACCAACACAGACATGTGGGTGAGTGGGACAGCACAATGATATCCAGTATATAGTCACTTTTTTCTTTTTTCCTCACCTTTACTTTTTGGTTTCTTGTTTGCTTGTTTGTTTTTAGTTTAGGTGTTTTTGAAATCTGTTTTTACTGTATATCAATCACTTAAACTTATATACTATATTACAGTGCTTTACAGCCCTCTCTAAGCAGTTTACAGAGTCAGTATATTGCCCCCAACAATTTGGGTCCTCATTTTACCCACCTTGGAAGGATGGAAGGCTGAGTCAGCCTTGAGTCTGGTGAGATTGGAACTACCAAATTGCAGGCAGCTGACAGTCAGCAGAAGTAGCCTGCAGTACTGCACTCTAGGTACTGTACCACCATGGCTCATAATAAATATGCACACACACACACACACACAAACACACAATTAAAAATTTAAAGAATTGATGTCCTCTTTGCTGAGATTCTCTTAGTGGTTTCTACTAGCAAAGTACAAAGTTCACACAAAGAATATCATCTTGTCTTCATTTTTTAAGTTTAATACCAGAAAAAAAATATTCTTATGCACACTGCAGTGATGGGATTCAAAAAATTTTACTACCAGTTCTGTGGGCGTGACATGGCTTGGTGGGTGTGACTTGATGGACATGGCAGGGGAAAGTTACTGCAAAATCCAATTCCCTCCCCACCCCACTAACCTGCTTTCCATCTCCGTTCTCCTGTGCAGGGCAATAAGAGAAGACCCAGCCAATCTGCTGGGACTTGGGAGGCAGAGATTGAGGGCGGGGCCAGTCAGGGGTGATACTTTCCGGTTCTCTGAACTACTCAAAATTTCCGCTACCAGTTCTCTAGAACTGGTCAGAACCTGTTGAATACCACCTCTGATAAGTAGTACAAAATAATAGCAATGATATTTTATTGCTATTATTTTAAACATCTGACTCTCCACATTAAAGTTGTGACTGGTTGTACTTGAATTTGTTTCTGTCCTGAAAGTATGTGGAAGAAACCTGAGCTCTTTCTCCATTGTGTATCTCCATCAAATGGTTTCAAGTATTCTACAGCTAACATCTGATTTTTTTTTTCCTTCGGAATCAAGGTCCCTTTCCAACTCTTTCATTGTGTTATATTCCCCAATTTCTGATGATTCCTCGTAGTGTTTCTATGGAGATATTAAATTGCAGAGTGGATACCATAAGGTTATGACCTCAGTGCTAAAAAGTAATTAACCAGCACTGGTTGTTGTACATGGATGGATGCATGTGCAGCCTGATTCATGCAAGCAGTGGGCAACTGCAGCCCTCTTCGCAGCCCTATATCTGCTGCTCACACAAATGAGCTGTGTGGGTGCACCACTGGTGGGATTCAATTTTTGTTTACTACCAGTTCTGTGGGCGTGGCTTGGTGGACATGGCAGGGGAAGGATACTGTAAAATCTTCAGTCAGAGGTGGTATTTGCCAGTTCTCTGAACTACTCAAAATTTCCACTACCGGTTCTCCAGAACTGGTCAGAACCTGCTGAATACCACCTCTGGGCTGCACATGCCTGCCCCTCACACAAAACCATTCCCTCTCCCCCCCCTTTCCCTCCTGTTCAGGGCCATCAACCCAGAAATGTTGGGGAATGATGTTCTAGCCCTTGAATGTAGCCCAGATAAGAAGCATCATTAGGAGAACTCATTCTATTGTAAAGTTACATTAACCAAATCTTGATATGCTTTTTCTCGCAAAATTGTTTTGTCATGAGGAATCCAAAATTGTTACCTTAAAATACAAAAAAAGGCAATCCCTACATTCTTACTTTACTTTTAATATAAGCTGCTCCTTTGTGTTGAGATCTGGCCTGAGGATAATAATATAGCACTTGGGGATGAAGATGCAGCCCAGCAGCCCAGCACTGGAGGCCAGGATGGAGAAGACCTGCACAGCCACCATGTATTTCCCTTTGGTGCTCAAATAGGCGGGCAGGAAGGAGATCCAGATGCTGCAGAAGACCAGCATGCTGAAAGTGATCAGCTTGGCTTCATTGAAAGCCCCAGGTAGGTTTCTGGCCAGGAAAGCCACTGTGAAGCAGACAACAGCCAAGAAGCCCATATAGCCCAGGGCTACATAAAACATGGCAACAGACCCTTCATTGCATTGCAGGACAATCTCTCCAGGCTGGGAATACATGTCAGAATCAGGAAAAGGGGGAGAGATAACCAACCAAATGGCAGAAATGGCAATCTGGACACTAGAAGCAGAAATAACAATGGAGTTGGTCAAAGCTTTTCCCAGCCATTTCATCATTGTGTTTCCTGGCTTTGTGGCCAAGAAGGCCAGCACCACTGTGATGGTTTTGGCCAAGACAGAAGAGACAGCAAGTGAGAAAACGATGCTGAAGGTTGTTTGACGGAGAAGGCAGGTGGGTGTTCTTGGCTGACCAAGGAAGAGAAAGGAAGTCAGAAAGGAAAGCAGGAGGGAGACCAGGAGGATGTAGGAGAGATCCCGGTTATTAGCTTTGACAATGGGAGTTTTTCTATGTTTAATGAAGATTCCTAACACCAGAGCAGTAGTGATGGAGAAATGTAAGATAAAAGAAATTAGAATGATCCCCAAAGATTCTTGGTAGGACATGAAAGTTATCCTTTTAGGGATACATTGAACTTTGGCCATGTTTGGATATTGATCTTCTGGACAGGTCAGGCATTTTTTTGCATCTGAAAATAAAAAAGTATAATATCTCTGGTAGAGGTTTTTCTTTTTCCATTTGGTCGAATGCCCTGTTTGAGGCGAAAGCTCCTTCACACATGTTTGAGGTGGAGATTTTATAAAAATGATGAAGCATGGGAAGAATTTAGGGAATGGAGGACCATTCCCACCCCCCGTCACCAGCAGTTTTCAAGATAATATGGGAATCCCCACCCTAACAAACTGAAAGGCAACTGGGTTGCCAAATTAAATATATCTAGGAGCCTGTTCTGACCCAGCCTTCACAAGTAGTGATAAGATGTTTACTCACAAGTAAAACCCCTTTTTATATAAGTATATTATTCACAGGGATAAACAAAATATCAAACGTAATTAGTCCCAACAAACTTGGGTTTATCCAAGAAATCTGAATTGCTTGCTGTATACTAGAAACAAACAGATGTCTGTGACAACTGGTCACTCCCAAACCCCTACTATTTATTTCCCAGTCAGAGAGGTGCTGGCTATCATCTGCATCTGCCTCTCCCTGAGAGTCAGCTTATTGATTTCCTTTGCTCTCCTTGCCTTTCCTCCCTATGTAAACATGCATCTGGGATGGTCCCCATTTGTTCCTCCCACTCAATCAACTCAGACCCTGAAGACAGCTGCCTCTCCACCTGAGGGAAGGGCAGAAGACCCTGGCTCTGGCTCTGTCTGTGATGCTGCTTCCTAATCAGAGTCTTCCAAAGGCTCCAAAGCTGGCCCAGGCCCACCCACAACCTCCTCATCGTCACCACAGAGCTGCCTATTTCTGTAACTTAAACTTCTTTTGTAGGAATTATAGGCCCAAATGAAAAGGTATGAATGAATGAAATGAATCAGTGTATGACTGATTTGCTACACATTTTTCCCAGGTAGTGGATCAGTGAGTTTTTTTCCATAAAAATCAGCATCCTAGTCTGCTTTTGGTAGCTGCTGGGAGAATGTCAATAATGGCCTTGGCTCTGGTGTCCATAGGATCAGACTGATGAAAGTAGAGTGTCAATTTTGATGCAAATCTCAGCCTTTTTCTAAGTGCACCAAGACATGGCACACACCAAGACACGGCCCAGAGGGAGAAAGTTTGTGGCTTGGTGTTGTAGCACCACTTTCATTATTCTGGTGAAAACTGAGTGAACATGTAGATACTGCTAGCTTTCCCAAAATGCCAAATTTTCAGACAGACACACAAACACTCCTCCTTCCTTTTTCTCCAGCATCACCCACCTTCCAAAATGGAGATGGTCCCTTCTCCACAAGGAAGGCAATCATAGCAGCAAAGGGGTTCCCCTTCCCAAGGCACCTTGACAAAACCTGGATGGCAGCTTTCCACACATTTGGAAGAAGGCAGAGGCTGAGCAAGAAAAAAGAAAGAGAAATCAAGGAAATATGATAGATCCAGTTTACAGAGTCTGCATACTGCCCCCAACAATCTGGGTCCTCATTTTATCCACCTCAGAAGGATGGAAGGCTGAGTCAACCTTGAGACTGGTGAGATTTGAATTGCCAAATTGCAAGCCACCAGCAGTCAGTAGAAGTGGCCTGCAGTACTGCATTCTAACCACTGCACCACCATGGCTCTGGAGTGAGCTCCAGGTGATTTGATGGTGCCTTGCAAATGTCAGCATATTTTATTGCTAAGGAGCTTTCTCCATTTGCACCTAGCCCTGATTAAAAAAAGCCTTGATTACTTTGTATTTCTGTTACCTCCCTAACACACTGTACTCTCATTATCCACAATCCACAAATAATATTGATTTAAGTTTTCCTTGACAACTTCCACAAGCCCCATAACTCAGAAAATGAATGGGAGAAACCGCCATGTTCTTTTTGTCATTCTGGATTCCTCTTGTAGACCTTTATAGACTTCATTGCATTGTCATGCCAATTTAACAGTAAAGGTAACAGTCTCTGTGTGATGTCAAGAATGGTCACGTGATAACAGATAATAGCTGATAACATGTAATCAGAGTTCGAAGGGACCTTGTAGGTCATCTAGTCAAACCCCCTGCCCAAGTGGGAGACCCTATACCATTTCTGACAAATGGCAGTCCAATCTCTTCTTGAAAGTCTCAAGTGATGGTGCTCCCACAACTTCCAAGGGCAAGCTGTTCCATGGGTTGATTGTTCTCACTGTCATAAAATTTCTCCCTATTTCCAGGTTAAATCTCTCCTTGTTCAGCTTCCATCCATTATTCCTTGTCTGGCCTACAGGCACTTTAGAAAATAGCTTGACCCCTTCCTCTCTGTGGCAGCCCCTCAAATATTGGAAGACTGCTATCATGTCTCCCCTGGTCCTTCTCTTCACTAGACTAGCCAAGCCCAGTTCCTGTAACCGTTCATTGTATGTTTTAGTCTCCAGTCCCCTAATCATCCTGGTTGCTTTTCTCTGTACTTTTTCTAGAGTCTCAACATCTTTTTTATAACGTGGTGATGTTTATGAAGGGATGATAAATCACCAGTATAGGAATAATATCAGTAATGGAGAGATGAGGTCTTTTGGTTTTTGCAATTAAAATAAAGTTACTAAAGTTGGAGAAATTAAAGCCTTTTCCGTCTCACCTTGTCCAGTAGGCTGAGGAGGGCAATGCCATCTTGATCAATGAAAAGGTCTAGAGATTCTTCTCTTCTCAGACTCCCAAATTTCTGTCTCTTTGTGGACTTATTAAGGAATATCACAGAGCTCATGATGTTTAAATCAGCTGCCTTCTTGCCATTCTCATCTAAATACACTCCACCCATGGAAGAGTTGTAAAAATGAGAGCTTTGGAGGAAGGAGTGAAACTGGAACAGGGGAAGGAGAAACCAGGAGAGGGAAAATAGGAAGAATAGATGAAGTAGGAGGGGAAGAAGAAAACCCTAACCCTGTTATCATTTGGACTGTTAATGGCTTATTCTCTAAGCAAGCCCACTTTACAGCCTGTAAAGGACTACTATCTGCAAAAAAGCTTGCAAAACTGTTCATGAAACATATTTATAGGCTACACGGAGTACCTCGTAGAATAATCTCAGACAGAGGGGTACAGTTTATCGCTAAGTTCTGGAGGGAGTTTTTAAGATCTATTGGGTCATCCCAAGGGTTATCATCAGCATTCCATCCGGCATGCAACGGTGCATCAGAGAGGGAGAACACCATGGTGGAATAATATATTAGATGCTATGTAAATTATCAACAAGAAAAGTGGGCAGAGTTATTACCATTTGCAGAGGTTGCTTATAATAATGCAGTACATAGCAGCACAGGTTTGACTCCATTCCAGATCAACACTGGCATGGAATTCCCTATGACGGAATTACCTAAAGAACCCCCCACATCCATGTCTGTAACAGAATGGATGAACTCATTAAAAAAAGGTTGGGAGGATACAAAAAAAGCTTTAACTGAAGCTGCTAAGGAATACAAAAAGCAGGCGGACAAACATAGATCCCTCCAACCACCATTTAAAGTAGGAGACAAAGTATTTTTGTCAACAAAATATCTCAGATTGAAACTTCCTAGTAAGAAGTTGGGCCTAAGTTCTTAGGTCCATTTCCGATATCGAAGGTAATCAATCCGGTCACCGTCCAATTAAGTCTTCCCTGGTGATTGGGAAAAATACACCCAGTGTTCCGTAGTAGTTTATTGAAACCAGCAGTGGCGTCAACTATAAGACTACTTTCTGACAGTGAGAACAATCAACCAATGGAACACCTTGCCCTCGGAAGTTGTGGGAGTACCATCACTTGAGACTTTCAAGAAGAGATTGGACTGCCATTTGTCAGAAATGGTGTAGGGTCTCCCACTTGGATGGGGGGTTGGACTAGATGACCTACAAGGTCCCTTCCAACTCTGATTATCTGTTATCTGTTACCAATACCAACAGCTCCCCCAAAACATTTAATCATACAGGGTGAGACACATGAAATCAAGAAAATCCTCTATTCCAGATTACACCAAGGAAGATTACAATACTTAGTATTGTGGAAGGGTTACCCTGTATCAGATGCAACTTGGGTTAAAAGTTGGGGTGTACATGCTGATAGATTAGTCAACCAATTTCATGAGGAATTCCCCGACAAACCAAAGGGTCCTCTTGGAGAGGAGGGGAGAGGGTTAAGGACATTGCATTAACCCCTGGTTGTGTTTTGTTTATTATTTCTTTTAGGAGGTGAACTTTTCAAGGGGGGACGCCTGTCAGCTTTGGAATCCTGATTCATTGCTGCCACATATTGCTTTAGTAGGTGGGGGGGTGATTTTAATTGAGTAGCTTTACATAGACAAAATAGAACTCTTTTGTTAGTTCAAGGTCATTAAGTGTGGCGCAGGAACAAAAAGGAATTTATTTTGGGATTGGCTCATGTGATGTGATGATGAGAGAAAAGAGGATGGTTTGTAGTTTGGGACATTGTGGAAAGCTGGGAGATTTTTAGTTTCGGAATTACACAGATGTGCCAGGTGCTATTCTAATAAAGGTACTTTTGAGATGATGTTTGTCTCAGAGTTACTGACTGGAATGGAGGTTCCCTGGAATGCTGACAAGCAATGCAGACTTAGTAAACAGTTTGACTGTGTTGAGAGAATTATTTGTTTAGCAGAGTGATGGCATTCAGAAAAAAACTGTCCTTGTGTCTAGTTGTTCTGGTGTGCAGTACTCTATAACGTCGTTACTTTTGTTTTCCACATATCTGAACTATTCACTGTTCAACCTTCATTGTTGAACTCTGGATGGTGTACAATAGAACATTACAATATAAAACAGTATATATGAAAGTTAAAAATTAAAAGGAGACAAGAATGAGTGAATGCTATTAAAATTAGTTAAGAGGCAAAAGGAGGGTTTTCAGGGTATCAACCAGCCCCATGGCTGCATAATTCTCTGAGCTCTCCACACAGATCAACAGACCCATGTTTTAAATCCTCTGTCAACCCTGAAGTTGAAGCCATTTTGACATCCTTTTCAGAAGACCAGAGGCTGCTTCAACTTTGGGGAAAATGGCAGAGAAGGCTCTCTTTCTAGACCCCACCAGTCAGAGTCTTTAACTGATGGAGTCGGTAATATACCTTTCCTCCCTGGCTGGGCGGGATGGACTGGTGTAATGGGATGAAGATAATATTGCAGTTGTTAAGTAGTTATCATTTTAATCACATTAATTTTAGATTTTTTTTAAATAAACACTTGAACTATTATTGTTTTGTACCTAGGAGAGTCCAGAGATATTTCATAAGAGTCCTCCACCAGTGGTGGGATTCAAAAATTTTTACTACCAGTTCTGTGGGTGTGGCTTGGTGGGTGTGGCATGGTTTGGTGAGCATGGCTTGGTGGGCGTGGCAGGGGAAGGATACTGTATAATCTCCATACCTACCTCACTCCTGGGGAAACGTTACCACAAATCCCCATTCCCTCCCCACCCCACTAACCTGCTTTCCAGCTCCATTCTCTTGTGCAGTGCAACAAAAGAAGATCCAGCCAATTGGCTGGGGCTCAGGAGGCAAAGGATAGATGGGACGGGGCCAGTCAGAGGTGGTATTTGCTGGTTCTCTAAACCAGCGGTCGGCAACTGGTGGGCCGTAAGAAAATTTTGGTGGGCCGCAGAGGAATCTCACCCCCCAGAGCACCCCCACAAAACAATTAATCCAGGTTGTGCAGAAACACAAGTCTGCACCACTCACATGGTCTGCAGGAACCCTCCCCGCCCACTCACTCCTTACCTGGTAAACTTGCCTGCTAAATTGCTATTTTTCCTTTTTCCGACCATCATCTGTTCTGCTGTGCTGGGAGATTTAGATAAGCTAGGAAGCAGGAAATGGTTGGATTTCTTGCTTTCTAGCTAGTCTTTAGATCTTCGGCTCAGCACAGCCGAACCTCCCTTAGGACTGAAGGTTTGCTTTTTGCAAGCAAATTCAGTGCAGACTCATGGCAAGCAAATTTGAGAGACTGAGCTAGCTGATGGCAGATAGATAGATCACCGAATGATTCTGTGAGCAACTCAATCTGCCTGCTTTGCCTGATTTTGGGTAAAAGTTGCTCTTTTTTTAAATAAAAAAAATCAATATTTACATGCATGGTGTGTTGTGAGTTAATTTTGTGAGTTTGCTTGCAAGCAAATTTTATGTGACAGACTGAGCTAGCCAATGGCAGATAGATAGATCTCTGAATGAATCTTTGATTCTGTGAGCAATTCATTCTGCCTGCCTGCTTTGCCTGGTTTTGGGTAAAAGTTGCTCTTTTTAATAAAAAATTCAATATTTATATAAATATTTATAATATTTACATACAAGCCATGCCCAGCCAGTGACATGACCACCAAGCCACACCCACAAATTAGGCCATACCCACAGAACTGGTTAGTGATCCCTGGGATCTAAAATTATGAGTTTGGTGGTCCCTGAGGTCCAAAAGGTTGGCGACCTCTGTTCTAAACTACTCAAAATTTCTGCTACCGGTTCTTCGAACTATTCAAAATTTCCACTACTCGTTCTCCAGAACTGATCAGAACCTGCTGAATAACACCTCTGCCCTCCACTCTTCTGGTTGCAACAGAATACCTTATGCCACCAGACTTGAAATTTTGTGCTTAGGCAACTTAGAATTATGACACCTTTGGTCTGACCTAAGCGTAGTACACAAAATTATCTGCTACAAGGTCCTACCCATCAATGAATACTTCAGCTTCAACCACAACAACACATGAGCACACAATAGATATAAACTCAGGGTAAACTGCAGAAAACTCAATTGCAGGAAATACGACTTCAGCAACAGAGTTGTCAATGCCTGGTGTGGTCTCTTCCCCAAACCCCCAAAACTTTAACCTTAGACTGTCTACTGTTGACCTCACCCCATTCCTAAGAGGTCTGTAAGGGGTGTGCATAAGAGCACTAATGTGCCTACCGTCCCTGTCCTAATGTCCCCTGTTATTCGTACCCATTTCATGTACTCATAATCATGTTCCTAATTTTATGTGTTATCTAAAACATGCTTGACAAAAAAAATAAAAATATTAAAGAAATTAAATAAACAAAAGTGTTGCATTTACTCAAATCACAGCATGGTGCATTGTTTCCACTTAGCTATACAATCCACGCAGTTATAGTACTGAGCCTCAAGTAGAGGATGGAGACCTATAATGGAAAAGGTAATACCTGCCATGGTTGCAATTTATGAACTTCCATCCTGTCTCTATCCTTCCTCCTCATCTTCTCACTTCTGGAAGAGTATGCAGTATTTAATGCCTGTGCTGCAGCCCAGACAGAGTGGTAAATTTGGTAGTTGTCTAGAAATAAGTTTCTTTCCTTCGCCTCCTTGGACATCTGGATCTTCAGCTTCTCTTTCTCAGTGCACCTCATCCTACCTTTTTTGGAGAAGGGATGCTTTGAATATGAACAATGAAACGTTATCTCTAAAAATTTCCTAATAAATGGATAAAATAAGTGGAAATCATCCTGGTTTGCCCACTTTTTCTGGTGGGTGAAGAAGGAAAAATAAACAGAAGTGTATATATCTTGTGGACTGTATTTCAAATCGAGCATAAAATCCCAGCTAGCTGTCGTGATCCAGACTCCACCATAAGTGTAGGCTTTCACAGTGCTAAATATTTCCTGCATAATGAATATTCCATGTATGAAGGAACCTTGTTCTCCAAAATAAACAAAGACATTGACTTGGGTCCATTTGTAGAATTGTTTTAAATTAATAGCTGTACCGATGGCAATCACAGAGAAGGTTTGGGACAAAACCACACAAATTTCATTCCTTGTGAGCAGGATTGTTAAAGTCCTCATGAAAGTTTCTCCGTCGTCATTGTCTGGAGCCAGGAGCCCAATTAAAATCCATCTGAAATGATGGAGGAGCTTCACAATCCCCGAGTACTGGGTTCCTTCTGAAGGGACCGTTCGATAGAAAAAGGGGAACTGAGTTTTATCACTTAGCGCATGTGAAGCAAAAGTATAACTGATCTGAAAAGAAAAGGAAGGTGTTAAGGGTCACTGTTTCATCAGATCAAGGCCTCTACTCATTGTAGAATATCTTATACCACCAGACTTGAAATTCTAGACCTAGAAACCTTGAATTACACCGTCTTCGGTCTGATCTAAGTGTGGTATATAAAATCATACATTGCAATGACTTACCTGTCAATGAATAATTCAGCTTCAACCATAACAACACAAGAGTATACAATAGATACAAACTCAAGGTTAACTGCACTAAACTTGATTGCAGGAAATACGACTTCAGCCACAGAGTGGTCAATGTCTGGAATACTCTACCTGACTCTGTGGTTTCTTCCCCAAACCCCAAAAAAATTAACCTTAGACTGTCTACTATTGACCTCACCCCTTTCCTAAGAGGTCTGTAGGGGGTATGCATAAGCGCACCAACGTGCCTACCATCCCTGTCCTATTGTTTCTTTTATTTTTCTTATATGTATCCATTTCATGTATTCATAACTATTGTCATGCCCCTAGTGGAGACTGACTTTGAGGAAGAGGAGGAACAGCCAACAGGAAGTGGGAGTGTGGCTCCAGAGGTAGTGGAGGGGGCTGGGGAAGGGCAGAGGTTGGCTGAGCAATCAGAGGAGGATCCAGGCCCATCCCCTATCCATCCTAGGTAACGCAGGGAGGAGAAGATCAGGGAAAAGCAAGGTCTACTCAGGAGATTACCATGATCCTCCTTGTGGCTTGCAGCTGGGAGCTATGTATATAAGTTTGTAACTACATAGTCAGAATTGCTGGAGTCAATGTTTAATGTTTTATTTGAAAGAGGTTTATCTTTGCTGGCGTTCTTCCCATGAACTCTCCTCAGTTATCTTCCTGGAATGTATGATTAATTATCTTGGCTTGCTTTGGAACTCTCATCAATGCGGTTTGTTTTGATTTTCTTTTTGCCTCATTATTTACTTTTGTGACTTTAAACTGTGCCTAATAAAGCAGTGAAGTTAAGTTGGGCATTACCGGACTTTAATGTATGTTTTGGGTTTTGGGTTATTTTGAGAGACTACAGGTCATCACATTTTGACTCCAGCCACCCCTTCAACTTATTTTTGCTTTTTGTGGGGTGACCATGGATCAGCTCAGAGCAGACATTGCCCAGTTAAGCCAGCAAGTGGTTCTTCTGACTGCACAGGTGGCACAAATGCAAGCTGCCCGGCCACGCCGAAAAGGCCCAGTGGCAGTGCCAGATAAATTTGATGGTTCCCTGGCCCAATTTCCAGCATTTTTTGGGCAGTGCCAGCTTTACATGAGCCTTCGGTCAGAGAACTTTCCCACTGACCGGGATAAGGTGGGGTTTTTGATTAGTTTGTTGTCAGGCTCTGCAACACATTGGGCGATGCCTCTGTTGACCCAGCCCAACCAAGTGTTGGACAATTATGCCGAGTTTTGCCATCAGTTTCAGGCTATGTTTGAGGACCCTGTTCGAAGCCAAACAGCAAACAGACGTTTGAGAGTGTTGAAGCAGGGCCGTGGCTCACTCATGGATTATATTGCTAGTTTTCAGGTGGTTGCTCAGGATGTACAATGGAATGAGGCAGCACTGAGTGGATGAGTTGACCAGTGGATGAGTTGGCACACACTGAATGCCCTTGCACTCTTCAGGAGCTCATGCATCTGTACCTTCGTATCAATGCTAGACTTCAGCAGCGACGGGTGCAATGACAGACAGAGACCGTATCTGTTTCCAGCAAGACGGTGCCCTTGGTGGAAGTGCCTTTGAAGGAACCCATGAAGTTGGGGGCTGGCTGCCCTCGCCTGACTCAAGTAGAAAAGGATAGACGTCGTCGTGATGGTTTATGCCTCTATTGTGGCAATCGAGGCCATTTTGCAGCCAAGTGTCCTGTTAAGACATCCACAGCAGCGACGCCTGCGATGGTGGGAAACGAGCATTGCTCGGCCTATGGGGCTCTGTAGGTTGGGGTGTAAAGTCCTTAGGCCCCCCATCTTCACCAACCTTGCCATTCTCGCCACCTTTGACATCTCCACCACAATTGTTATTGGTGAAGCATCTTGTGCTGACAGCAAGTGTGTTCATGCCTGGTGTGGGAGTGGTGGAGATCCAAGCCTTGGTTGACTCAGGGGTCACAGCCAATTTCATGGATGCTCATTTTGTAGAGCAGTGGTTCATTCCTCAGCAACAGGTGTCCCCACCAATAATGGTAGAGACGATTGATGGTCAGCTCCTTTGTTCAGGATCTGTGGTTGCTGCAACCAAACGCCTTTGCATGCGTATTGGGCAGCATGTGGAGAAAACTGTGTTCTACGTTACCGCAGTGCCTCACTTTCCAGTAGTGCTGGGTTTGGAGTGGTTACAGGCCCATGATCCACAGATTGTCTGGTCGTCTGGAGCTGTGCAGTTCCTTGATAGGAAGTGCGCCAACCATTGCTTGCGCACCTGTGCAGGGAGTGTGGCTACGCCCATCTACCTGCGGAGTTGGTGGACTTTGCTGATGTGTTTGGGGAGGAGGTGGATCAGTTGCCTCTGCATCGGGCTTATGACTGTCCAATCGACTTTTTGCCCAATGCAAAATTGCCGGTGGGTTGGATATATTCCCTGTCGGAACCGGAGTGGGCCGCGACCTTCTCCCAGGAGTGGGGAGGGAATGGAGATTTTGCAGTATGCTTCCCCTGCCGTGCTCACCAAGCCACACCCACAGAACTGGTATTAAAAAAAATTGAATCCCACCACTGATATTAACTATCCAAATTGAGGGGTAAAATGTTGTTTTCCTTCTGGGAGAAAGGGTAGCCATCTTTTGCAAAAAAAAAAAAAAAAGGGCAGGGGCTTTTATATGGGAGCTGCTTCCCTTGTCACTTTGCCAATCTATAAGCCCTTATGCTGGAACCTCACTTTAGAGATCATTTCTTCACTAATGACTAAGATGTCTTGATTGACTACCTGCTAAAATAAAGCAAGAACATGGCACACACTTGGAACGTAAATCAGGAAGCCTGTAATTGTGAGGTCTGTCTGACAAGAGCACCAGCTGCCAATAATGCCAACACAGTTCTAGGCTGCATAAACAGAGGGACAGAATCAAGATCACGTGAAGTGTTAATATCACTTTATAATGCCTTGGTAAGGCCACACTGCATCCAGTTTTGGTCAGCACAATGTAAAAAAGATGTTGAGACTCTAGAAAGAGTGCAGAGAAGAGCAACAAAGATGATTAGGGGACTGGAGGCTATACATATGAAGAACGATTGCAGGAACTGGGTATGCCTAGTCTGATGTAAAGAAGGAGTGGGTGTGACATGATAGCAGTCTTCCAATATCTCAGGGGCTGCCACAAAGAAGAGGGAGTCAAGCTATTCTCCAAAGCACTTGAGGGCAGGATAAGAAGCAATGGTTGGAAACTAATCAAGGAGAGAGGCAACTCAGAACTAAGGAGAAATTTCCTGGCAGTTAGAACAATTAATCAGTGGAACAACTTGCCTTCAGAAGTTGTGAATGCTCCAACACTGGAAGTTTTTCAAAAGATGTTGGATAACCATTTGACTGAAGTGATGTAGGGATTCCTGCCTAGGCAGGGGGTTAGACTAGAAGACCTCCAAGGTCCCTTCCAACTCTGTTATTTTATTCTATTCTATTCTGTTCTATTCTATTCAAGACTGCTTATTCACAGGAAATAGACACATGTAAAGCTTGTAACAATTCTGAGAAGTTAGAAAGCTGATGAAAGTAACAAAGATTGCAGACCTCAGCTAGAAGTTAGGAATAGAATGGCCTGGAGCAAATAGAATGTGCATTATATAACTCCTGGAGCATTCATTAGCCAAGGCTGAGGAATAAGAACAGTTAGAGACCAACAGAACAAACTGTTAGATCATTACTAAAATGTTTATTAGATGCTATTTCTTATATCCCACTTGTCCCCCACTTCTCCTTTAGTGAAAATGTATAAAGCTTTCTTAATCCTTTGTTCTTGGTTCTTGGCATTTAGGCCAGGAGCCCTTTTCCTTGGAGTACTCCAATAAAAAGCAATCAAAAACCTGCACCTCATGTCTGGCATCTATCATTGGCCTCGGCACCAGGCTCAGACCTGAACTGGGGACAACAGTCTAGTTATCCAACCAACATTGAATTGAAATAACCATTAAGGGGTCAGGTTTTCTACCACCTCAAGAATGGCTGGATCATGCCTTGAAGATGTTATTATTAAAGGGGAAATTATCACCAATAGATTTCATGAGTCACCAATCAGCATTGAGATATTAGGCTGCTAACTTTTCACTCCTATTACAAATCTAGGTACAGTTCCATGTATACAAACACCTGTGGGATTTTGTAGGTACCCAACATGACTGAAATCTGAATAGAGATGTCCATGGCAGCCCCTTCAAGAATTGCCAGGATGTTTTTCTGCCTTCCACAGCTGTAGTTGGGCACGTTGGCCTCTCCAGTTGAAAGCAGGTCCATCAGAGCGTCTGAAGTCATTTTCACATCAAAATAGCTGTCCTGGATTGTGTAGCCCAATGTGATATTGGGTAAGAATTTTGGATCCTGGTTGATCTCTTGGACAGCAAAGAAGAAGGACAGGATTTTCCAATAAAATGGAGATATTTTCCTGCAAATATGATTACAACCCATCAACATCAACCACAGCAAGAAACAAGTCTATTTCATTGGTTTTTTTAACCTCATAAATCTTTGCAATGTATCAATACCTATTGAGTGCATAATAGTTGATGTAGACTACATCCACAATTCCATCTACCTTCTTTTCTACCTTCTCTTTTCTATCTACTGTCATTGGGAGATAGGAGTTTGATGTTATTTTAGGGTCAAGACATATTTTGACATTTTGGAACAGATTCTTATTTCTGATCTGCCAATTTCTGAATGCTGTGTGAAGTTTACTGAAAACTTTAAAATAGAAGAACCATGAAAAAAGTGGATATAATTCATTGACCAAGACATATTTTGAAGCAAATTCTTATTTCTAATCTGCTAATTACTGTATGCTGTGTGAAGTTTACAAAGCTACTGAAGACTTTAAAATAGAACAACCATGAAAAAAGTGGATATAACTCATTAATCAGGACAGGAAAAGAGATTAAGATACTTTTTTTCAAGTTTGCAAAGATGCAAGACCTAGTGAATGTATGAACAAGGAATGAGAGGTGACCAAGATTCACTTCCTAACCAATATTTGTTGGTTACTTCACAAACCATTCAATTCATATCCTTTTTTTAAAAAAAATAGAATTTAAAAAAAAAGCAGAACTCAAATTGCTGGTTCCTTTTTAAGCACTTTCTTCCCATTTGCACAACGTAAAAAAAATCATTAACAGGAGAATGAAGAGGGAAGGAAAAGGAAGGAAGCAAGGAAGCAAGGAAAAATAGAGTAGAGTAGAGTAGAGTAGAGTAGAGTAGAGTAGAGTAGTGTAGAGTAGAATAGAATAGAATAGAATAGAATAGAATAGAATAGAATAGAATAGAATAGAATAGAATAGAATAGAATAGAATAGAATAGAATAGAATATTGGCCAAGTGTGGTTGGACACACAAGGAATTTGTCTTTGGTGCATATGCTCTCAGTGTACATAAAAGAAAAGATACATTCATCAAGAGCCAAGAATTATAAGGTACAACTTTTAATAATAGTCAAAGGGTACAATAAGCAATCAAAACATACTAGGAAACAGTCAATATAAATTGTAAGGATACAAGTGACAAAGTTCATACAGTCACAAGTGGGAGGGAAGGGGTGGTAAGGAGTGATGAGAAGATTAATAGTAATAGTAGTGCAGACTTTGTAAATAGTTGGACAGTGTTGAAGGAATTATTTGTTTAGCAGAGTGATGGCTTTCGAGAAAAAACTGTCCTTGTGCCTAGTGTGCAGTGTTCTGGTGTGCAGTGCCCTATAGCATCATTTTGAGGGTACAAGTTGAAACAGTTTATGTCCGGGATGTGAAGGAAGGAAGGAAGGAAGGAAGGAAGGAAGGAAGGAAGGAAGGAAGGAAGGAAGGAAGGAAGGAAGGAAGGAAGGAAGGAAGGAAGGAAGGAAGGAAGGAAGGAAGGAAGGTTGTAATGAGAGGGAGGGAGGGTCTGGGGAAAGTTCTGCCTTAGGACTTGGCCACCACAGATGCCCCCAACACAAGTGCCCATGCCCACTCTGGCCCCCTGAGGTCAAACACAATCCTGATGCAGCCCTCAATGAAATCAAGTTTGACACCCCTGCTCTAGCTTGTCAACCAGCATTATAGCTCACAGCCACATTAGCTGCAGCCCATGAAATACATCTCCAGATGTGCTTCTAAAGAAAAAAATGAGCAGTAATTGGCCCATACAGAGAAGCCAGGACCAGGATGTTACCAACATGACAGAAATCAGATAAGTTGGAACACCCCATAGTCTTACTCAGAAACCATAGCAGAGGGAGTCCTGAGGAAATTATGTTGTTGAACAAGAGTCTTCATTCCACAGATCATCCCACTAATGAGAAGGTCTCCTGGCTTGCCATAAATCGATGGCTGTTCTCCATCCCGCCCCAGAGTCAGAGGGCAGGAGGTCTTCCACCTCTTGGAGGCTGTGCAAGGCGGGAACAGGATCAGCAGAAATAACAGAAGAGGCTCGTTCTTTCTATGCCTGCACCATTTCCTGCCAAGGGACTGCATTTGTTATACTGTTAGCAGAATGTCTTTCAAGCATGAACTTGCAATAGCTTCTGTAGTGTAGATGGAGCTCAATCAAAGGTTAACATCTGAGAGGATAAGACCATGTTTATCTGCACAGCATCTGCCCCACCCAAAACTTCACCCAAGGTGTTTATGCAAGCCTGGATGTTGGATTATCTCATCTTGCTCTTCAGCTGTTGGGAAGGAAAATCCCAAGTGATGTGACACCCACGTGAAACAAGGGATAGCAGTGATTTTGAAAATTATAAGGGGAAGAAACACCACTGTTGTAACTTCCTCAAGAGTGTCCTTTCCAAAGTGCTCCATTGAGAAAGGAAGTTTGAAAAAACACCACCAAGACCAATTTAAAAAAAAAAAAAAAAAGCTCAGCCCGCTTGAGGGAATCCCAAATAAAAACTGTATCATCTGTGGAAGGAAAAAGATTAGAACAGAATAGAATAACAGAGTTGGGACCTTGGAGGTCTTCTAGTCCAACCCCCTGCTTAGGCAGGAAACCCTACACCACTTCAGACAAATGGTTATCCAACATCTTTTTTAAAACGTCCACTGTTGGAGTATTCACAACTTCTGGAGGCAAGTTGTTCCACTGATTAATTGTTCTGTCAGGAAATTTCTCCTTAGTTCTAAGTTGCTTCTCTCCTTGATTAGTTTCCACCATTGCTTCCTGTCCTGCCTTCAGGTGCTTTGGAGAATAGCTTGACTCCCTCTTCTTTGTGGCAGCCCCTGAGATATTGGAACACTGCTATCGTGTCTCCCCTAGATCCTCCTTTTCATTAAACTAGACATACCCAGTTCCTGCAAGTGTTTTCCGTATGTTTCAGCCTCCAGTCCCCTAATCATCTTTGTTGCTCTTCTCTGCACTCTTTCTAGAGTCTCAACATCTTTTTTACATCATGGCTGATGAAGAGAGCTACTCAGTCTTTGGCAAGATTGCAGAGAAATAAATGCTCTGTCTTACATATTGGCAAAAAAAATCAGAAAATAAAATACAAGCTGAATAGTCAAGATCTTGTTGATGACCCAAGCTCTGTAAAGGACCTTGGAATACTCACCTCTAATGATCTAAGTGCTAGAGCACACTGCAACTACATAGCCAAAAAGGCATTAAGAGTTGTTAACCTAATCCTACGTAGCTTTTTCTCTGGTAATATCACACTACTAACCAGAGCATACAAAACATTTGCTAGACCAATACTCGAATACAGTTCATCAGTCTGGAACCCACACTACGTATCTGATATTAGCACAATTGAGAAAGTCCAGAAATATTTCACAAGAAGAGTTCTCCACTCCTCTACTCGCTGTAGAATACCTTATGCCACCAGACTTGAAATTCTAGAACTAGAAAACCTTGAATTACGCCGTCTTCGGTCTGACTTAAGCATGGTATACAAAATCATACATTGCAATGTCCTACCTGTCAATGAATACTTCAGCTTCAACCATAACAACACAAGAGCACACAATAGATACAAACTCAAAGTAAACCGCACCAAACTTGATTGCAGGAAATACGACTTCAGCAATAGAGTGGTCAATGTCTGGAATACTCTACCCGACTCTGTAGTTTCTTCCCCAAACCCCAAAAACTTTAACCTTAGACTGTCTACTATTGACCTCACCCCTTTCCTAAGAGGTCTGTAGGGGCGTGCATAAGCGCACCAACGTGCCTACCGTCCCTGTCCTATTGTTTCTCTTATTCTTTTATTTTTCTTATATGTAACCATTTCATGTATTCACAACTATGTATACATTTATACTTATTATCTTGTAAACAATTGGCAAATCAAATAAATAAATAAATAAATAAATAAATAAGAAGCAAGGGCAGGAATGGAAGAGAGAAGAAATGCAAAGAATCAAGTCATAGAAGTTGAATTAGCTGGTCACTTACCTCATAAATGACACATTTGCCCAGATGAACTAACCTGTGGGAAGGAGTCTGTGAAATCAGTCAGAGACTCCATCTTAATGAGTCCACTTTAATCTATGGGACAAAATTCCTACTATAGTTTCCAAGACTGAATTGACTCCACGTAGTCTTCAAAAGACCTTCCTAAAAATCTAGATAGATCCTGCTTCCTTGGTTTTCCCTCTATATAGCAATAGCACTTGGACTTATATACCACTTTACAGCCAGGGCTGCAATTCAACCGGTGTAACAACCAGTTCGGTGAGCATGCACTTTGCACGCACATGCACCAAATACTCTGCGCTTCATGTGTTCACAGAGCGTTTGTTACTGAGCTTCTCCTGCAATCCCTGTGTTAAACAGCTGGTGCATGGCAATCCGCTGTGCCGTGCAAATCAGCTGAGCTTGAAAAATAGGATATAAACCCGAGTGGATGGGTGGGCCCAACAGCTGATCGTCAGAGCAAACCAAACCAGTTCACTCCCAGATGATCCTTGGAGCTACCCATTTGCCCAAACCGGACCGAACTGGTAGAATCCCACCCCTGTTTACAGCCCTCTCTAAGAGGTTTACAGAGTCTGCATACTGCTCCCAACAATTTGGGTCCTCATTTTACCTACCTCAGAGGGATGAAAGGATGAGTCAACCTTGAGCCTGGTGAGATTGGAACTGCCAAATTGCAGGCAACCGGCTGTCAGCAGAAGTCACCTGCAGTACAGCACTCTAACTACTGTACCACCACGGCTCAATAGTGTTTAATGTCATTCTTGGAAATTCCTTGCTCCCTGCTCCCTTACAAGAGAGGAAACCTGTGTTTGTGTTCTGGGTATAGACCATGGATTCCGACTGAGAATGAACTTAGTTGACAGCAGAACATATTGATAGTTACACACATACAATATTGGTCAATATTGATACAAAACAGGAAATTTGTCCAAGACCAATTTAAACTTTATTATACTCAGTTATGTGCCAGGGAAACCAAATGAATTTCCACTAAACTTATATCCTATGTTTTGACTGTTGATGTCTACTCTTCTACCATTCCTCCACTCAATCTCTCACAGTCTTCTTCATCAAGACAGCTTATATTTTACCAGCAATTGTGAAGCATAGTGTCAGAGTGTTTGCAGCGTGTGACTACTATTATGAGACAACCCAGGAGCAAAACACAGCACATAGAGGCTTAGACATTTAACAGTGGTTTATATACAAGATCTATACAGAAATATACATGATAGGCAAGTACCTGGCAAGTAATCAATTTTCTTATCTCTGTACGGAGAACTCTACAATGGATACAGGATGCATTATCCTTTAGAGGAAATCTCAGTTCTTACTAATTTTAATTCATATCATAATTCATACCATAATAATCAATTATAACATATCATTGCTATTATATTATACTTCAGTTTCCTACTTTTCTATCTAACCATTGATAAAACAAATCCCATATCTTAAAATATTCTTTTTCTTCTTGCTCTCTAATTGCTAATGTTAATCTACTCATTTCTACACATTCCATTATTTTCTTAATCACCTCCTTCTCTATCAGAATTTTCTCATTTTTGCAATTTTGAGCAAATACAATTCTAGCTGCAGTTAAAACATTAATCATAAAATATGTCAATTCTCTGTTGTAACCTTCAGGTAAAATTCCCAATAAAAATATCTCTAGTTTTAAATCTATATGCTGTTTTGTCACTTTTTCCAGCCATGTGTGTATTTTAGTCCAGTATATTTTAGCTTCTACACATATCCACCACATATGGTAATATGATCCAGGTGTTTGATGGCATTTCCAACACTTCACCGATTTATCCTTGAACGTCTTCGCTATTCTTGCTGGGGGTAAATGCTGCAGGTGGCTTTTCTTGGCTGTCCAATGAAAAGAAGAGGAAAGGAAGGAAAGCAGGAGGGAGATGAAAAGGATTTAGGAGAAATCCCTGTTGTTGGCCTTCACTATGGGGGTTTCTCGATGTTTAGTGAAAATTCAAAAGACCAAGAATGCATATGAAAAAATGAAGAAGATCAAGGAAGCCTGGATGATGCCCAACTCTTCATCATAGGACAGAAAGATTGCAATTTTAGAGCCATATTGAACTCTTTCCTTGGGAGGATATGGATCTCTGATGTTTCCTAACATCTGAAAAAATTACTGGGGGAGTTCATTCAGAGCCTTGGAGCTGGATTTCATTGGCATATGGCTAATATCCAGCTCTACTGCCCTTACCTACATTTGAGAACAAACCATAGAGAGAAAGTGATGAGGTTCAAACTGACTTAGATTTCCATATCCATACCACCTTAGGCAACAGGGCCTCGTCTTTTAGAATAGAATAGAGCTGGAAGGGACCTTGTAGGTCTTCTAGTCCACCCCCTCCTCAAGCAGAAGAAACTATACTATTTCTGATAAGTGACTGTCTAGTGTCTTCTTAAAAATTCCAGTGATGGAACACCCATGATTTCTGAAGGCAACCTGTTCCACTTATTAATTGACCTCACTGTTAATTCCAGATTGCTTCTCTCCTTGCTTAGTTTCCTCCATTGTTTCTTGTACTGCCTCTGGTGTTTTGGAGAATAATTTGACCCCCTGTTCTTTGTGACAGCCTCGCAAATACTAAAATACTGCTATCATGTCACCCCTAATTCTTCTTTTGTTTAGACTGGCCTAACACAACTCCTGCAGCTGTTCTTCATATGTTTTAGTCTCCAGGCCTTTGACATTATATTTGTCTGTGAAACATGGCTCAATGCATCTCTCCCTGACTCCATTACCACAGTAAGAGACTATCATGTTTACCGATCAGATCGTGAAATTCGTAGAGGAGGTGGTGTTGCTATCTTCTATAAAAAGTCCTTACATCTAAAAAATATCCAAGTTACCCAGGAGCTTGCTCTTCCTGAGACCATCATCTGTGAACTATCCTTAAATATCACAATTCGATTCTTACTATGTTACAGAGCACCTGATTATGACATCGAACATGTAAACAAGCTAAATACATTACTAACATGGGCTGCATCCTGCCCATACCCTTTTATCTTTCTTGGCGATTTCAATCTACCTCATATTGACTGGACCCTAAATGATTGTACAACTGAAATCATACACACAACCTTCTACAATGCTATTACAAATCTGGGACTGGAACAACTAGTAACCAACAACACTAGACTAAACAACTGCCTCGATCTCATCTTCTGCAATAGTTTGAATTTAATTTACGGAATACAAACTAAAGAACCCTTTTCAGCAGTGACCACAATATGATTGACTTTTGTCTCAACATACGCCCACACAAAAATCACCACAATGATGTAATCCCCAATTGTAACTTCAAAAAGGCAACTATGATCTTATAGACAACGATCTCTCATCCCTTGATTGGCAATCTCTATTCACTGGATGCAATACTGTTGAAGACCATTACAACATATTTTTACTTGAAGTCAAAAGAGTCATCAAACTATATGTACCAACAACAACTCCCAAAACAAAACAAAAAAGCAGATTACCCATAACAATAAGGAAACTTCAATCCAAAAGAGATCACTCTGGCGGAAAAACAAATCTGGTCACGTTGCCAATTTCAAAAGCCGATACAAAATTTTTTGCCACCAGATAAAGACCGAATGCATCAATTATCACATTAAACAAGAGGAAAACCTTCTAAGCACCAATTCCACCCGTGCTTTTTACAATTTTGTAAACAACAACCTAAAAGACTCAAGGTCTATCCCACCCTTGATAGGACCTGATGGTAAAGACTGCAACGACGACACCATTAAAGCCAACATCTTTAACACATTCTTCGGCTCAGTATTTGTAAACAGCAATGGATCATGCCCAGTATTTCCTAGCCGTACCACAGATAACAACAATGATCTAATACATATCGATTTCACAGAAGACAATGTTGAAAAAGCACTACGCAATCTAAAACCAGCTCTATCTATTGGACCGGATGGAATATGTGCCTACTTCTTAAAAAAGCTATCCACTGCCATAGCCAAACCTCTAAGCATAATCTTTGAAAAATCTTTCAGGACCAGCTCCTTGCCTAACCTATGGTCACAGTCATCCCCATCTTCAAAAAGGCAGACCCAAGCCTAGTTGAAAATTACAGACCAATCTCCTTATGCTGCGTCACCTGTAAAGTCATGGAATCAATTATTAACCAATCCATCATCCTCCACTTAGAGACAAACAACCTACTCTCCAATAAACAATTTGGTTTCAGAAAAAAACTATCCTGTAATCTGCAACTCTTACACTGCAAAAACATATGGGCGACACAACTCGACCAGGGCAAAGCAATAGACGCAATCTACATAGACTTCTGTAAAGCCTTTGATTCAGTGGTACACGACAAACTACTCCTAAAAATAAAATCCTATGGTATCTCTGGACAACTGAATAACTGGATAGAAGCATTCCTGGCAAACAGACAACAAATGGTCAAAATTGGGAGCGTCCTATCAAATTCTGTACCTGTCAATAGTGGTGTCCCCCAAGGCAGTGTTCTAGGACCAACTCTCTTCATACTCTCTTCATACTCTACATAAATGACCTCTGTGATCATATTAAGAGCAATTGCGTTCTTTTCGCTGATGATGTAAAGCTGTTCAATACCACAGACAATACTGCTACCCTACAAAAAGATCTTGACTATGTATCAGAATGGTCAAACAAATGGCAACTTCAAATCTCAACAAATAAATGCTCTGTCTTACATATTGGCAAAAAAAATTCAGAAAATAAAATACAAGCTGAATAGTCAAGATCTTGTTGATGACCCAAGCTCTGTAAAGGACCTTGGAATACTCACCTCTAATGATCTAAGTGCTAGAGGCCACTGCAACTACATAGCCAAAAGGCATTAAGAGTTGTTAACCTAATCCTACGTAGCTTTTCTCTGGTAATATCACACTACTAACCAGAGCATACAAAACATTTGCTAGACCAATACTCGAATACAGTTCATCAGTCTGGAACCCACATTACGTATCTGATATTAGCACAATTGAGAAAGTCCAGAAATATTTCACAAGAAGAGTTCTCCACTCCTCTACTCATTGTAGAATACCTTATGCCACCAGACTTGAAATTCTAGAACTAGAAAACCTTGAATTACGCCGTCTTCGGTCTGATTTAAGCATGGTATATAAAATCATACATTGCAATGTCCTACCTGTCAATGAATACTTCAGCTTCAACCATAACAACACAAGAGCACACAATAGATACAAACTCAAAGTTAACCGCACCAAACTTGATTGCAGGAAATACGACTTCAGCAATAGAGTGGTCAATGTCTGGAATACTCTACCCGACTCTGTAGTTTCTTCCCCAAACCCCAAAACTTTAACCTTAGACTGTCTACTATTGACCTCACCCCTTTCCTAAGAGGTCTGTAGGGCGATGCATAAGCGCACCAACATGCCTACCGTCCCTGTCCTATTGTTTCTCTTATTCTTCTTTTATTTTTCTTATATGTACCCATTTCATGTATTCACAACTATGTATACACTTATACTTATTATCTTGTAAACAATTGGCAAATCAAATAAATAAATAAAATAAAATAAATAAATAAGTTTCTCTCCTCAGAGTCTTCGTACGCTCTATCCTACATTAATATAATTACATCATTGCAATTCTGCGGTTACATGTTGCATGACAACTATTATATGACATCAGTGGAAGTTTTAAAAAGAGATTGGATAACCATTTGTCTGAAATAGAATAGAATAGAATAACAGAGTTGGAAGGGACCTTGGAGGTCTTCTAGTCCAACCCCCTACTTAGGCAGGAAACCCTACACCAATTCAGACAAATGGTTATCCAATCTCTTCTTAAAAACATCCAGTGTTGGAGCATTCACAACTTCTGGAGGTATGGTGTAGGGTTTCCTGCCGAAGCAGGGGGTTCAACTAGAACAGTGGTCCCCAACCTTTTTTGTACCAGGGACCAGTTTCAAGCAGAAACATTTTTCAAGGACCGGGGGGAGAAATCCGAGTTTGGTAGTTTGCTTGCAGACGTTTCATTACCTGACTAGATAACATCTGATGTTGTTACCTAGTCGGGTAATAAAACGTCTGCCAGCAAACCTGCCAAGTTCAGGAGCGCCTCGGCCCTGCCTCCCTCAGCCCCATCCCTCAGGTGTCTCCCTCCTCCCTCCCTCAGGTGTCTGCCTCGTTCCTCTCTCAGTCACTCTATTGCTCCTCCAGCAGCCCAAGAAGCCGGGGGGGTGGCTTTTCCTGTCGCCACAGCTTCCCCGAAGCGCCCGTTTCACCCCCACCCCGCCCGCCCGCCCGCTCGCGGTTCAATCCACAGTGCTCCGTTCTACCTGCCTGCCTGAAAACCTTTTTTGTCTGAAAACTGACGGCGGTAGCCCGGCTAAACCAAAGTAATCCCCACATCAGATAGGGAATATGGGAAGTTGTAGCTCAAGGGCAATGGAAGAGACCCCCTTAGATAAATTACTTGAGGCTTGGGACGAAAGGCTAGTGCCTGTCCTGCCTGGAATGAATAAAAAAGATGCAAAAAGAATTTGCAAAAAAAAATGGGCTTTATTGCAAGATGACACGGGTAGACAAATTTGGCCTGATAGCGGTACTTTAGATTATAAAACCCTGAAAGCACTTAGAACATGCATTAAGCCCAGTCAAATATCCTATTGGTACTGCTGGGCTGAAATTGTTAGGACCAAAGACCTGACCGAGAAAAAAATAATAATAAAGAAAAGCCTGAAACCCATTTCAGGGAAGGGAATACTGAGGCATGGATTATGGCTCCCCTTTTAAGCAAGCCAGTGCCAGGCAGAAATAGGGGACAACTAGAATATGTTTTTACCCACACACCCTTCTCTGCCACTGACCTAGTCATCTGAAAAAAGGATACCCCAGCTTTCAGGGCTGATCCTCAAACAGTTATTAAAACCCTGAAATCTATCATAGACAGCCATAATACATCCTGGGGTAACATGACTCAGCTGTTACAAGTCTTTCTAATGAAAGACGAACTATTAAAACTGTTTGAAAAAAACAAAAACAGACCAAATAGCCAAACCACCAACTATCCCTGGTCAGGCAGCCCCAGCCCACATCGCATGGCCAGTACATCATCCTGACCGGGACTATAATGATACCAATCAATGGGATGAACACTAGAGCAAAAGATAATTTACTAGAAGCTCTAGAGGAAATAAGAAAAAAGAAAAAAACCCTTTAAACTAGTCTGAATTTAAAAACAACAACAACAACAACAACAACAACAACAACAACAACAACAACAACAACAACAACAACACAAAGGGAAAAGGAAAACCCTGATGCCTTTTGGGTCCGCCTGACAGAAGCACCTATTACATATGCCCACCTAGACCTTAGCTGCCTGAAGGACCAAAGTTTTAGCTTCAGCCTTCGTGGATCAGTCCACCTTAGATATTAAAGAACATTTCCACCGCTTTGTCTCTAACTGGCCAACCTTAGACATAGCAGAGTTGCGCAGGATTGCTAACTTTGTCTATGATCAAAGAGACAAGCTGAAAGAGGAAGAGAAAGATAGAAAGAGATGAATAGAAAGACAGGAAGACTTAAAAATGTTTGCTGTAATGAAACATGATGCCAGACAAACGCCAGGTTAAAACCCCCTATAATTCAAAGAAATGCTGGCATTGCGATAAAGCAGGATAGTCACAAGGCAAATATCAGCATTGTTATAGGTGCAGACAGGAAGGTCATTTCAGCAGGCAATGTAGGCAACACCCCTCTTGCAACCGGTATCACCCACCACCTAGGAACATGAGGCCAGCCAATAATCCAGTCCATTACATTGAGCAACAAAGTTTCAGTCACCAGGCACCACGCAGCGCTCCCTTTCCTCCAATAAATAATAACAATAGACATCAATGGGAGCAAAGAAGAGAACATGATTTACCCCTTTCTTGACTAGAGCATGACAATGAAAGCACTGAATTCATGGCTACCTTTAATGGGCTGGCTATCCCCCTAGAAAATGGCCCAGAAGGGGAACCCATTGTCACCATTCTTATAGGAGGAAAGAAATACAATTGCTTAGTTGATACTGGAGCCACCTCCTCATTACTGAACCACCATATAAAGCCTCAGTGGCTGAAGGGGCTCAGGATAGCATAATGGGAGTGGGGGGAGAAATAATCCTGTAAAACTTACCCACAACGTACCAGTAGAACTAGGACCTTTCACAGTAGACCATGCATTTACTATTTGCCCCCAGTCCCCACTGTCTCTACTAGGAAGGGATCTCCTATGTAAAATGGGAGCTACCATAACATGAGGCAAACAGGGGCTGCAATTGGAAACCCCAGGAAAAGGCACACACACAAGACAATCATGCTGATAACCAGTAACACAGGGCTTCATGAAGATTTAAAAAGCCTGCCACCCTCCTTATGGGGCTGGGATGCATCAGAAGTGGGACTACTTAAAGGAGCCATGAAGAGAGCAAACAAAGAGGTGAAGACCCTACTGGGCAAACTCTGTCAGGAGACACACCTCTCCTGGCCACAAGTGCTCCCAATTGCCCTCTTTTATATCAGAACCAGACCAAGACAAGATATAGGTATTTTCCCCCTTTGAGATCCTTTTTGGTCACCCCCATACCCTACAAAGCCTAGATCCTCATTCCCTTTGCTTAGATAGGGGGATAGGGTTCTCTCTTCTTATCTTACAGCCCTGCAAAAGAGACTACAGACCCTCTGGACCCAGAGTGCGCTGACACAGACCTTACCCCTGGAAGAAGCCCTGCATCCATATGAGCCAGGAGATTGGGTGTGGATCAAGCTCTTCACCAGAACGTCCCCTCTACAACCCAGGTGGAAAGGACCCTACCAAGTTTTACTGACTACACACACCGCCATAAAGGTTGCAGAACAAGACTCTTGGCTACATTGGACACATGCAAAGCCAGCAGTCATAGACCACAGCCAAACTCCACCACAATCAATCCCACCCATCAAACTCAAGAAAGATTGGGACACAGATCAATGGGCGCTTGCAGCATTCTTGACACTGTTGAACCACACCACTGTGAGGAACCAAGTGCAAACATTGCATTACACAAAACTGGACTCCTAGGTGCTGAGTTATAAACTATTTTTATTTTTCTCTCACCTTCTCCATTTTTCTTTTTTTTTTAAACCTTTTTTTTTTCATCGTATTTTTTTTTTAACAAAAGGACTTTAACCATACCTTACTCATAATTTTTGATACTTGACCTTTTACATTTTTCTTACATTGCTATTAAAAAAAAAAAAAAAAAAAGAGGCGGGGAGGAAGGGAAGAAAAGGAATCTAGCAGTGGGGAACATGAAATGCAATATATACTATGTAACTATATATACTATGTAATATCTGTAACAATTGTAACATTTGTAACACAAACAACTGCGTTCCTGGAACCAAAGCTTATACCAGAAAAAGGAAACATATGGGAATATTTAGCAAGAGAAATACTCAACACCACTAACTTTTGCTTAGCAGGAGGGAAATCATAATGTCACTGGGTGCAGCTCACCTAGGGTCACAGAATGCACCAGTCTTAGCAACACAGAACTAAAATGCAACTATACAGAGACCATATCATTTTCATATAGTTACCTGAAGTTCCCACCAGGATGGTTTTTTCTTTGTGGCTTAAAAGCCTACTCATACCATCCTGCAAATGCCACAAATGGCCCCTGCACCTTGGGAAGGTTAACCATGCTTATGCCATCCTTACAGAGACGACACAGGAGAGCCTTCCAAACCCTAGACTCAGACTGTGATTCCAAAGTCTCCCTTCCCACAAAAACAGAATACATCTCATTGGCAATATCCCTGGTAGGGGTACCTGGATTGGCAGTGCGAAATTCTAAAAATTTGAATAGACTAGCATGTACCCTGGCAAAAAAGCTTGAATTCGACCTCCCATGCCCTGGATGCCCTTAACAGAGAACTGAGGAGGTCAGAGAAGCCACCTTGGAGAATAGGGCAGCAATAGACTTCCTTCTCTTGAAGCATAACTATGGCTGCAGAAACATTCAAAGGGATGTGTTGCTTCAATCTGAGCGAAACCTCAGAACTCGTGGGAGGGACATCCACCACCTGAAAGAGCTATCTCAGAATATTGGTCAGGAGCAATCATTCCTGGACTTTTCATGGCTCTTCTCATGGATGCCAGATTTCCATTGGCTCAAAATCCTTATAACAACCACAGTCACCATTTGTGTCTTTGGAGCCCTCATGTGTTGCCTCTGTCGATGCATACCGCCCAGCCTTAGCTGCCTAAAGGCCTGTATTCCCTCTCAGAAGAGAAAATTAAAGGGGAGACAGGCAGCCATGATAATGATCCAGATTGATCACAATACCAAGTATACCCAGACATTCAATCAGAGACCACACTCTAAAAAAAAAAGAAGGATTGTGGAAAGGGAACTTCATGAGGACAGTGGTGACACCCAAGCAGGAAAAACCCAAAGGGAACATCAGGCCAGCCATAAAACAAACTTGCATAGGAAAAGAGATTTAATAAAAGGTATTGAAAGAAGCCCCTAGACAAAAGCCAAGTAATTAAGAAAGCTAGGGAAACAAGGAAAAGAAATCCCTTACAAACAACAGGTCATGCCAAATCAGCAAAACAAATAGACAAAAGACAGGAGATTGCCACAAAACAAATATAAAGAAAACATTAGGAAACTGATAATCCAATCAAACTACCCTGCAAAGTTTGCCTTCTGCACCCCACGGAGTTACCCTCTGGCAGAAATGAAGACAACCCTGACAGGATTTAAAACATTAAGAAATACAAACACAAGCACTCACACACAAAAGGAGAAAAAGTATAAAATTCAGGGTTTATTATACAAAGAGAGCTAGCTCCAGGAACGCAGACTTCTTGCTATCTCTCGCCTTCCTGAAAAATAAAATAAACCTGGCTTCCAAGTAGCTGTCTGAATCCTTGCACCAGAGTATTCCCAGCAGGAAAATCGAATCCTCAGAAGAAAGGCATTTTCCAGCCTTTCAACAATACTATGTATTATTATCTGTAACAATTGTAACATTTGTAACACAAACAACTGCGTTCCTGGAACCAAAGCTTATCCCAGAGAAAGGAAACATATGGGAATGTTTAGCAAGAGAACTACTCAACACCACTAACTTTTGCTTAGCAGGAGGGAAATCATAATGTCACTGGGTGCAGCTCACCTAGGGTCACAGAATGCACCAGTCTTAGCAACACAGAACTAAAATGCAACTATACAGAGACCATATCATTTTCATATAGTTACCTGAAGCTCCCACCAGGATGGTTTTTCCTTTGTGGTTTAAAAGCCTACTCATACCTTCCTGCAAATGCCTCAAATGGTCCCTGCACCTTGGGAAGGTTAACCATGCTTATGCCATCCTTACAGAGACGACACAGGAGAGCCTTCCAAACCCTAGACTCAGACTGTGATAACAAAGTCTCCCTTCCCACAAAAACAGAATACATCTCATTGGCAATATCCTTGGTAGGGGTACCTGGATTGGCAGTGCGAAATTCTAAAAATTTGAATAGACTAGCATGTACCCTGGCAAAAAGCTTGAATTCGACCTCCCATGCCCTGGATGCCCTTAACAGAGAACTGAGGGAGGTCAGAGAAGCCACCTTGGAGAATAGGGCAGCAATAGACTTCCTTCTCTTGAAGCATAACTATGGCTGCGAAACATTCAAAGGGATGTGTTGCTTCAATCTGAGCGAAACCTCAGAAATCGTAGGGAGGGACATCCACCACCTGAAAGAGCTATCTCAGAATATTGGTCAGGAGCAATCATTCCTGGACTTTTCATGGCTCTTCTCATGGATGCCAGATTTCCATTGGCTCAAAATCCTTATAACAACCACAGTCACCATTTGTGTCTTTGGAGCCCTCATGTGTTGCCTCTGTCGATGCATACTGCCCTGCCTTAGCTGCCTAAAGGCCTGTATTCCCTCTCAGAAGAGAAAATTAAAGGGGAGACAGGCAGCCATGATAATGATCCAGATTGATCACAATACCAAGTATACCCAGACATTCAATCAGAGACCACACTCTAAAAAAATTAAAAAAAAATAAAGGTTGTGGAAAGGGAACTTCATGAGGACAGTGGTGACACCCAAGCAGGAAAAGCCCAAAGGGAACATCAGGCCAGCTGTACTATATTAGCATACTCCAAACCCTCACAACTGATTGGTCTGGACGGACAGCGACCTGATTGGTGAAACACCGGCCGTGATTGGGCGCTAAGAATCTACATGATTGGCCGCGCCGATTGCGGGAAATTCAAAGTGCTGCCATTGGCCGCCGAGCCGCGAGCCAGCCTATATGAAGGGCTGCGCGGCTTGGATTCCTCAGACTGTTCTTATTCTAAATAAAGAGCTGAACTCACTAGAATGGTCTCGCGTCTCATTCGAACCGAGCTACCTCAGATCTAACACTGGCGACGAAGGTGGGATCGTGAGACAAGGAGACCATCCAGCACGTGGCGAGATGGCGCGCAGCAACAGGCAGCATGGCGGCATCAACTCACCACCCGCACCCTTCAACCCTGCTACCGAGGACTGGGAATCCTATACCGATAGGTTCCAGATGTTCCTCGAGTAGCAACCTCAAGGATGCCAACGGCCACAAGAAAGCGAGCCGTGTTTCTCACGCACTGCGGGCCTGCAGTGTTTAAGATGGCCAAGGCATTGGCCAAGCCAGAGGACGTCAAAACCATGGAATGGGGCGATCTCGAGCCTTTGCTGCGAAACCACTATGCCCCGTCGTGCCCATCCTCATCCGGCGGCACGATTTCTACAGGCGGGATCAACACGAGGGTGAGGGCATGGCGACTTCATGGCAGCGCTTCGAGACTTGGGCGGCCTGTGCGAGTTCGCCGACCTAGACAAGGCCCTGCGAGACCGCGTGCGTCCTGGGACTCCGAGACCCCGTTCTCCAGAGCCGCATCATGGCGAAGGCGACATCTCCTTCGCCGATGCCCTCACCGAGGCAACCGCGGCTGAAGCAGCCAGGAAATCAGTGGCTCGGATGTGACAATCGAGCATCATGCCAGGACCAGCGACCGGCGAGACGGCTCCGAACCCGGAGAAGCAACCCGAGGCCTACCATCGAGACACAACCACACACCACGGCGACGGCGACTCATTCTCGGAAACAGAGGACGAGGAGGAAGAGATCCACCGCCTGCAAGCAGCGCGAGGGCATCGGGAACCCCGAGGTCGTAAGTTGAGGTTCCAGTGCGCCGGCTGCAGAGCTGATCACCCCCGTTCGGACTGCCATTTCCTCGATGCCATCTGCCGGCAGTGCGAAAGCGGGGCACATCGCCAAGGTGTGCGAAATAAAAGACACTACAGCCCGCGGCGACAGATGGCAGCCCTGACGGTGAGAAAACACCCCACCAGGCACCGAGATCGCCAGACGGAGAGCCGCTGGAGCCAAGAGGGTCAGAACAGGCGGCTAAATGAGGCAAGACAAAGGGAGGAAAGACACCAGACCGTTGTTATCGGCCATTCCTCCACAAGCGACGCCAGAAAGGTATACGTAACGGTGGGGATAGAAGACCAGCCATGCGACATGGAGGTGGACTCTGGGTCCTTCCTCTCCATGGTCTCATGGCGCACCATCAAGCGCCTGGCACCCTCCATCCGTCGACACAAATTAGAAGACCAAACACTGACTCTCAAAGACTATCAGGGAAACCGCATCCCTGTAGTCGGCAGAGGCCATTTTAAAATCACCTTCAAGAACCACACCGAAGTGCTACCCCTGACGATCGTCGACCGGGATCGGCCGAGCCTGTTGGGACTGCAGTGGTTCGCACCCCTAGGCATCGAAGTAACCGGCATCCACCGCATCGAAGAGGCGGACTGGGAAGCGGCGCTCGTGGAGGACTTCTGGGAAGTTTTCGATGACAGCCTAGGCAAGTACCGGGGGTCCCCTATCTCCTTCAATATAGACCCAAGCATCGCACCAATCCGCCTTAAGCCCAGACGAGTGCCATTTGCACTCAAGCCCAAGATCAATGAGCAGCTAGATAAGCTCATCGTGCAAGGGGTACTGGAACCAATCGGTCACGCCCGGTGGGAGACCCCCATAGTCACCCCCATCAAGCCAGATGGGTCCGTGAGAATCTGTGGGGACTATAAGGCCACCCTAAACCACGCGCTCCAACAAAGCGCATACCCCGTCCCAGTAGTACAGCACCTTCTGCACTCACTGGGGGGAGGCCGGATTTTCGCAAAGCTCGACCTGGCACAAGCCTACCAGCAACTGCCGGTCGACGCCACAACCACCGAAGCCCAGACCATCGTAACACACCGGGGAGCCTTCCGTTGCAACCGGCTCCAATTTGGAGTCAGTGTGGCACCGGGGTCTTCCAAAGCCTCATGAAAAGGCTCCTCCAGGGCATAGAGGGTGGTGCCCTATTTTGATGGCGTCTTGGTGGCGCGAAAAGCGAAAAACAACTAGAAGCCAGATTGAGGGAGGTACTGAAGAAATTCAGAGACGCAGGACTCAAAGTCAAGAAAGGAAGTGCCAGCTACGGGCTGAGAGGGTCGAATTTCTAGGGTACCTCCTAGACAAACAAGGGACCCACCCCACAGAAAAGAAACTGAGAGCCATAAGGGAAGCACCACGACCCAAAAACAAAGCGGAACTACAGGCTTTCTTGGGACTGTTAAACTTTTACAATGTCTTCCTACCTCAGAAGCGACCGTGGCGGAACCGTTGCATAGGCTGTTAGACAAAACAGCCACCTGGACCTGGGGAGCACGGGAGGAGCGCCTTCAACAACACAAAGAACCTGCTAACATCTGACGCGGTACTAATCCAGTACAGTGAGACCCTGCCATTAACAGTAACGTGCGACGCATCGCCATTTGGGATCGGTGCCATCCTCAGCCACCAGTTACTGGATGGGAGGGAAGCACCCATCGCCTTCTCATCAAGGACACTTTCAAAGCCGGAGCGGAACTACAGCCAGCTCGACAAAGAGGCCCTAGCAGTCGTTGCCGGCGTCAAGAAATTTCACAAATACCTTTACGGTAGGACTTTTACAATCATCATGGATCACAAGCCGCTGCTAGGGATCCTGGCAGGAAATAAGGCCACCCCGAACATTCTATCACCAAGAATGACAAGGTGGTCTGAATTCCTAGCAGCATACAATTACCAGCTGGTTCACCGACCCGGAAAGGACATTGCCCACGCAGACGCCCTGAGCCGCTCACCCCTGCCCGACCTGGAAGACGACCCGGCACCCACAACAAAGGTACTCCAAATAGAGACAATATCCAACCCACTAGTGACCGCGCCAGACATTGCCAGAGAAACAAATAAAGACAAGCGGCTGGCGCGAGTCCTAAGCTGGGTTGGAAGAGGATGGCCGGAAGGGGACAGGGACGAACTATTCAGACCCTTCAGAAACGGACAAACTGAACTCTTTACCGAGAAGGGCTGTATACTTTGGGGGGACAGAGTGGTAATCCCGGAAACATTACAAGAAAGGGTATTGGGAATGTTGCATGAGGGGCACCCAGGGATGGTTAAGATGAAAAGCCTGGCCAGAAGCTACGCATGGTGGCCAGGCATGGATAAACAGATCGAAACCTGGGTAGCCAAATGCAAACAATGCCAAGAATCCAGACCCAGTCCTCCCGCCGCCCCAATCCATGAGTGGGAAACACCAAGAGGACCGTGGTCTCGGATTCACATAGACTTCGCGGGACCAACCAAGGGGCACATGTACCTTATCACAGTAGACGCTTACTCCAACTGGCTGGAAGTAAGCACCATGAAGTCAACCACAATGGAGGCGGTAATAAAGAAACTGGGCAAACTCTTTGCCACACACGGCCTGCCAGATATAATAGTGTCGGACAATGGGCCCCAGTTCACCGCACTAGCATTTGAACAATTTCTGGCAGGCCAGGGCATACACCATGCGTTAACCGCACCAGCAAACCCGGCGGCGAACGGGCGGGCGGAACGCATGGTCCAATACACAAAAAAAGCCATCCAGAAAATAGAAGCAACCAACATACAAGACAAAATCAATAAAATGCTCCTCATTCAACATATTACACCTAGCGCAACCACAAATAGAAGCCCGGCAGAACTAATGATGGGCAGAAAACTACGGTCAATGCTAGATAGAATGCATCCCACATACAACCCTGACAAACCCCCGGGTTCTTCCAGCAAATACAGAAAATTCAATATAGGGGACGCAGTATACGTGAAAAACCTTTCAGGGGAACCACTCTGGGTACCAGCAACAATCACGCAAATAACCGGCCCCTTGTCATACCGACTGGAAACAAGCGACGGAAAAAACTGGAAGCGGCACATCAACCAACTAAGATCAAGAATAGCCACAAACCACACACCCGAGCAAGAAACTAGAAGGGAGGGGGAAACGGGAAATAGAAATGAAGGGAATCCCCTAACGCAAGCAGAACACCCCCCACCCAGAACAAATAAACCACAAATAAACCAACACTACTCACCAGTAAGTACAGGACCAACAGAGCACGAGACACCAGAACCTTCACCTGGATGGAGCAGCCAAGCCAGTTCAACCAGCCCGGAAAGATCCAGCGGGAGCGACAGGAACGGCAGCTCAACCAGCCGGGTAGATCGGGTGGGAGCTACCAGGAAAGGCCCAGCTCACCATTCCAGGCGGTTCCATCCCTAGGAACTGGAGCGACAGAGAAACCCTCCGAACCGGTCGAAGACCACAATAGAACTGAACCGCAGGGTCAACTAGGCAGGTACGAAGCCCCGCCTACCTACACGACTACATCATGACGCACCGACAGACGAAACCAAGAGGGAGGGGGTGTACTATATTAGCATACTCCAAACCCTCACAACTGATTGGTCCGGACGGACAGCGACCTGATTGGTCGAAACACCGGCCGTGATTGGAGCGCTAAGAATCTACCGCGATTGGCCGCGCCGATCGCGGGAAATTCAAAGCGCTGCCATTGGCCGCCGAGCCGCGAGCCAGCCTATATGAAGGGCTGCCGCGGCTTGGATTCCTCAGACTGTTCTTATTCTAAATAAAGAGCTGAACTCACTAGAATGGTCTCGCGTCTCATTCGAACTGAGCTACCTCAGATCTAACACCAGCCATAAAACAAACTTGCATAGGAAGAGAGATTTAATAAAAGGTATTGAAAGAAGCCCCCTAGACAAAAGCCAAGTAATTAAGAAAGCTAGGGAAACAAGAAAAAGAAATCCCTTACAAACAACAGGTCATGCCAAATCAGCAAAACAAATAGACAAAAGACACGAAATAAATTCCATAGCAGACAGGAGATTGCCACAAAACAAATATAAGAAAACATTAGGAAACTGATAATCCAATCAAACTACCCTGCAAAGTTTGCCTTCTGCACCCCACGGAGTTTACCCTCCGGCGGAAATGAAGACAACCCCTGACAGGATTTAAAACATTAAGAAATACAAACACAAGCACTCACACACAAAAGGAGAAAAAGTATAAAAATCAGGGGTTTATTATACAAAGAGAGCTAGCCCTAGGAATGCAGACTTCTTGCTATCTCTCGCCTTCCTGAAAAATAAAAAGAACCAGCTTCCAAGCAGTTGTCTGAATCCTTGCACTGGAGTTCTCCCAGCAGGAAAACCGAACCCTCAGAAGAAAGGCATTTTCCAGACTTTCAACATAACCTTAATAAAGATTGGCTGGCAATCAGCCAACTGACTGACTGATATCTTTCTGGATATATTTTTTGGGCACAGCACAATATAAGATTGGTTTGGGGAGAAAAAGCAATGGACCTAAGACCAATGCTCAAATTTCAAAGATATTCATATATTCTTCCAAAAGAAGATGTATTTTCTCTGGCATTAATAAACTTTGCCTAATCTGCTGTGTCCTTCTATTGCTTCTGAGCCCATCCTTCAAGATCTCTTTCTTATTCTCTCCTTTATGGGAAGAAATTGAACATGCCGAAAATATACAAGAAAAGAGACACGCTGAGATTTAACTTTTAACTGCACTTTGCTCTGGATAAACCCACTTCCAGAAGGCTCACTCTTTATTTTGTGTCACTCACCTTCCTGAGTGGAGATGGTCCCCTTCGGATAAGGAAGACAGTCATAGCAGCAAACCGGTTCTTCTTCACGAGCCCATTTGACAAATCCAGGACAACATTTTTCCACACATTTGGACTACGGCAGAGACTAAACAAAAAAACAAGAAATGGCAAAGAAAATGTGTTAGAACTAACCATCTATGAACAGTGGGCATAGAGATGTGAGTTAGCCAAGAGCAATATGAAATATCTAACCAATTCCAAATGTTTGTAAGTGATACAACCAGGTATAAAATGGAGAAAAGATTTAAGTACTATGATAACCTTTGGATTGCTCTTCATAGATGTGTTTTGATGAAAGGACTATTGCAATTTTTAAGCTGGGGTGAAACAGAGGCGTGGATAATTCTGGTCAGCTCTGGACTGCTTAGAAACATCACAGTGTCAGGATTCCGGCATTTAACCCCATTTAAATCATGATACTCGAGCCAAACTTCCAAAACTTCAAAAGGATTTATTGGGAGTTAAAGTGTCTGGCAGTGCCTGGGTATAGCCAACTGAGACACATCATTCATTGTCACCCATGACTCTGGTTTTTCCCCACCTCCTGCACATATCATAATTCATATTCTCCAATGGGACACATCCATACCCAGGAGTTATCAATCATACTCTCCAGTTAGAATTTTGCACAGCAGAAACTTCATGTACTATCTTTGAAAACATTTATGGAATGCACATTCAGTGTGCAAGCTGCTGCACTGTTCCCCCCTCCCTTTCTGTTGGCAACTCTAAAAAGACAATAGAAATATTTTATGAGTTGAGACATAGACCAAGTCAAATCTTAATTCCAAAGCTTGATTTCCCAATGCAACCAATAAGATCTCCATCCAAGCTAGATTCAATTTCATTTGATTCAGCCAACAGTGAACTTGGGCACTGGTCAATCAAGTTATCACTTTCTCTGGTATTTGAAGGCAAGGATATAATGAAAACCATCTTGAATGCATTTGGGTCAATGCAAAAGAGTAAAAGGGCATTGCCATAGAGGCCACACGACCAAACAGAGGAAATAGATGAACTTTTTGCTAGTCAGATTGTCGCGTTGAGCGACCGGTCTGTTGTTTCGATCTTCTGGTTGATTGCTGAATTCCTCTCAGAACGGGACCCTCACAAGAGTGAGATACAGAGAAGCCCTCGCAAGGGCGAAGTTTGGCAAAAGCAGAACCCTATCCAGGGTGAGTTTGAGCAGCGGAACCCTAGCCAGGGTGATTGAGGGACTCTCGCAAGAGTGATTGCAAAGCGGAAAGAAAAAAGAACACAAGACGAAGATTTCTTTAGGTGAGGCAGCGCATCGCCTGGGGCAGATGGAATTGTCCCAGCTGAGCCTGAGACAGATGGATTGTTCAGGCTGCCAGCCTGCTCTGCGCTGTCCTCTTTTTATTGTGCTGATTCAAAGAGGGGGGTGAGAGGGGTTACAGAAAGACAAAGAAGTTACAAACTTTATCTTTTGAGACCAGGCTACGTGATACAAGTAACGAACTTTGTGACTGATAAACATGTCTTTACTGAATACACATCCTTTATCTGACACAGACCTCAGTGAAACTAATCTTATCAGCTCCTTTTTCCTGTCAGCTTGGTGAACTTTGCTCTGAGATGTATACGTGCTGAGCAGGATTTGTCTTATGGAAAAATACTGAGACAGAATAGCCACAATTCCTCCTTTTCTTTATTTTTGTGCTCAAGATTCTAGGTAGAGTCCTTTCTCCTCCTGAGTAGTCCCACAAGGTGGCAACAAACCCTTCGGTTTGTTGATGCCTTGCAGAACCAACTCATACGAGGAAAAGTCCTCATCCCCCAAATCATGGCTTGGCATAGTTAACAAAACTTCTTTGGGAGAAAAGGAGTTATTAGTGTCTATTTCTTCCTCTGACTCTTGGTCAGAGTACCATTCCAGCAAAGGTTTTTTGACAAGGTCTTTTGATTCAATGATAGATGTGAGAAAGCTAACTGTTTTTTGAGTATTGTTAACTTCATTGTCAAGTGTTTTCAAACGATCCCTCAGAAATTTAAGCAAACGTCCTATTACACATGGACCAATAGTACATGCAAGAAGCAATAGCACAAGAGGACCTATTAAGGCTGACAATAGTGTTGTTAACCAGGGAGAAAAATTAAACATGCCTTGATACCATGACTGACTTTGTTGTCTTTCATTCTCTCTATCCTTCAATCGTTTTTCGCAATTCAGCCATAGAATCTTTAACAATTCCTGAATGATCAGCATAAAAACAACATTCTTCTTTTATTGCTACACATAATCCCCCTTTGTTTAAAAATAACAAATCTAGACCTCTTCTGTTCTGAAGAGTCACTTCAGCTAGAGATGAGAGAGAATTTTGAAGAGCAGTAATTGAAGTCTCTATGCGTTTGAGATCTTCATCTATTTGTAAACTTAGGGTTGCTAACTGTTGATGACCAACAGCTAGAGCTGCTACACCTGTGGCTGCACCTGCTGCCCCAAGACCTAACAATACAGATAGTGTTACAGCTGTAATGACTTCTTTTTTCTGATGAAGGGGAAATTGTGGAGGTTCAAGTTCATTGATAAGTTCTGAACCTGGATAAAATGTGATCTTTGGAATTAATTTTACCTGAATACAAAAAGATCCCTGAGCAATAAGAACATCACCATGAACACATGCAGTTGCTCCTGTGGAGCAAGCCCATACAGAATTATTACCTGGGATGAAGAATTGTCCTTTGAGGCGAGCAGTGATATTGCCATTGGAGGTAGTGTATAGAGGACCATAGCCTCCAATGTTAAGGTTTGATCTTTCTTTTGGTAGATATACATTACAGTGATACCCTGATGAAACATTCTGACAATATTGGGAATAATTAGCAGGTATGTTTCCTAGGCAACATCCCCTACCTATTATGTCAGTGATAGTAATGGAGGAAGTGTTCCATCTGCATTGTGTGTCACTGGTGGAGTTTTTAATAGGTTCATTGGAAGCTACTGCATCATAGAATGGTGGCAAATCAGATAAGCAAAGCCAACATTGATCAGTTTTGGATGAATCATTAAGTGTAGTTGCTAACAATGTGTAAGAAGAATTAACCAACTGTACTAATGGATTCACCTGAATATTGGGTTTTTGTAGAAAGGTTGATTTCAAATTAGGATTGGGACCAACATCATAATGAGACATAGATATAGAAAGACGAATTGTAAAAATATTCCCTTCATCTCCTTGACCATCCCACTGACGTCCTCCCCAAGTAAACCCAACCATCCATTGTTTTTTTTGCAAGTGTCTTTCCTTGTGCAGTAAAAGTGATTCTGAGTGGATTTATTCTCTGTCCACAACAAGGCCATGAAGAGCAGGAATGCTTTGCTTGGGCACGGGTAATATGAATATAGTCATTTTTGGTAGGTGCTTCCCACCAGATATGACCTGTGGATACACAACTCCATTTTTACAATATCTGTCAACTACCCCACCGCAGGCAGAACGAGAAGTACCAGTACTATGAGAAGGACAAAAATATAATCTAAAGTTGTCAGCAGGTGCTGGAGAACAGGAGCCTTGTTTGTCCCATGTATCAGCTTGCAAATTTTTTGTCTGCAAATTTTTCTACTCCTGTTCCCATTTCAGCAAAATCCATGAAAAGCTGAGGAAACCATGGCCATCGAGTATAGTTAGTGGTGGTGTTTAAAATTTTTCCTTGAAAATCAAGGATAGTCCAGGTGTAAGTTTGAGGTTGATGTTCATTTGTAGAAGATGATTGTATACTTCGAGGAATGCGATGATAGCCAAATCTTGGAACAGCATGAGATGCAGACTGCTTAGAGATGGAGTTGTCAGCAATGAAGGCAGGATACCCAAGATGGCGAGCTCGAATGAGAGCTGTAGTCTTGCAATGGATGTCATCAGGGATGAGGTGACGTCTTCGCACGACAGGTGGTTTGTAGCGATCAGGAACCCAGGAAGATGAATGATGCAATATGCATTTGGTGACATCACAGGGTGGAAAGCAGCAACGAAGATGCCATCGTAGTTTATCTCCAGGAAAAGTTGTCTCAAAATTAGCTTGAGATGGCAATGTAAGTAAAGCAGAGGATAGTGGAGGAGATGCCACGGAAGGAGTGGAAAGCAATAGAACAGTGTGATTGAAATAAGTGTGATTGTGAAAAAATCCTAAGCAAGAATAAGAACCTATAGTAAGTGGAGTAACATGTATAGTTAAAAATATTAAACAAGGAGAATAGTAATAGTGAATAGTTATGTCAGAAGTAGGAGAAAGAAAACTACCATTGTGTTGGAAAACATAATTACATGCAGAAAGAAGATTATCTTTAAAAAGAAAGGTAACAGTGTCAGCAAGGAAAGCAAAAATAGCATCAGGAGATGCCTTAAATTGAGAAAAGACAGGAAGTATTGATATCAGAAGAAAGATTAGAGTTAGAGTCAGGTTTGCCATGGTAAGGTCTGACACAGCGAGCAGGTACCCAAAGCACTCGATCAGGAAGTTGAACAGCTGCGTAACCTTTTCCCCAGGTAATGAGCTGTGCAGGACCTTTCCACGCAGGATCTGGAAGCTGTCTGAAATAAACAAGAGGACGGGAAGAGGGAACTACTGGCTTGGTGAAGTGGCGAGAAGCCGCTGTGGAGGGAGGAGAGCCAGTAAGATTGAGAAAGTTAAGAGTGTACAGACAAACATTTAAGATATTTTGCAACGTTGGGAGGTTCGGGGGGCCTGAGCCTTTTTTCCCCAAGTGCCGATCAAGGGCTTGTTTTAAAGTTAAGTGTGTTCTCTCCACAATCGCTTGCCCCTGGCTGTTAAAGGGTAAGCCAAACTTATGTGTGATGGCCCACTTATGACAAAACTCAGCAAAGGGAGAACTGACATAAGCAGGACCATTATCTGTTTTGAGAATTTTTGGACATCCCAACGTTACGAATGATCGAATACAGTGATTAATAACATTTTTTGTAGCCTCTCCTCTTTGCAATGTTGCTATAATAAACCCTGAATATGTATCTACTGATACATGAATGTATTTCCAGGGAGCAAAGGGAGGATAATGAGTTACATCCATTTGCCATGTATCACAGGCTTGAGTACCCCTAGGATTAACGCCTTCAGGGATACCTTTGGCCTGCAAGCTACATGTTGGACATTGTTGAATTATTGCTGTGGCTTCTTGATATGTAATTCCAAATTGTCGTACTAGGGCTTTCCTGTTTTGATGAAAATAATCATGACTATCCCCAGGTGAAAGCTGTTGGAGAAGAGGAGGAGGCCATAATTTTACAAGCCTCATCTGCCATATGATTGCCTTCTGCTAGGAATCCAGGCAATTGCTGATGACTTCTGATATGAGCTACAAATAAAGGTTTCCCTCGCTTTTTCAGCAGTGTCTGAAGCTGTAAAAAAAGTTTCATTAGAGAGGGAGGGGTAACAGGAGAAATATATGCATCAAAAATATGAGCAACCATCTGAGTAACATACATGCTATCAGATATTACATTTAAAGATTGTTGTGAAAAAAGAGACAACGCCAATAGGAAAGCAGCTAATTCAGCTTGTTGTGCTGATGATTGTGAAGTAGTTAAGCGTTTATGCCATTGAGCATTTTCATACCATGTACATGCTCCAATATTTTTTTTGGTGAGAGACCATTGATCCACCCAAACAGGAATAGAGGTTTTAAGAGTAAGAGATAAAGGAGAAATAGACATTTTAATAGAAAAACTATGGTAGCTGAATATAAGCCTGAAATTGAGAAAGTAAATCACGTCCCCAGAGATTGCAATGTAGAGGAAGAATATAGGGTTTAAGATAAGCAGTTAAGGTAGAATGCTCAGTAGAAGCAGAGAGCCAATGAGAGCTGACCTTAGCAGCTTGAGCTCCACCTACACCCTGCACTGAAGAAGCTTCTGTGAGAGACCAAGAAGAGGGCCATTCAGAAGAACGAATAACAGAAACATCTGCACCGGTGTCAATCAGACCTTAAAAAATTCGACCATTGAGTGTAACAGAAAGAGTTGGTTTTGAAGCTTGAACAGGCTGCTGTAATGCAAACAAAGAAAGTGGTTCAAAAAGAGGCAAAATTATAAGTGTTGCCACTACTGTCCCCTTTTTTAAAGTAAAGCAACGATCTCCTATTGCAGCCAATGCAAGATTATTAAGAGCAGAAGAATCATATAAGTAAGGAGCTGCAACCACACCTTCTATTGTAAGAGAAGAATTGGGAATAAGCAAGACAGGTGTGGAAGGAGGTAAAGGTTTGAGAAGTGTTGTAGTTAAAGGAAGAGTAAAAACTGCACCAGGATCATCATACACAAGATCCTCTAACAATACCACAGGAAATGTTGTGACAGGTAATTCAGCCTTTGTAGCGGGGCTAGCTGAAGACCCCTCAATTAGTTTCCCAAAGGCTGAGAAGGAGAAGGATTAGAATGACAATTTGAAGCCCAATGATAGCCTTTCCTGCAGCGAGGACAGATAGTTTTTGGCTTAGATGAGGAAGATGGACCTCTGGTTTGGCCACGAAGAACAGCTCCACCTCCTGGCATACGACATTGATTTTTAAAATGTCCTGGCTTGCCACAGTTAAAACAATTGCCATTGCGTGTTACAGCAAAAGCATCAGGAGGAGAAGTAGAAACAGAATTAGAATTTGGTAATGAAGCAGTGATTGCAGTAGCAAGCATATCCATTTTATGAGTGGTTGTTCCTACAATTCTACAGAGTTGTAAAAACTCAGCCAAAGTCACTCCTGGCTTATTAGCAACTGGCTGTAGAATTTTTTGACAATCATGATTTGCATTAGAAAAAGCCAATTTTATAAGTAATTCTTGTTTAGCAACAGAATTATCTATCTGTCTATCTAAGGCTGTTTGAAGCCGACTGATGAATGAAGCATAAGGCTCATCAGGACCTTGCATAATTTTTAAAAATGCTTGAGTGGACTGCGAATCTGAATCATCCACTCGCTTTAAAGCATTCATAGCACACATATGAATAATAGCAAAACTACGACGGGGAGAATTTTGCTGTTGTACTAGAGTAGAAAATTGACCTTTCCCCAGTAACTGATCTTCAGTTACTCCAGCAGGCAAACCCCTACGAATTTCAGCCTCAATACCTTTTTCATATTCAGATTGCCACACAACATATTGTGCTGGAGTCATAAGCATAGAAAAAAGCATTTTCCAGTCATACAATAACATAACTGTATTAGCTGTAACCAAAGAATCAAGTATTCCCCTAGTAAAAGGAGAATGCAGTCCATAAGTTGTAACTGCATCTTTAATATTTTTCAAAACTTTAAATTCAATGTTAGTATGAACATTGCCTCCTACTCCAGGGATGATAGTCATAGGATAAGCAGAAGGATTTTCTGTTTCTAAAGATAGAGGTGATGACAGAAGATTAGTTATGATTCCTCCCACAGGTTTCATAGGAGAAAAATCAGGAAGAGAAGAAGGAGAGGAAGGAGGAGGGGAAGAAATGTCAGGATAAGGAGGTGGTAAGGAAAAATTTGTATCAAGATGAGCTGCAAGAGGCTTAGTAGTTTTTGAATTAGAAGAGGGGGAATCAGAGGAAACAGGAGAAAGAGATTTTTCAGGAAGACTAGAAGAAGGATAAACAATTGTTATAGCAGCCATTATTGTTCTCCAAGAGATAAGTATATCCATGGGAGCTCTGGGAACTTCATGTAAATATTTCCCTAATTTTTCCCATTGAGAATGGCTAAGAGTTCCAGCAGATGGATAGGCTGGACAGTGTGCCTCAATATAAATTATAAATTTATTTAAAGATTTCTTCGAAATTGGGTACACAGTTGTACCATTAATTTTCTGAAAGGAATTAGCCTTCTTCACTAGACTATAAAGTTCGTCCCTGTGCCCTGACGAAACTTGAGAAAGTGAGGAGCCCATTACTTACGATTCGTACGAAACCTATGCCAGGTGCGTAGCAATGGGAGTGAAGGCGATGCACCTCTAGACAGAAGTCACACCGTGGAACCAGAAAGTCGAAGAGATCCCGGACGAATCAAGGGATCCCGGACGAGCCCCCAGCTGTCGCGTTGAGCGACCGGTCTGTTGTTTCGATCTTCTGGTTGATTGCTGAATTCCTCTCAGAACGGGACCCTCGCAAGAGTGAGATACAGAGAAGCCCTCGCAAGGGCGAAGTTTGGCAAAAGCAGAACCCTATCCAGGGTGAGTTTGAGCAGTGGAACCCTAGCCAGGGTGATTGAGGGACTCTCGCAAGAGTGATTGCAAAGCGGAAAGAAAAAAGAACACAAGACGAAGATTTCTTTAGGTGAGGCAGCGCATCGCCTGGGGCAGATGGAATTGTCCCGGCTGAGCCTGAGACAGATGGATTGTTCAGGCTGCCAGCCTGCTCTGCGCTGTCCTCTTTTTATTGTGCTGATTCAAAGAGGGGGGTGAGAGGGGTTACAGAAAGACAAAGAAGTTACAAACTTTATCTTTTGAGACCAGGCTACGTGATACAAGTAACGAACTTTGTGACTGATAAACATGTCTTTACTGAATACACATCCTTTATCTGACACAGACCTCAGTGAAACTAATCTTATCAGCTCCTTTTTCCTGTCAGCTTGGTGAACTTTGCTCTGAGAGGTATACGTGCTGAGCAGGATTTGTCTTATGGAAAAATACTGAGACAGAATAGCCACAGTCAGATAACTAGGGTATCTAGGAGGCATACCACATTATTAATGAGGCACTTTAACTACCCCAACATTAACTGGGAGACAAACTCTGCACCTCGTGGAAAATCCTTACAAATCTAGCAGACAATTTTGTCTCCCCAAAAGTAGAGAATGGAACTAGATGGTTAGCCGTACTGGACTTAATTCTCACTATTTCAGATGAAATGATAGAAGATGTTGAATGTACAGAAACCTTGGGCAGTGGGGAGTGACCATGCAATAATGGAATTCAACATTTATAAGCACAAGCAATAGAACAAAGTCAAACTAGAGTCTTAGAATTTAAGAGAGCTGATTTCAATAATTTTAGAGATTGGAAAGGATTCCATCGATGAGAATCCTCAAGGGGAAAGCAAACTGAGATGCTTGGGAAACTTGAAGAGTGAGATTATAAAAGCCAGTCTAGCATAATTCCAGTGAGAAAGAAAAGTTAAAAAATGTGTGCGTGGCTGCACAAAGAACTCTCTCATAAACTGAAGGTCAAAAAAACAAGTATAAAAAGTGAAAAGAAGGGCACATAAGTAAGGCAGAATATCAGCAAATATCTTGAACCGGAAAAGTTGAAGTCAGGAAAGCTAAGGCTCAAAATGAACTAAGGCTTGAGACAAAAGTCAAAACTAACAAAAAAAAAGGCTTCTTTCAATATGTAAAAAAACAAGAAAAAAAATAAGGAAACAATTGATCCATCAATGGGAGAAAATGGTAAGAAGATGACGAGCAGCAGGGAGAAAGGAGAACTGCTTAGCTCATTCTTTGCATCTGTTTTCATGCAAAAGGAAAAAAACAGTCAACCTATTAAAAAAATATTGTAAAATGCAGATTACGAATGCAAGTCAAAATAAGCCAAAAAAAAAAAAAAAAAAGATAAGAGAACACCTATCCACACTAGATGAGTTCATATCACCAGAACCAGATGTTTTATGCTCCAGGATTCTGAAGGAATTGGCAGACATGATCTCAGAAACACTGAACCATATTTCTCAAAGATCCTGGAGCACCAGGGAGCTATCAGATGACTGGGAAAAGACTGATGTAGTCTCCAGGGGAAAAAATGGATCCAGGAAACTACAGACCTATCAACGTGACATCAATAAAATTCTGGAAAAGATAATCAACCAACAAATCTACAGATACGTAGAAGCAAACAAATCCACAACCAGAAGCCAGCATGGGTTTGTCAGAAACAGATCATGACAGATAAATCTTATTGCATTCTTTGAATAATGTGACAAAATTAGTGGACCAGACAAATGCTGTCAATATAATTTACTTGGACTTCAGTAAGACATTTGATAAAGTTGACCACAGCCTACTACTTGATAAGATAGAAAAATGTGGCTTAGACAGCTTCACCACCAATGGATTGCTGACCAACCGCACTCAACGTGTAATTCCTAATGAAATGGCATCTACCTGGAGGGAAGTATGCAGTGGAGAACCTCAGGGCTCCGTCTTAGGCCCAATACTCTTTCAATATCTTCATCCATGATTTAGATAAGGGTATACAAGGAGAACACATCAAATTTGCATAAGATTCCAAACTTGCAGGAATAGCCAACTCTCCAGATGATAGGCTCAAGATACAGAAGGATCTCAACAGACTTAAACATTGGGCGCTATCTAACAAAATGAAATTCAACAGTGAGAAAAGTAAGGTTCTACATTTAGGGAAGAAAAATCAAATGCAGATATAGAATAGGTGGCATCTGACTCAATAATTTTAACTGCAAGGGGGATATTGGAATCCTAGTGGACAATCACTTATATATGAGCCAGCAGTGTGCTGCAGCTACTAAAAAAGTTAACAGTCCTAGGCTACATTAAAAAGAGGGACAATATCAAGATCCCATGAGATGTTCACATGAGGTTAGTAATACCTTATAAAGCCCTGGTAAAACCACACTTGGAATATTACATCCAGTTTTGGTTGCCACGATATAAAAAAGATGTTGAGACTCTAGAAAGAGTGCACAGAAGAGCAACAAAAATGATTACGGTAAAACCATAGTTTTACTATTAGGAATGGTTGCAGGAATTCGGTGTGGGTGACATAATAGCATTGTTCCAGTATCTAAGGGGCTGCCACAAAAAAGAAGGGGTCAACCTATTCTCCAAAGCATCTGAAGACAGAACAAGATGAAAATTAATGAAAAAAAGAATACACCCAGAACTAAAGAAAAATTTCCTTACAGTTAGACCAATTAACTAGTGGAACTGTTTGCCACCAGTGGGTGCTCCATCACTGAAGGTTTTTAAGAAGAGATTGCACATCCATTTGTCTGTAATATTATAGAGCAAACAAAACCATGCCCTCTCCAGTCCACAAAAAAACCTTTCTCTGTGGAACCTGTCCCTGGTACCCAAAAGTTGGGGGCCTCTGCTCTAAGTGCTAAAGAATAATTAACCAGCACTGGAAATTGTAGACGGATGAAATTAAGTGTAAAGCAATGCTCCAATTAACTGGCACCTGCCAGTTAATTCAGAAAGACAGCTTGCTTAATAGTACGGAAAGTTCCCAGGATGTCTATGAAAACTAATAGGCAGGGGTGAGAGTCTAACAATTTCCCTGCCAGTTTGGTGATTGTGCACTTCATGCATCGGCACGCACACACAGCTTTCCAAACACAGAAGTTATCCCCACCTACAGAAGGTTTCACTCTCAGATTTCACAGCCTCTGGGTACATTATTCATTGGCAGATTAACATCAGGGGTGGGATTCTACCGGTTCTGTCCACCTCTGTAGAACCGGTAGTTCTGAAGAGCAGCAGACATAGAGCACACATAGAACCGGTTCTATGTCTGCTGCTGTTTTGACCCACCCGCCTGCCCGGGCTCTTACCTATTATTTCCTGCTTGTTCAACCGCAGCTGTTTTGTGCTACACAGCTGCGGTTGAAAAAGAAGCACTTGCACGCAGCGCTGCTCAGCTGTCCAGGCAGCTCAGCAGGTTGTAAATTGCACTCACGCGTGCGACACACAGCGACAGAACTGGTAGTTATACCGGTCAGATCCCATCCCTGATTAACATGTATTTGAGGCTGCAAGAGGAGGAACCAAACTTCTCCCCGGAAGCCCCACTGGGGCCAGAGAGACTTGCAGATGGAGCTGAGCACTCAGACAACAAAGGTTCTGGGCATCCTCAATCTCTCTAGCCTACTCCAAGGGTTAAAGGGAGCAAGTCCTTCTCCCTAGAAAGGCCATAGTGAGGATCAGATGGCCCTTCCAGCCCACTCCTTTCCTGTTCTGGTGGACTCCACTCAGAAAAAAACGGCCCTATGGGCCTCTTGGAATGTTTAGAAAATAAACATTGGAAGGGGCGGCCTAAGATTTCCCATGTCTCTGAAGAGCAACTGAAGGAGAAAGCTGTTCTTTTCTAGTAAAATGATAGTAATGCTCAGGGTGAGAGACTTTCAGTGGTGACATCGTGCTGTGATGGTGCAGAGGAACAGTGCTCTGTTTCCTATGCTGGAGTTTTCATGTTCAGTGGCTGTCTGAGGCAAAGTTTGGTCCTGTAGGGACTGGCAACAAAAAGGGGAATTCTCGGCGGCGGCTTGGAGAGGTGCGGTCTCCAGCTGCGCTAAGAAGAGAGTCCTCAACCCAACGTGGAAGAAGCCGGCCTTTATGGCAGACCAGGAGACATGATGTGCCAATTCGAAGAAGAAGGAAGTGAAGACAGAAGACAGTACAGCTGCGGCTGTGCAAGCAGTGGATTTAGCCAAGTTTAGAAGATCGGTGAAGAGACAACTGGAGGAGCAATCAAGAAGACAAAGTGAGTCTCCAAACAAAAAAGGTTTATACTGGAAGATTGGTGGCATTTTGGCATCGGTAGTGGAATAGCATTTAGAAGAGAAGATCAGTCAGCAAAACAGGAGATAAAGAAAAGAAATTGGTGTATTGCTTTTTGAAGATTAAGTACGGAATTGTTCTTCGAGGATCTAGAGATCTGAGCTCCAATGGAGAAGAGAGCTATAATAAGAGCCTTGGATAATTAAACAAAGTGCAGTGTGCTCTTTTTACTTTTTCTAAGTTGTGCTATCCCTCCTCACCAGCTTTATTGTATTTCATTTTATCTTTTTCTTTCTTGTAATAACTATTTGGGTTTTTGGCTTTGTTGGAGCTTGTCTTTGTTTTTCTTTTTTTCTTTGGAAGTCCAATCTCTACGTTTGCTTTTTATTTTAAAGGGAAAGCTTTAGAATTAATGTTTGTTTTTTTAAAGGGAATAGCCTTTTTTTTCCTTTCCTGGTATTTTTGTTTTTTCATCTACCTTTCTGGTTTATTCTTATGCACTCTTTTCTATTTGAGACCTTTCAATTGGATTAAGGTGTTGAAGAACCTGAAAAAATTTTCCTTTTCCTTTTTTTTTCTTTTTTTTTTTCAAGCCTTTTTCTTCATCTAACTACTGATTGGATTAAGGTATACAAGAACCTGAAGAAATTTTGTCCTCCTTTTTTTCCCCTTTTTTTAATTATTATTATTGAGCTTCTTTTTTCTACTATTTTTATTTTGAACTAAAATTGGTTACTTCACAATTGGATTAAGGTTTAGAAGAACCTGAAGATTTTGAATTGCTTAAAATGAGTAGGAAATTTACAGCTCCTGGTTCTTCAACTTCTACTTCTTCCTCTCCACCATCTGGAGGACAACGTTCAATACAGACAATGTTAAAGCAAGAAAAAGAACAAGAAAAAGTGACTCTGCAGATGATTATGCAAGGAATTCAAAATATTCAAGCAAGATCAGAGAATATTGAAAAGAGAATAGAGAACATTGAACAAAGAACAGAGAACATTGAACAAAGAACAGAGAACACTGAACAAAGAACAGGGAAAACCAATGAAAAAGTGGAGAACATCCAACAAATGATGTTGAAGTATGATGAGAGATTCCAAAAAATTGAAGAAGAAGATAAACAAAGAGACAAGAAGATTGGAGATATTGATAATAGATTAATGGTGGTTGAACAAGATAAAAGTGGTATGTTGAGATGGGAGATGGATAGATCAGAATTCTATCTTAGATTCCAAAATGTAGAGGAAGAAAAAGGACAAAACTTAGCTGAGATAATGATAGAAATACTGGCTGAAGCTTTGGAGATAACTCAAGAGAAGATGATGGATGGAATAGATGAGGTTTATCAAGTTTTCACAAGATATGCAATGAGAAATAGCTTACCAAGAGAAGTTCACATTAGATTTACAAAGAAAGCCATTAAAACGCAAATATTGCAAGTGGCAAAAGAGAAAACATTGAAATATAAAGAGAAGGAGATTGTGGTCTTGAAACAAATACCCAGAAGAGTGAGAGAGATGAGAAGAGAATACCGATTCCTGACTAAAATGCTACTTTAAAAAGAGGTGAATTATAGATGGCTGACTCCAGAAGGTTTAATGTTCACATGGCAAGAACACAGACATAGAATTGACTCAATTGAGAAAGCGGAATTATTTTATACAGAATTTTTTGGAGGGAAAGAGGAAGAAGCAGAAAAAGAGATCTCACTAATTGAATCCCAAGAGGACTGCCAAATGGCGACTGAAAAAGAAGAAGGTGCAGTAGGTGGAAAGGTGGAAGCTAAAGAACAACGTGAACTAAGATCTACGAGAGCTGCTAAACTTAACTACAAAATATAACCATGGAAGAGAAAAAAATTGATTACAATTAATATAAATGGACTTAACTCAGCCGTTAAAAGAAGGAAAACCTTTCATAAATTAGAGAAATTAAAATTTGATATAATTTGTCTACAAGAAGTACATATTAAAAAACAATATGAACAATTGTTGATACAGCCAAAATTAGGGAAAATATTTACTTCCTTGACACAATGTAAGAAAAGAGGAGTGGTTTTATATATTAAAGAGAAAACCCCAGCAAAATTGATTTATACCAATGATGATGGAAGAATACTAATGGTGGAAATAATGGACAATAATACGAAAACACTCCTGATTGCAATCTATGCTCCGAATGACAAACAAGAAGAATTCTACAAAAAATTACATATGAAAATAATTGAATTGGACTATGCTAATATAGTTATGATGGGAGATTTTAATGGAATTGTAGACAATAAATTGGACTATACAGCACAGAAAATAATAAAGCAAAACAGAAAGACTCTCCCTAAATCTTTTTTTAAAATGGTAGATGAAATAAACTTAAAAGATACATGGAGAGAAAGAAATGCTAAAACTAAACAATACACCTTCTATTCAAATAGACACTTATCATGGTCCAGAATAGATATGATATGTATGTCAACAGAATTAATAACTAATATTCAAGAAATAAATATTGAAACAAGTACTTGGGCAGATCACAATCCAATGACAATTAAATGGAAACGACAAAAAAGAAGATCTAGACGGACGTTAAATAATACTATTTTAAAGGAAAAAGACTTCACACAGTGGATGGAGAAAGAATTGGCTTTTTTCTTTAGAGAAAACAAAAAAGAAGATACATCAATTCAGAATGTATGGGATACAATGAAGGCATATGTTAGAGGCTTGATAATAGACTATACAAGGAAAAGGAATACTATGAAAAGACTAGCCTCTAAGGCAGTGGTCGGGGAACAGGGGTAAATTACCCCAAATGGGGTAAAACTGAAAATCCTGGGGGTAATGAGGACGGTCGCGCTGGCGCGACTGTTCTCATTACCCCCAGGCATTTTATTTCCGACATTCTGTTTGTATAGTTTACATACACAAAGACCTGACGCAGTGCAGAGCTCAGAAAACAACGCGAGCCGAGGTGGCTTCAGCTCCGCTTGGCTTCGTTTCCTCAGTCCCAGCTGCTTTCAGTCCACTCGGGAGGAGGAGGAGGAGGTGGTGTGTGTGGTGGCTGGCGTTGTTTTCTGGGCTCTAGGCTCGCGGGCTCAGAAAACAACGCAAGCCGAGGTAGCTTCAGCTCCGCTTGGCTTCGCTTTCCTCAGCCCCAGCTGCTTTCAGTCCACTCGGAAGAAGGAGGAGGAGGTGGTGGTGTGGTGGTGGCTGGCGTTGTTTTCTGGGCTCTAGGCTCGCGGGCTCAGAAAACAACGCGAGCCGAGGTGGCTTCAGCTCCGCTTGGCTTCGTTTCCTCAGCCCCAGCTGCTTTCAGTCCACTCGGGAGGAGAAGGAGGAGGTGGTGGTGTGGTGGTGGCTGGCGTTGTTTTCTGGGCTCTAGGCTCGCAGGCTCAGAAAACAACGCGAGCTGAGGTAGCTTCAGCTCCGCTTGGCTTCGTTTCCTCAGCCCCAGCTGCTTTCAGTCCACTCGGGAGGAGGAGGAGGAGGTGGTGGTGTGGTGGTGGCTGGCGTTGTTTTCTGGGCTCTAGGCTCGCGGGCTCAGAAAACAACGCGAGCCGAGGTGGCTTCAGCTCCGCTTGGCTTCGTTTCCTCAGCCCCAGCTGCTTTCAGTCCACTCGGGAGGAGGAGGAGGAGGTGGTGGTGTGGTGGTGGCTGGCGTTGTTTTCTGGGCTCTAGGCTCGCATGCTCAGAAAACAACGCGAGCCGAGGTGGCTTCAGCTCCGCTGGCTTCGTTTCCTCAGCCCCAGCTGCTTTCAGTCCACTCGGGAGGAGGAGGAGGAGGTGGTGGTGTGGTGGTGGCTGGCGTTGTTTTCTGGGCTCTAGGCTCGCAGGCTCAGAAAACAACGCGAGCCAAGGTGGCTTCAGCTCCGGCTTGGCTTCGTTTCCTCAGTCCCAGCTGCTTTCAGTCCACTCGGGAGAAGGAAGAGGTGGTGGCGGCGGCTCGCGCACACAGCTAATTCGGTACACAGCCTGGCAGTCAGGGTTACAACTTTTCCAATCAATGTCTTTTTCACCCTTCAGATGACATCAATTAGAAAAAGAATATACCAGGAAGAATTCCTTGATTATGGGTTTACCCAAATTGACGACAAAGGAATAATGAAACCACAGTGTGTTGTTTGTTTGAAAGTACTGACTGCAGAATCTTTCAAAAAGAGTCAATTGAAGAAACACTTGGATAATTTGCACCCACATCTGGCTTCAAAACCACGGGAATATTTTGTCAATTTGGAAATGTCTGTCAAAAGACAAAGATTGGACAGCAACTTTAGAGGTACATTCAATCAATTTTCAGCATCCAAGGCTAGCTTTGAAGTGGCCTGGTTGATTGCCCGAAACAAAAACCTTATACTATTGGTGAGGATTTGGTTAAACCAGCAGCTTTGAAAATGGCAGAGATTATGTGTGGTCAGAATGAAGCCAAGAAACTAAATTCTGTGCCCTTGTCTGCAAGAGTTGTTAAAGAAAGAGTTTCTATTTTAGCAAAAATGTGAGGCAACAAGTTATTTCCTCAATAAAAGAGAGTAAATACTTTGCTATTCAGCTAGATGAGACTACGGATGTTAGTAGTAATTCTCAGCTGATGGTATATGTCCGCTACAAAGGTTTACATTTAATTGAAGAGGAATTGTTGTTTTGTTCTCCTCTCGACTTGCGATCTCGTGGAATTGATATCTTCAATAAAGTTAATGAATACTTTAATGACGTCAATTTAAAGTGGGAAGACTGCCTTGCTGTGTCTGTTGATGGAGCTCCAGCTATGTTGGGTCATGTTAATGGTTTTGCGGCTTTTGTGAGAGAGAAAAATCCAAAAGTTGAAGTAAACCACTGTATTATCCATCGCCAGGCACTGCTTGTGAAACATTTGGAACCTACATTAGAGGCCGTCATGCATGATGTTATCAAGATTGTCAATGTTGTCAAAGGACATGCACTAAACACGCGATTATTTCGTGAATTATGTAAAGCTGGTGATGCTGAATATACAGACCTACTTTATCATACAGAAGTGAGGTGGCTCTCACGTGGAAATGTTCTGAACCGAGTGTGGGCTCTCAAAACTGAACTTGAAAGTTTTATGGTTGAGCAAAAGCATGTTCTTGCAGAGAAGTTTACAAACCCCTTGTGGGTTGCACATCTTGCATATTTAGCAGATATGTTTGAGCATGTTAATGTATTGAACAAAGAATTGCAAGGAAAAAACATAAATATAATTTCAGCCAGAGAAAAGATTTCTGCATTTGGATCAAAGCTTTTATATTGGAGACAAAAAGTTGAACAGAAAAAGATAGCTACCTTTTCAAAGTTAGCTTTGTTCTTGGAAGATTGTGAAAATATTACTTTTGAAGACATCAAGGATACAGTTATAAGGCATCTTACCAAACTCAAAGAGCGGTTCTCTGATTACTTTCCAGATCTTGATTCACATGCTGTCAGTTGGATTGTAGACCCCTTTAAATGTGAAATTTGTGTTGTACCAGAAGAGCCTCAAGGGTTGGCAGAGTCACTTCTTGAGCTTCGATGCAATAATGAAGCACAGATTACATTTGAAAACAAAGCAGATCTGTCAAATTTTGGATGTCAACACCTGCAAAGGCCTTCAAAATTGCACATGAGGAAGCATTCAAAAAGTTGCTGCCTTTTGCAACAACCTACCTTTGCAACAAGGATTTTCCACTCTTACGAACATAAAAACAAAGAAAAGAAATCGATTGGACCCGGAAGACTATCCATATTGCTCTGACATCAAAATGTCCCAATATTGATGATCTCGTATCCAAGATGAAGCAACATCATTTCTCCAAAATCTGAAGTTTTCAAGTAAGTTGAAGCTTTCAAAGTAATTTTAAATACATCCAATAACATTTTGAATTCAAATAGTGTATTATTTCCTTCCTTTCAAATCAAGGGGGTAACGTCGGCGTTTATAAATTTTTTGGGGGGTAAAAGGTAAAAAAGTTCCCTGACCCCTGCTCTAAGGCCTTAGAGGATGAGTATAAAAGACTTGAAAAGAGCTACAGAAAATGCCACAGAAAAAGGACATCAAGCTAAAAATGGATATAATTAAACATAAAATGGGTCAAATAGAAAAAGAAGAATTAGCACAGAAAATTACAGGTGCTAAACAGAACTACTTTGAAGACGCAAACAAACCAGGTAGATGGTTAGCATACAAATTGAGAAAGGAGAAAGAGTCAAGGAAAATATTGCAATTAATAGATGACCAAGGCCAAGTTTGCTATGGTAGTAAAGAGAAGAAGGAAATCATTCGAGACTTCTATGGGAAATTATATATGCAAGAGAATATTGATGAGGAAAGAGTTAAACAGTAGTTACAGAATGCTAATTTACCTCAGATACCTAAAGAGATTGAAACAATGTTAGAAAGCAATATAACGATGATGGAGTTAACTGAAGTACTCAAGAAGCAAAATAATGGAAAGGCACCAGGCCCAGATGGACTTCCGGCAGAATTTTACAAAACATTACAAGAATCGTTGAATCTTCCATTGCTAGAAGTTATGAATGAAGTTATGTTAAAGAAGAAGATACCTAAATCATGGTCAGAAGCCTATATTACACTTATTCCAAAAGAGGAGGCCGATCCATTACAAACTAAGAACTATAGACCCATTTCTCTACTAAATGCAGATTATAAAATTTTTGTTTCAATATTGGCAGAAAGACTTAAAAATATTTAAATAATTCTATTCATCCTGATCAAAATGGATTTCTGCCAAAGAGACAAATTAAAGACAATATGAGAGTAATCTTGGACACCTTGGAATACGAGGCACATCCTGAAAAACAAATGGCTCTGATATTTCTAGATGCACAGAAGGCATTTGATAATGTGAATTGACGATTCATGTTATTACTGTTGGAACAGATGGGTTTTGCTAGAAAAATTATTCAAGCAATAGAAGCTATATACTATAAGCAAACGGCAAAGCTAATGATAGAGGGAGAACTGACAGACTCTATCAATATAAGAAAAGGAACAAGACAAGGGTGCCCACTATCACCTTTGTTGTTTGTGTTAACTTTGGAAGTGCTAAACAGAAATATTAGAGATGAAAATAATATAAAAGGAATGAAAATCAAAAAGGAAGAATTTAAGCTGCAAGCATTTGCAGATGATCTGGTTTTCATCTTAGAAGACCCTTTAGAAACAGTATCAAAATTGATAGAAAAGATAGAGACATATGGAAAGGTGGCTGGTTTGAAAATAAATAAAGATAAGACAAAGATCTTGACAAAGAATATGCTATCAAGACAAAAGGAAGAATTGGCAGACCTATTGAAAATTCAGGTCACGAATAAGATCAAGTACTTGGGGTTATACTTGACAGCAAGATGCAGTACACTAAAAGAGAATAATTATATCAAATTTAAACAGTAGATGCGCTAGATTTGGCAAAATGGGAAAATTTACAACTGTCACTAATAGGGAGAATTTCAACAGTCAAGATGAATATATTACCCAGAATTTTATATTTGTTTCAAACAATTCCAATTAGGCTTGGAAAAGATTACTTTGAAGATTTAAATAACATACGTGCTAGTCATTTCCAGCTCTAGGGGGCAGTGCTCATCTCCGTTACAAAGCTGAAGAGCCAGCGCTGTCCGAAGACATCTCCGTGGTCATGTGGCATGACTAAATGCTGACAGTGAATGGAATGCTGTTACCTTCCCACCAAAGTGGTCCCTATTTTTCTACTTGCATTTTTACATGCTTTTGAACTGCTAGGTTGGCAGAAGCTGGGATGAGTAATGGGAGCTCACTCCATTACACAGTGCTAGGGATTCAAACTGCCAAACTGCCTACCTTTCTGATCGACAAGCTCAGCATCTTAGCCACTGAGCCATCGCATCCCCTATCTGTTCTACTAGATATGCATATATTGATTTTAAGATTGAACTGAACTGCAAGTTACCACAGGCATGAAGCAAAGTATTACTTGACAACTCATTATTTTCCTTCTCTCAGAGTGCTTGCAGCACAAGCCAGGAGCACAACACAGCACACAGAGGCTTTGTCTTTTAACAATGGTTAATATACAAGACAGTTATATACATACATATACGTGTTAGGCACATACCAGGCAAGCAAGCAATCTTCATTACTCTGCACAGAGAACTACAATGGAAATAGAAGACGAGGAGAGAGAGATACACTCTCTCATGGCCGCCTTTAGTATAAACAGCTTCTTAAAGTGGCAATAACCCTGCTGACTCACTCTCATTGCATCAGCATTTACAGTAGTCTTACAGCAGCTGGTCAGCTATTAAATCTTCAATACTGTAACACTTTCTGCATTCTCCAGTCACTCTGCTTATAGGAAGACATTTGTAAAGAATGGAGGTGACAATTGCCTGACCAGAGGTTACTATGATAGTTATAAATGTGGACCAGATGCAAAGTGCCCAAATGGAGATGAAGTGACCATGAGACACTTTAATGGTCTTTAATGCAAGAGTGTGCCTTTTCCAGGATACAAGCAGTGCAAGAGGGGAAGAATAATACAAAGTCTGGATGGAACAGGCCATAAAGGTAACAGAGGAGAGGGATGTCCCAAAGACACAAAAGAAGCAGAGGATCTCAAGAGAGCCTGAAAGTTTCTGCTGCAGAAACCATTAGAAGCTTAAAAGTCAGCCAAGAGCTCTGCCCAGCACGATTACCTCCATCTATTGCAGGATGAGTTTGGGCCATCTGAGACAGTTCCTAGCTGCGCCTTCGGTTTGAACAAATGTACCAGAAGAGAGGCAAAAGGCTGTCTGAGTATATCAGATGCTTGAGCAGCAGGGGTGGTATTCTACCAGTTCGGCCCAGTTCGGCCGAACCGGTAGCTCCAAGGATCATCTGTGAGCGAACTGGTTCACCTGCCTGCCTGCCTCGGCTCTATACTGACCTTTATTTCCTGGTTTTGAAGCTCAGTTGCTTTGTGCAGCACAGCGGATTGCCGCATGTCCGTTGAAGATACAGGGAGAGTGCAGGATTTCAGGTGGTCAGTAGCAAACCCTCTGCGTGGGCACAAAGTGTGCGTTTGGCACAAGCACATGCAAAGTGCACCCACCAAGCCATGCCCGCAGAACCAGTGGTAAAAAAAAAGTTGAACCCCACCACTGTTGAGCAGGCTGTTACATCAGATCATGATGAGGAAAGGAATGGAGCCGGCTTGATGTCCGACAGTTTGGGTCAGCTCCACCAGGATAACAGACCCAGGAAATCCTGGGAGTCAGTTCAAGCACAGTAGACTGAGCAGAGTGAAAAGGCTTTTGACCAACTGAAAATGAGCTAGAGCAATGTCCCCGTTTTGGCTTACACAGATCCAACACGGCTCTATGAGCAACAAGTCAATGCTAGCCAGGATGGCCTTGGAAGGGTGTTGTGTGCTGCAGCAGCCAAAAAAGCTAATACAATCCTTGATTGTATAAAGAGAGGCATAGAATCAAAATTAGGTGAGGTATTTGCACCGCTTTATAAAGCCTTATAAAGGGACGCGGTGGCTCAGTGGCTAAGAAGCAGAGCTTGTTGATTAGAAAGGTCGGCGGTTCGGCGGTTTGAATCCCTAGCGGCGTGTAACAGATTGAGCTCCTGTTACTTGTCCCAGCTTCTGCCAACCTAGCAGTTAGAAAGCATGTAAAAACACAAGTAGAAAAATAGGGACCACTTTGATGGGAAGGTAACAGTGGTCCATGTGCCTTCAGTGTTTAGTCATGCCGGCCACATGGCCATGGAGACATCTTCGGACAGTGCTGGCTCTTCAGCTTTGTAAAGGAGATGAGCACCACACCCTAGAGCTGGAAATGACCAGCATGTATGTGTGAGGGGAACCTTTACCTTTTATAAAGCCTTAGTAAGGCCACACCTGGAATAATGCATCCAGTTTTGGTTACCACATTACAAAAAAGATGTTGATATTTGGGGAATAGTGCAAAGAGCAACTAAGATGATTAAAGGCAAAACATATGAAGAATGGTTGCAGGAATTGGGTGGCCAGTCTAGAGAAAAGAAGGACTAAGGGTAACATGATAGCAGTATTCCAGCATTTGAGGGGCTGCCACAAAGAAGAGGGGGTCAATTTGTTTTCCAAAACACAAGTGTCAGCGTTCCAAGTAACAACCTCCAAAACAGACAATTCCGAGACAATCATTTCCTCAAAGTTCCCTTTGTTTTAGTTTACTTTATTGTCATTGCACCTCATACAATGAAATCGAACACCATCTTCAGTACACATCATGACCATGAAAATAAACACAAACACACTGTCAGCATTCCAGCAACCCTCCATTCCAATCAGTAACTCCGAGACAAGCATAATCTCAAAAGTACCTTTATTAGAATAGCACCTGGCACATCTGTGGAATCTCGAAACTAAAAGTTTTCTGGACTTCCCACAATGTCCCAAACTACAAACCATCCCCTTTTTGCCATCATCACATCACATGGACCAATCACATTCCATCCAAGAGTAAGATCCTTTTTCCATCCTGCACCACACTTAATAACCTAGAACTAACAAAAGAATTTTATTTTGTCTACTTAGAACTACTCAATTGAAATCACCCCCATCCCACTTTCTCAGGCTATGTGGCAGCATGGAATATGGCTTCCAAAGCTGACACACACATCCTTCACACTCCACACATTGAATTGAAAACCCCCAACACCACACCAACACTGCACTATACAGTAGAATTCAAAAGAGCTACTGTCCTGGGATAGAATCTGTTTTTCAGCCTATTTGTCCTTGTTTTTATTATTCTGTACCATCTGCCAGATGGTAATAGTTCAAAAAAAGGGTGCCCAGGATGGGTCTTTGAGAATGTTTTGAACTTTCTTAAGGCAGTGGGAGCTATAAAGCTCTTCCAAAGAGGGGAGAGGGCAACCAAAGATCTTCTGGGCAATGACGTCAACCTATCTCCCACTGTGCAATTTCTTCAGAGTCTGCATTCTGCTTCTTGACTACTATAAAACTTTGATCCTTTCTTCTTTCCATGGGGTGAAATGCATCATTTCAGTGTTTTCATTTGGTTTTCTTTAAGTTCTCTGTATGTTTACATGTGTGTATGAAAGATATTTTTAATTACACACAGTCCTGATGACCAGTTTTTGACAAAAGTTGATTTTGTTCTTCTAGACTCTGCCATACTATTTGCAAGCAGCTGTTATGTGGTGATGCCCTTGAGCATTAACTTTCAAACTAAATGTTGACTCTAACTTAGCAGGAAGTTACTTCAGTTCTGTGACATGCTCGGGCATTAACCAGACCCCTGGAGTTTTCTCTTTAACTACCATGCCAACTAATGTCAGATTTGTTTTTCTCCTTCAACCACAGGTGTGATGTATTTCCTCCTCAGCCAATTTCAAGGACTGAGTTCCCATACCTATTAATTCTTGATGGCTGATTTAATTCTAGCTCTACCCTAACCATACAGGGATTTATTTGATTGCTCTCCAGAGAAACACCCAACAAACTTTTGAGTCCAATAACTAATTGAATTAGTCAGGGATGTCCCGACAGGGCAAATTATCATAAAGATTTCAGCTCTGCTTTTTGGCAAATCCTCCAGGGGAGACTTTTGACAGACACAGGGAGTCAGGTGCAGTTCGCTTCCCACACTGACCCTGGAGGACTGAAATGTAATTATTTCCTGGCTGAGAACTTGGCTTTAGGCAAACAAAAGTGTCACTAGATAATTTCAGTCTTTGGACTGAAAGATCAGAGCCTTCACATCAAAATGTGCTACCATGGGAAACATAAGAGTTGAGTGCAAAGGGACACATTTCTGCCTGCCAGGGTTATTTCCCCCAAAGAGCTCCCTTTTCAGTCTCTTTTCCCCAAATGTGAGCTCGGCTTTCTAAGATAGTTTCAGCCGTCCGTCACAAGGCTCACCTGATTTCCTTGTCCCTCCCACTAACCCTCCCACCCTTTGTTGGGGGCTTTCCAGATGTGGTTAGGTAACAACTATGTCTATGGAGATTCTCAATCATCCAGGTCATGGTTGTCCCAATTGTGCATTTTTCAAGAGGCAACTGGATTTTCTGGTTTTTCACTCTCTTGCCACTAGGGGCACTGGCTGCAGGTAGAATATTGGGGCTCCTACAGATGTGGGAGACGTTACTAGGCACGTCAAAAGGGTGTAATTATAATTCTACTATTGTCAAGAGAGATTGGAAGAGCCGGGGGAGGACTCAAGTAGAGAGAATGAGTCTGGAATCTAAATCCCTACGTCCTTACAAATGGGTAAAAAAGGACAAAGTCTGAATGCTGTTGAACCTTAACTAGTCTGGTCCAGGTGCAAACCACCAATCTGGGACGATGTCTGGGTAAAAGACAGGAGCAATTAAACTTTAACTCATTGAACTCTTCACGGGTGGATCTGGTTGTTGGCGCCTAGCAACTCTACAGTTTGCAGGAGCTCCGCTGGTGTGGGTGTAACACTGTGGAGTAAACTCAGAACTCCCTATCAAATATGCTGGACTACAGCACCCAGAATTCCCTCTTAAAGGCCTCTCCCACCTGGACTAGCGGGCTGTGCCAGGCGTGGGAAAATCCACCGTTCCTTTCCCACGGGGAGGGGCACCCAGCGCTTTTACACCACCAGCTTCCGGAGTCTCCCCGCCCCTCTGCCAAAGGGGGAAAACAGGGAAGGGTCTTTTTATCCCTTCCCCCTCTCCATGCAAATCTCTATGACCCCTTCGCCCTCGCCCTGCAGACCCTAGAAAGCCACCGGCGGTGCGCCACGGGTCCCCGGCCGATGAGTTCGGCGCGGGGGAAAGAGGAGGGACTGAGTCCTCTCGGCTCCGTCGCCCTTGCAGAGGTGAATTGCCAGCCCGTTTTGCAACGCGCGGCCTCCGAGTTTCGGGCGAAGAATTTTCCCGGGGAGAAGCCGACCATCTCGGGAGCTTCAGAGATCAAACGGAGCGTGCGCGAGACAATGTTGCCCGCACTAGCTCCTGGGGAAGGTGGGGGGGAGCAAGACGAGGTTTCTACGTGAGCCGATGTTTTACAAGCCGCTTCTCTCCTTTCCGCTCTAGGAGCTAACACTTGTCTTTACGCGTCTCGCGCATTTCCCTTCTAGGAGTTAACACTTGTCTTCTCTCGCTCATTTCTGCTCTAGGAGTTAACACTTGTCTTTACGCGTCTCGCTCTTTTCCGCTCTAGGAGTTAACACCTCTCTGTCTTTAACCCTTCCACCGCGGGAACGACACACGACAGTTCATAGGCGTTTCTGTTTCACGAGCAGAAAGCAGGATTGCGTGGAAAGCGAACAAGGAAGCCCTCCAGCCCTACGCCGAGCTGAGACGCCCCCTTTGTGTCCCGTCACCCACTCCCCCGGCCTCTTAGATTTTATTCCCCTTAGACTGTTGTGCAAACGCGCCTCTTTTATCAATAAAAGAGAATATTTGGATCTCAGGGTTGAAATGAAGAGGGGGTGGGGTCCTTTAGCCGCTGGCTTGTAAAGGGAGGCTGTCATGGCAGGCAGCTACCACTAGAGGGCTCCCACTGTCTGCTTCTCTTTCCCTGAGCCTCATGAAAAGGCGCCGAGGGAGGTTGTGCATCCGACAAAGGCTTCCCTCCTCCCCCGCACTGTGGACCCCCACCTCCACCAACCACCACCACTCCCCGGGGAGCAAGAGACTGCAGGAAGCGCTGGCAGGAAAGGAGGGTTTCCTACTTCAGCAGTGGGTTGGAGTAGAAGATCTCCAAGGTCCCTCCCAACTCTGTTATTTTATTTCCTAACATGCTGCAGGAGCTGCTTGTACAGCATCCCCATAATAGATTTGCCAGTGTGCAGAGGAGATGTAAACCTGGCAGGAAAAAAAAATGAAATTTGAATGTTATGGACATAAAATGGAATAAAACAAAACTCTTACCAGTACCTGTATTTCACTCTCAGCTCAAGCCACCTTGCAGGGTTGTTGCTATGGAGACAATAGGAGCTGGAAGGCTTGGGTATATTCCCTGCCTTACAAGTAGTCCTCAACAGTTCATTTAGTGGCCGTTCGAAGTTACGACGGCCCTGAAAAAAGTGACTTACGACCGTTTTTCATACCACTCTTGCAGCATCCCCATGGCCACGTGATCAAAAATGCAGATACTTGGCAACTGACTCATATTTATGATGGTTGCAATGTCCATCTGATCCCCTTTTGGAACTTCCTGACAAATTCAATGGGAAAGACAGATTTATTTTATTTTATTTATTTATTTTATTTTGATTTGTCAATCGCTTATAATAGGTATAAGTATATACATACCCTGTTTCTCCAACAATACGGCCTCCCCCAATAGGAAGTCCCAGCATGTTTTATAGGCATGAAATGAAATTAAGCCCCTCCCCCCAAATTAAGGCCTATATTAAAACATGCGAAATGGGAGGAATGGGAGGGCTTGCCATTAGGAAGTACTTTTGTTGCACACCTGGATATGGTGCTGCCTGCGTTGACCCCGATATGAAGTGCCCCACCAACGCCGAGGTCAACATCCAAGCCGTCGCCGCCTGCCCAAAGATGCAAGGGGGGGGAATTAAGTCACCCCCGAAAAGATGGACTAGCCATTTTTCCGGGGCTCAAAAAAAAAAAGACCCGGCCTTATTATATGAGAAACACAGTAGTTATGAATACATGAAATGGGTACATATAAGAAAAATAAAAGAAGCAATACGACAGGGATGGTAGGCACGTTGGTGCGCTTATTGCACGCCCCCTACAGACCTCAGGAAAGGGGTGAGGTCAATAGTAGACAGTCTAAGGTTAAAGTTTTGGGGGCTTGGGGAAGAAACCACAGAGTCAGGTATACCAGGCATTGACCACTCGGTTGCTGAAGTTGTTTTTCATGCAATCAAGTTTGGTGCGATTAACCTTGAATTTGTATCTATTGTTTGCTCTTGTATTGTTATGGTTGAAGCTGAAGTATTCATTGACAGGTAAGTCATTGCAATGTATGATTTTATATACCATACTTAGATCACACTGATGACAGCGTAATTCAAGGTTTTCTAGGTCTAGAATTTCAAGTCTGGTGGCATAAGGTATTCTGCAACAAGTAGAGGAGTGGAGAACTCTTCTTGTGAAACATTTCTGGACTTTCTCAACTGTGTTAATATCAGATACGTAATGTGAGTTCCAGACTGATGAGTTGTATTCGAGTATTGGTCTAGCAAATGTTTTGTATGCTCTAGTTAGTAGTGTGATATTACCAGAGAAAAAGCTACGTAGGATTAGGTTAACAACTCTTAACACCTTTTTGGTTATGTAGTTACAGTAAGGCAAAGCATTTATTTGTTGAGATTTGAAGTTGCCATTTGCTTGACCATTCTGATACATAGTCGAGGTCTTTTTGAAGGATAGCGGTATTGTCTGTGGTGTTGAATAGCTTTACATCATCAGCAAAGAGTTGCTCTTAATATGATTCACCTAACAACTGTCCTACTAACTTAACAACTAAGGTGACTTAATAACTGTGGCAAGAAAGATTGTAAAATGGGGCAAAATTTACTTTATCTCACTTAGTAACTGAAATTTGGGGGTAAATGGTGGTCACAAGTCAAAGACCATCTATATTTATTTAAAAAGTCAGGCATGCCCACTTCCACTTTGAAGGTAGATGAGGCCATGATGATGAAAGCACCCGCTATTGCAGGGGTCTCCAACCTTGACAACTTTAAGCCTGGGGGACTTTAACTCCCAGAATTCCCCAGCCAGCTTTGCAAACCACTTAGAGAGTGCTGTAAAGTATATAAATCTAAGTGCTATTGCTATCTGTCAAGTTTAAACAGGGTCAGCTACTCCGCAGCGCTGCCGCCTAAGCAGCTCTAGGACAGGCTGAGTCAAAAAGTCCAGGTTTAGAGGCAACCTTTGGTGCCATTACTGCGCGCAAGCGCCTTTCCACCTGGAGACGTTACAAGCAACGGTTGCCCGCGCGTGTCGCTGGCATTCTTTTAAATTAAAAAAAACAAACAAAATACACCTGGGAGCTCCCGGCGACAACATTCTCTTGCGCATGCTCCGTTTATTCTCTGAGGCTGCCGTTGTGGCGATTCTGCGCACAACGCTCGAAGGTTCCGTGCCGATGGATAGGGGGGGGGGCGATTCCGCGTGACGTAAAACGTGCCAGCTGTATGCTTCTCTAGGGAGGCGGGGCCAGGAGGACTAGGCCCCCTCCCCTTTCCTCAATCGTAGAGCCGTTGAAGCGCAGTCAGGAATTTCAGATCCGGCAGTCTGGATGGATTTTAAACAATCCTAGAGGGGTCATGTGTGGATTGGGGAGGGAGTAGGAGTGGTATAAAAGGGCCTTTTCTTGGTCCTCCCTCTGGGCAGACTGGGAGGTTGGGGGGTGGGAGGAGGTTAAGAGAAGAAGAGTCTCTTTTGGCGCCCAAGTCCTGTAGAGGTTGCGAAAAGGGCACCGGGTGTCCCTCCCCGTGGGAAAGGAGCGGTGGATTTTCCCACGCTTAGCAGGTGCGCGCTTGGCTACCACAAATTATAGAGTAGAATTATAATTAGTAACCACTCTACCTGAGCTATCTAATAGGATCCCTCTAGTATCACACTTGGCCAATAAAGAATTGTATTATATTCTATTCTTTCACATCTGCAGGATCTTCAATGGTTCTATTCCCAGCCAATGCCCCTAAATGGTAAGAGGGTGAAAGTTGTTACCCAACCATACCTGGAAAGCTCGGGGACCCCCAACCTTTCCGTAAAGGGGGAATAAATAAATACAGGTAGCCCTCAACCTATGACCACAATTGAGCCCAACATTTTTGTGGCTAAGCGAGACATTTCTTAAGTGAGTGTTGCCCCATTTTTACGACTTTTGCCACCGTTGTTAAGTGAATCACTGCAGTTCTTAAGTGAATAACATGGTTGTTAAGGGAATCTGGCTTCCCCATTGACTTTGCTTGTCCAAGGGTCGCAAAAGGTGATCACAATGGCCTGGGGCCATTGCAACGGTCATAAATATGCAACAGTCATAAATATGAATCGGTTGCAAGCATCTGAATATTGAGCCTGTGACCCTGGGGATGCTGTAAGTGGGGGGCGGGGGAGGCCATGTCATTTTTTTCAGTGTTGTAACTTTGAATGGTCACTAAAATGAACTGTTATAAGTCGAGGACTATCGGTAAAGGGGGAATAAAGGGGGCTTGTCAGGAGGGGGACAAGGGAACCAAGAGAGGCTTGTAGCATACAAAGCAGTACCCAAACAGCAAAGTTCATATTGGGGAGAGGAGGTGGGAAGAGGTCTCTTTTGGGGTGACCCTGAAATGCCTTTGCATTCAACTCTTTTATTCTCCCTGGTGTAGCACATTTTGAAATGAAGAAATATGACTTGCCTTGCTCTATGTAAGGAGGGACATAGGAACCAGAATTCTAGAGTCTGAAATTATCTAGTGACACCAATTTCCCCCCACCTCTCCTAAATCAGGAAAATATTTACATTAGGGCCGTCAGAGTTTGTGTGGGAAGTTAAGCTTGTTTTGATTTCTGTGTTTCAAATTAATTTAATCATAAGACCTAATGGAGGCATTAAATGGCTCTAACTCCTAAGGGAGCTATTTTAGGTTTGTCAAGTACTTAGGCATTAATTAGCCACTGTTGCAAGCTTCTTTCATCATCACATCTTGGAAAGTCACTACATTTACCCCTCGCCAAGAAATTTCAGAGGACTTTCAAATCCCTTAACCAGGTTTTGTTTATGGGCTCAGCTACAGTTCTGCCTCTATGACAGGCTTCACTTTTGTCGCCTGTAATTATGAAAACTGTAGGGATTTCTTTTCTCGCTGCTTTCTCTCTGGAGAGATGATCAACTTTTGAAGCCAATACCTAACTGAATTAGTAAAAAGTGTCCCCAGATACAAAAACTTATAAGAAAAAAGCTTTCAGACATATTCCGCTCCAAGTCTCTTGGGGTAGCCCTTTTGCCAAATAACAGGGGTAAAGTTAGGCTAACATCCTGCAGTGAACCAGAAGGCCATAAATGTAAATAACTCTTGCCTGTTTGGAGCTTAACAGTGGCATAGGCTCAGATACATACAGAATAGTTGGAAATGGCCATTCAGAACTGAGTGCAAAACCATGTCCACCTGGATTTAAGTTTTAATTGAAGGAAAGTTTTCTCTTTTTTTAACTTTCCTCTCTGAAAATGTAATGTTGAAGATTGCAGTGCTGGCTTATCAATATTTTAAATCAAGGATGTCAAACTCTTGGCCCGTGGGCCGGATGTATCGTGCGCTGGCCATGCCCACCCCCATTTTAGTGAAGAGGGAAAAGTCGCAATACATCACATGATGAAAAAATCAAACAAACTCAACTCATAAAATATTTCTATTGTCTTTTTCGAGTTGCCAACAGAAAGGGAGCGGGGAAAGGGGTTTGAAAGAGCAGTGCTCATAGCTTGGAAACCGAAAGTGCATTCCATAAATAGTTTTTCAAAGTTAGTAACTAGGTGACTGAAGTTTCTCCATGCAAATATCTAACTGGAGAGCATGATTGATGCCTCTTGGCTATGGATGTGTCCCATTGAAGAATATGAATTATGATACACCCAGGGGAAAACCAGGGTCAAAGGTGACAATGAATTATGTGTCTCAGAGTCGGCTACACCCAGGCAGTGCCGGACATGTTAATTCGCAATAAATCCTTTTGAAGTTTTGGAAGTTTGGTTCAAGACTCATGATTTCATTAGCGTAACTGCCGGAATCCTGACACAAACATTTATTGTCAATGCACAACATGTGTACAATGAAATTGAAATGAGCCTCCCTTGGTGCTGGCCCTGCAAGTCTATCATATTAAACCTAATTGTGGTGTTACATTGCATTCAGAAGTCTGACAGCCCATGAATAAAAGCTATTTTTCAGCCTATTTGTTTGGGTGGCTATGCTTCTATATCTCCTGCCCAATCGTAGGAGGATGTGAATCATCCCTGAGGATTTTCCTCACTCTGCTGAGGCAGCGGGTCTTGGTGATTTCATCCAGATGTCGGGACAGCTTATAATAAGATGGTGTAGAAAACATCAGGAATAAGCAGTCCTGCACATAAAGTGGCCCATGTTATCTATGTAGGGCTGTAAAAGTGACAAACTCTACCTTGAATGGTGGCACAGTGGTTAGAATGTAGTACTGCAGGCCACTTCTGCTGACTGCCAGCTGCCTGCAGTTTGGCAGATCGAATCTCACCAGGCTTAAGGTTAAGAGAGGAAAAATCTACCTCTGGGCCTCTGCTGGCTCAAGTGTCCAAAAAGATAAGAATGGAGTGCAACAGTGGAAGAATTTCTCCAAATATAGTCTCTGGAATTGCACTGGAACAATTTGTCCTAAAACGCTTGTTATTGTTAATCCCAGCAACACTCAAGATAGGAAATCATTTAAGAATTCAGACTCTTCTTTTTTTATCTTTAATCTCATGTTGAGCTTGCCAGGTGAGGCCTCTCCTCTGTAGCTCTTTCTGCTCCTTCTGCTGCTCCACCCAGCTGAGATGGAATTGACAAGGGCCACTACTCAAAAACTGCTCCAGGAGTTTATCATCTGAGCCTCTGTGCGTCTTTCTGACTTCAGCAATGGCAGTGGACATAACTGGAAATCTCGTGGGGCTATTTATTTTGGAAGTGGACATTTTTGATGATCGGTCACTAACAGACCTCTGAAAAGATGGGTTTCATAGATTTTCACAGAACTCCTTTGCACATTCCAAGTACTGTTTCTCCTTCATGCGGACCCTTTTCTGTTGAAGCAGAATAACAAAATAATGGAATAATGGAGTTGAAAGGAACCTTGGAGGCCTTCTAGTCCACCCTCCAAGCATTTGAATATGGCTTCTCCCCCATGTGGACCATTTGATGGGAAATCAGCTGAATCTTTTGGACAAAGCTCTTCCCACACTCTTTGCATTTATATGGTTTTTCCCTTATGTGAATCATTTTATGTTATGCTAGGGAACTGCTCATGATGAAACTCTTTCCACATTCCATATGGCTTGCCCCTTTTGTGAATCTTTGTATGGTATGCAAGAACTATTCATGCTAAAGCGCTTCCCTCACTCTGTGCACTTATATGGCTTTTCTCCTGTGTGGATTCTTCGATGGGAAATAAGTTTGGTACTTCTCCTGAAGCTCTTTCCACATTCTATGCATCTATACAGCTTCTCCCCTGTGTGAATCACATGGTTATTAAGAGTAAAGGTCTTTCCACACTCCATGCATTTATAAGTTTTCTCCTCATTGTGTTTTATGGGAATTGAGATTACTGCACTGGCTGACACTCTTTCCACATTCCACGCATTTATGTGGTCTCTCCTTTGTGTGGGTCCTTTGATGGGAAGTCAGCTGAGTGCTTCACCTGAAACTCTTTCCACATTCTATGCATTTATACGGGTTTCTCCCCCTTTATGGATCCTTTTATGGTAGGTAAGATGAAAGTTTTGGATAAAGCTCTTTCCACACTCTTCACATTTGTATGGTTTCTCCCCATGTTAATCATTCTATGGGAATTAAGATAACACTTCTGGCTAAAGCTCTTTCCACAATCCATGCACTTATGTGGTTTCTCCCCCGTGTGGATTTTTTTATGGGAATTAAGATAGCTGCACTGAATAAAACTCTTGATATGATCCCTCTCCTGCATGGATCCTTTTATGGTATGCAAAGGAACCGCTCATGCTGAAGCGTGTTATAATATGTACAGAATAGCCCTTGAAGTAATAAGGATATGCACATGGAAACATTTATGAGAGTAGATATGAATAATTAATTATTCAGCCACACACAGATACACTAAATTGAGTTAAAAGTTTACTTTAAGAAATAGCACAGACCAATAAACAGTCCAGGTCATATACGTTTAACAGTCCAAAGAACATCCAATTACGAAGTCTTCTTACTGGTTGCCTTTGTCATTTACATTAAACAAAGATATCAAAGTATAAGCACAGCATAAATACAACAGAGAACCTTAGATAGCAACAGAATGTCAGAGAGAGCAAGCTATGATCTCTAGCTCCCTCTTATGGTAATTTGCAATATAATCAACCAATCGGAATATAGTATAAATCAATACAGTGATTTTGTCTTAAAGCTACAAACATACATTGTTGGTTTATATATTGCCAACCCAACTAATTGGTGTACAGATTCCTAACAAAGCTCTTTCCACAATCCATGCACTTATATGGGTTTTCCCGTGTGGATCCTTTGATGGGATGTAAACTGACTGCTTTTCCGGAAGCTCTTCCCACACTCCATACATGGATATGGCCTTTCCCCTGTGTGGATCATTTTGTGGGAATGAAGAGTAACCTTTTGAGTAAAGCTCTTTCCACATTCCATGCATTGATATGGCTTCTCCTGTGTGTGGATTTTTTTATGCGAACTGAGATTACAGCGCTGGCTAAAACACTTTCCACATTCCGTGCATTTATGCGGTCTCTCCTTCGTGTGGGTCCTTTGATGGGAAGTCAGCTGAATACTCCATCTGAAGTTCTTTCCACACTCCAAACACGAGTATGGTTTCGCCCCTGTGTGGATCCGTTTATGATAGGTAAGTTGAAAGTTCTGGATAAAGCTCTTTCCACATTCTTCACATGTATACGGTTTCTCCCCCGTATGAATCATTCTATGGTAATTAAGATTACACTTCTGATTAAAGCTCTTCCCACAATCTGTGCATTTATATGGTTTCTCCCCTGTGTGAATTTTTTTATGAGAATTAAGATAGCTACACTGGCTGAAACTCTTTCCACATTCCATGCATTCATACATTCGGTCAACTGCATGGATCCTTTTATGATATGTACAGGAACTGCTCAAGCTGAAGCCCTTTCCACAGTCCGTGCACTTGTATGGTTTTTCCCCTGTGTGGATCCTTTGATGGGAAATAAGACGAGAACTCTTCCGGAAGCTCCTTCCACACTCCATACATGTATATGGTTTCTCTCCGGTATGAATCATTTTATGGAAATCCAGAGTAACCTTTTGGGTAAAGCTCTTTCCACACTCCGTGCATTTATATGGTTTTTCGCCTCTGTGAATCTTTTGATGGGAAGTAAGCTGAGTGGTCTTTCTGAAGCTCTTACCACATTCCATACATTTATATGGTTTCTCTCCTGTGTGAATCATCAGATGGGAATTAAGAGTAACCTTCTGCGTAAAGCTCTTTCCACACTCCATGCACTTATATGGTTTCTCTCCTGTGTGAATTTTTTTATGGGAAGTAAGATATCTGCGCTTGCTGAAATTCTTTCCACATTCCATACATTTATACGGTTTCTCTCCGAAATGGATTCTTTCACTGGAAGCAAAGGAGCTGCTATCATTTAAATGCTTTCCATTCTCTGCACATTGACATGGTTCATTTCCCATGTTTGTTTCACCACATAAAGAAAGATTAGAAGTCCAATTGTAGCCATTTTCATCCTTTTGGTATACATTCTCTTTTTTAGTGCTAATTGTGTGATGTTTGCATAAATCTGAGCCCTCTTCAAATGTTTCCGTGCTTCCCACATTTATTTTTTCATTTTGATATTTTCTGGGAAGAAAGCCTTGGATTTCAGTGGATGGGAAAGTTGAGTTACTGTTACTCTCATTTTTTGACAGATTTATTTCATGTTCTTTGGGTTCCATTGAATTTGCAAACTCCTCCCTTCTCTTCTTGTGCCTGAACATTTGGAAGGCTTCCTTGTTCTCTTGAATGCAATTTCCTTAAGAGAAAAAGAATGAATGAAAAATTGAGGCAAGGTAGAGGAAGCAAAGTAAGAATACATATAAATTTCCTAGTGAAATTCTGCCATATATTCTCCACTATTTTGAAATGAGTTTGTTCCGCTAACCAACAAATACTCTGATCTAAGCCTTACAAATTTGGAGTTTGAGTAACAAGTACATAATAATGTCCATATGTATAACACTGCACAGTATAGAAGTGGATCATTTCTATTTATGAGCTGCTTAAACCATCAAAAATGCATTTGTTTACATAAAACAGACATTTGCACTGTTACACCATTTCGCTGAATAAATTAATTCTGCTTATGGATTGTTATGAAATCTCAGAATTCAGTTAAGGAAGTGAGAAATCGGGGGAAATGCTGGTAATATACATTCCAGAGGTGAACAAGTAGAACCATGTGAGCAAGGATTTATAATTACTAGATCTAATTTCTTATCTGTCTTGAAATACCATATTTGCCAGCGTATAAGATGACTTTTTTGCCCCGAAAAACATGCCTCCAAGTGGGGGGGGTCATCTTATACGCCGGTATATCCACTGCCGGCTTTCGGATGCTTGTTGGACGCAGCGAAGGCGCCTCTGGCTTCCCGGATCCCCTGCGTCGCTTCCACTTCCGCTTCTCTGAATCAGGTTCGAATCCCGCTCGCCTCGCTCCGCCCGAGGCTGCAGCCTCTCTGCTCCTCCCACGGCCCCTGGCACTCCGCCCTCCCGCTGCAGCCCCGGGGATTTCTGGAGGGCGTTTCCGGTGGTGGTGGTGGTCGTCTTATACGCCGGGTCGTCTTATACGCCGGCAAATACGGTACCTGCTATTAACTGTGGTAAAAACAATAGTTAATAGAGAAACAAGGAGGGATTTGGGGAACACAACAGCACTTAATATTGTTAATGTCATTTATATTTACTGATAATCTTCAACATACAACCACAATTTTGTCCAGAATTTCCACATTAAATTATGTTCACAAATCCAAACATGTGACCAGATCTGTTTTTACAACCATTTTTACAGTAGTCATTAAGTGAATCACAATGAGGGCTTGCAGTTTTCCTTCAGTCATTTAAAGTTGTTAAATGAAACAACACATACTGTGCAGTACTGCTGGGGAAAGTGTTAATGTTCCCTCCCCCAATAGTTTAAATTAATACTGTACCTTAATAAAAATCAGATCTATAGACAGTAACAAAAAAGCTGCAATTTTCTATATCAGGCGGAAAAAACATAATATTTGTACACATTTAAAGTTACTGTGGTACAAATATTCCTCAACTTGCGACCATCTGTTCAGCAACCATTTGAAATTACGATGGTGCTCAACAGAATTACAACCAGTGCTCAAAGTTATAACCATTGCAGTGCCCCCCAAGGTCACATAACCAAAATGTGGGTGCTTTGCAGCAAACCTACTCTTATTACCATAGAGGTGCTGCAAGTCACACCCAGCTGCCTGTCTCACCCTGCCTAGGCTGCCCTCACTAGTAGCACTTGGCTCCAAACTGCACCAAGCTTGGACTTGAACTAGAGACCAGGGGTCTTCAGCAGTCTTAGCTACCTGCTACCATCCCGGCCTCAACTTCAGCCCTAGCATCACCACTGCCGCTCAGAAATGCTGCCTTGTGCCAATCTCCATGGCACGTGAGCCTTGGGAAATGGGATGAATACCTCCAGGGCAAAGGGCTGCATGTCACTTACCTTCAGGTGACTTTCTCCTTCTATTGAGAGGCCCCCATAGTGTATCTGAGGCAGCTCCAGGTTGCACAAGGCCTTCTTTCCTAAAAACAGCTGTGGAAGAGGTTCTCGCATAGGCTCTGGAAGTCGTGTGAGAACAGTGTGCTGTTGCATGACCTCTGGGTCTTCTGGAAACTACAACAGGGCATGCTCTCATGCAACCTCCAGAACCTTCGGAGGTGGGCGATAGGACACGCTCTCATGTGTCGTCTGTTCTCCAGAAAGTATATGAGAACAGAATATGTTCTCACATCAGCCTCTTGGGGTTCTGGAATCCATGCAAGAATGGAACATGCTCTCACACAGCTTCCAGAATCCTCACAAGAATGGGGCATAGTCCTGCACAGCCTCCAGATGTTTCAAAGGCCACACGAGGGCACTCCCTCTTATGTAGCTTCTAAAGGCTCCAAAGGCCACATGAGAACATTCTCTGGAACTGCTTAAGGAATAAGGCCTCATAAGCCCTGGAACTGCCTCAAATAGGCTATGAGGATCTGTTAACAGGAGAAAGATGCTCGAAGATTAGAGGTGTGCTGCAGATTCTGAGGAGCACTGGGCAACTGCATCATTTCCCAAGGCTCACATACAGGACTAAAACAGTAGAACTGGTGTGGTGAAGGCAGCTGGCTGAGACTGCTGAAGACCCTGGGTCTTCAGCAATTCTAAGGCCTTAGAACTGCTGGAAGTTCTGCTGTATAGGGGTGGGAAAGGCCTGGGAGGTACAGCACAAGCCATGAATGAGCTGAGGGAAGGGCAGTGTGTGAAATAGAGTGCAGACCAGAGGTGGTATTCAGCAGCTTCTGACCAGTTCGGGAGAACCGCTAGCGGAAATTTTTAGTAGTTCGGAGAACCGGCAAATACCACCTCTGACTGGTCCTGCCCCTATCTATTCTCTGCCTCCGAATTCCAGCTGATCAGCTGGGTCTTCTTGTGTTGTCCTGTACAGGAGAACTGAGCTGGAAAGCAGGTTAGCGAGGTAGGGAGGGAATGGGATTTTGCAGTAACCTTCCCCCAGGAGTGGGGAGGGAATGGAGATTTTACAGTATCCCTGCCACACCCACCAAGCCACGCCACGCCACGCCCACAGAACCACTAGTAAAAAAAATTGAATCCCACCACTGATGCAAACCTAAACCACAGCCTCCCAAACACCAGATGTTCTGCTTTATGAAGTGTGGTTGATTAATAACTGCAAAAGGGAGAGCCAGGATTGGGGGTATTGAACAAAGCAGTCACATGGTACCCCATTTAGTGACTTCAAGGAATTATGACCAAAAATTCTGTGTTCAATTAAGGTTATAAGTTAAGCATTTGTCTCTACAGTACCATACTGCAAAACAAAGATTCCAACAAAAACCTTAAAACGTTTTAAATAATCGACCACTATTAATTGAAAATAATACTAGCCACAGAAACATTTCCAATTCACCTCGGTTCTTTAAGAAGAAGATTAGGATTGTGCTATAATGTACAATATAAGAAGAAAAACTCAGAAATGTATCTGAAATTACTATTTGTAGTGTATGTACTGTATGTGATTGAAAATGTAAGACAGGAAACAAATGATCTTAAAATCAAAACTATGCATTTTGTAAAAAGGTAGTGTTTCATTACTGTCCTATAAATTATTTCACTAAATTTACAATGTACTGTACTTATTCCAGTATTTATTTTACTGTATTTACTGTATAATATGTACAGTACAATACTGTATTGTATTTTAAATGGAAGTATCCTTCATTTTAGGCCTCTGAGTGGTTTTTCTGGAAAATTTCCAAACGTTGGTAGGACCAGAATTAAGAAATAGACATAGCCAGTTCCAAAACTGAATTTGATTCAATATAGTACATTGTGGATATTAAATTAAAATTTTAACTATTTGTATATTTAATTTTAAAGTTTTGACACACTGATACAATTCGACAGCAAGTTGTAGAGGAAGACTGCATATGGTTCAAAAGTCTCAAGTTTCAAACCTCAATCAGCTCAAGGAATAAGGAACTGGCAAGCCACTTCCCTAAAGTATTGCAAAGACAACGAAATAAACTTGTCCAGGTACTATAGGACTCAAGATTGACTTAAAGTTCATTTAGAAAGATAACTTTGAATTACATCATTGTATCATCTGAAGCTACACACACAAAAAATTCCCCTATAAAGTATGCAAATAAGCCACAGGTAGAGATATGAGGACTTATAAAGGATAGCCACCCCTAACATTAGAATGTCTTATACTGCACTGTATACAAGTTAGCAGAATTTTCTTTGGTGGTATAGAGAAGTTTCTTTTCCCTTGGTGGCATTCTTCTACACAATGGGAGCAAGGGAAGTATATTTCATCAGCAAAAATTGTCTTAAAATCTTTACTGTATGTAAGAATAAATACAATACTACTGAACTGTATGTGGCATGAGAACTTAAAATGCTAGCTGTAAGCCACCTTTAGATTAGAGTTGCTACTATTGGGCTAGTTTGAGTAGGCTATTACAGGGCATCATATTTAATTTTCCCAAACCCAAGAATTGGCCCTAACAATACAAGCGTCAGCACAGAACAGAACAGAGCAATGCAGAACCCTTTTCCCCCTTCAACCATCTTTCATTCAGTAATCGATTTCTGTTATCTTTCAAAGAACTGAACTTTTTATAGCTTTACAGTAAAAACATTTTAATAATAATTTATATGTAACAAAAGAAAATACAGGTATTATTATTATAGACATAATATTGTATTACTGTGCAAAAATAAAGGGCAAAATCAGATTTTACAACTGTCTACTCTATAAACATAAAGTTAATCTTTTCCTGTGTCTTGAGTACCGATGACGTTAGATAGGTTGGCGTAGCTGATTGATGGCTGACAATCTACAGATTTCTGTTCTTGTACATGGGGAAGATGGTACAGGTGAGAAAGGAGTAACTTTCCTAAAGAATCCAGCAAGGGTGATTTATAATTTTTTTTTTCTGTTTTTAAACTCTACGGCACACAATCTCGTCAATTCCCTGTGCATTTTTTCAACCCATTGTAAATTCGGATCTCTGCTTTCTGAAAATTATAAACCTTGGTTCATGCGATAAGAAAAAAAAATCAGACAATGCTTTCGGAGGTAACTTTTGGGGCTGAATTACTACATTTTCTCTTTCCCCTTCAAAATCTTCTTCCTCGTCTTCCCCCCACCCTCAATCTGTTGTCCTTCCTATTCGTCTTGCAGTTCTTTTAAATCTTCATTTGAAAGCTATGTCTCTCAGTCTGGGCTATCAAATGTTTCAGAGTCTCTAAATCGTGGGATTTTATGAGTGACAAAATGCCCTGATTGATGTCTTGCAAATCTTCATCAAAACTTTCCCAATTGTAAGTGAAAACAAAACTTTTCATACCGTTTTTCCAAATGCCTTGTATACATTTTGCAGTGATATCTTGCCAGGTTGCTACAACATTCATGATGCAACGGAAGTAACTGTAGGTTTCCCAAAAGTCACATAGTGCTACTCCTTCATTTTCCACTTGCACTGAACTTGTCGCTGAACACTTTATATCCAGATGTTGCTTTGGCCTTCTTTGTGTGTATAGATCCACTCTGGGATTTCCTTCCAAAAGGCCTGTTTCATTCAGTGGTGGGTTTAAAGTAGTTTGCCACCGGTTCGGTAGGCATGGCTTAGTGGGCATACTTTATGTGCATGCACTTTGCGTGTGCACAGAGGCTTTCCTACTCACCTCCTGCAATCCTGCACTCTTCCTGTGTCTTCAACAGCTGACGTGTGGCAACCTGCTGTGCTGCGCAAAGCAGGTGCGCTTCAAAAGCAGGAAATAAAGGTCAGTATGGGAGCCTGGGTAGGCAGATTGGCCCAACAGCAGATCGTCGGAGCAAATTGGTTCTGTCTCCACTGATCTTCGGAGCTACCAGCTTGGCAGAACCAGGCCGAACCGGCAGAATCACACCACTGGTTTCATTCATGCTGAATTTCTGTTCAGGCAAAGAGTTGTCTTTTGCTATGATGTCATCAAGTTCATCTGGAAAGCGTTGGGCAGCTTCTTCGGTGCTTATGGCTTCATTCATTCATTCATCCTTCAGCACTGGGAAAATGTTGTGTGCCTTAGCTTGAATGAGAAGACTAATCAGAATCCTTTTAGATTTGATCCTTAATCCAAACCAAAAAGAGTTTTCTATTTTGTGAATGGTTTCTTGCAATAATGGTATCCATTCTGATGCTCCTTTAATCACGATACTTTCTTTATCCTGCAGGATAGGGGAGATGATAGCAGAGATGGTGGAATGAGCCAGTCCTTCTCCTTGCACTATAATGTTCATTTTCTTTCCCTCGTCATGTGCTTTGATGATACTCCTCTTCAAATCCAGATTAATGTTTTTCCTTTGCTTCTTGCTTCCTTGCTTGGCTGAAGAGGAACTCAATTTCTTTTGATTTGAAGACACTGCCAGCCAAACCAAGAGATAATTGCAAAGTATTGTCCTGTGAAGAGAGAAAGAGAGAGGGATTGGTTCAGAATAATTTATCTTCAGTGTTAGGGTGGGGGAAGTAGTACAAGAACATCTTTTCTTATCTGGCAAAAATTTCTTTCCCTGGATATGCATTGTGTATTAAATAAACTTACGAATTTATTTAATTTATTTTCCAATACTTTGACCTTTCTTTAAAATATAAAGTAAATAAAAATACTGTAAAAGAGGAAGAGTGATGAGAGTCTTCCAGATAACAAATAATCAGAGTTGGAAGGTACCTTGTAGGTCATCTAGTCCAACCCCCCCCCCCCAAAACGGGAGATCCTACACCATTTGTGACAAATGGCAGTCCAATCTCTTCTTGAACATCTCAAGTGATGACGCTATTCCACACATTCCCACCTATTTTCTCTGTGTTTTCCAACAGCAGCAGAGGACTTAATGCAGGGCTACTGTATTTTGGGGGAGAAAACAGTGTTTGGCTCTCTGTTGCTGTTGGAAATCCAGAGAAAGTGGATGGGAGTGTGTTTCATCACTTCCTGTATTTTTGAAAATACCAGAAGTGATGAAACAGACCTATTTTTCAGCCTGCAAAGGCCTTCCTCAAGCCTCTGGGAGGCTGAAAAAGGCCTCAAAGGGGCCAAAAATCAGCTGTGAGGTGCAGTACAGGTAAGGGAAAAGCAGGGGGAGATTGTGCATGCATGTGCAGGGGTGGAGGGGTGCATGCATTGCCTTCTGGGTGCTGGCACATGAGCATGTGCAAGCACAATTTTTGGCATGGGAGCCCAAAAAGGTTATCCATCAGTAGATATTACACCAGTAATATAGTGATGATGATGTTGATATAAAATGTTCGATCGTGTCCGACTCTTAGCGATTCTGTGGGCCAGGTCTTTCCACATCGTGACATCTTCTAACTGGTTGAGTTTTTCTATGCTCTGGCAGGTGTCAGCTTTGATGATAAATAATACAGAAGCATGTGGTTAACCTTGCTGCTTTCTGCTTCTAAAGGAAGGGAAATATTGGAATTTTTAAAAATTTAAAAAGAGTAAACCCGTACAACAGTGCTATTAAATATGATTGAAAATTAGACAGGAAGAGGATGCGACATGCACGCTGCCGTACAAATCTCTAGGAAAACTGGGGGGGGAAAGTTAAAGCCAAACATAAGTCAATACGGAAAAAGTACTTACCTTTCTTGTAACACTTTGCTTCGCTGGTTGTGCATGCAACAGCAATGGGGGGGAGGTGCACCTGTCTTGGATGTCGATCCCTCATGTGACCTTGGCAAGTGAAGGCATGCCAGCTGCAAAGTCCTTGGATGTCACATGCTCACGTCGGGGGGGGGGACCACAGACTTGCTGTTCAGTCCCTGGCTGTTTGCAATCACATGAGCCTCAAAATAAAAAAATCGTAAGCATGGGTGGCTTCTGGGGTACCAAAGGGCAATCACATGACTCCAGACACTTGGTGAGGGCCCCAAATAGTCACCGCTTCACTTCCAAAGTGGCTGAATCTTAGTGATACAATCACAAAGGTCTGCGCGGCTGATAATTTTAGGCATGTCATAGTTCTATTCCTGGGGCACTGTTATTAATTCAAACACGTATTAAGCAACCTGTCATAAGTTGAGGACTACCTGTAATGCCATTTAATCAATCTCTCAACAATAAGACAATAGATCCCCTCCTTTTCCTAGCCAGGCGAGATTGTTTGGAGATTTTTTAAAACAGAAAATTGCATCTATCTGACCATAAAGTATTTCTTCTAAGCATCTAATGACAAAGCAGGGAGCCTTACCTAAAAAGGCCACAATTCTGGAGTTTTCCAGCATAACCTCTCTGTATAGGGCTTTCTGATCAGGATTTAACCAAGACCATTCCTCCTCGGAAAAATACACAGCCACCTCCTCAAACAACACAAGAACCTACAAAAAGCAGAGAAATTTTATTTAGAAATTCTTTCATTTTCTTTCAAGAATTCCCAAAGCAGAGATTTGTAGTGGGTTACAGGCAGAGGTGGCATTCAGCAGGTTCTGACCAGTTCTGGAAAACCGGTAGCAGAAATTTTGAGTAGTTCGGAGAACCGGCAAACACCATCTCTGACTGGCCCTTCCCCCATCTATTCTGTGTCTCCCAAATCCCAGCTGATTGGCTGGGTCTTTGTTGTCCTGCACAGGAGAACGGAGCTGGAAAGCAGGTTAGTGGGGTAGGGAGGGAATGGGCTTTTGCAATAACTTTCCCACAGGAGTGGGAAGGGAATGGGGATTTTGCAGTATCCTTCCCCTGCCACACCCACCAAGCCACGCCCACAGAACCGGTAGAATTTTTTTTTGAATCCCACCACTGGTTATAGGGCCATCTTATTCGGGGTTAGTGTCTCCCACCCTGTTGGCATTCCAGAAAGCCTGCTTTTCCAAGTCTTCAGTTAGGATAGTCAGGGATAATCCTATCAAGATAACCTATCAGATTAGAGTTATTTGGATACACTATTCACTATTGTTATCCTGTATTGTACTCTATTTTAATTATGTTCGTTTTATTGTAGTTGGTTGGAAATGGCCAGTGTATGAAGTATCCTGAGTATGCAGGACTGCCAGGGTCCTTTTGTGAATGCAGACAATATTTTTCTGGATCAATTCACGGATAGCCTCTGACTGATTCTCATTCTACATGTCAACTGCAGGAGGACATACTCGTGGGATCTTTTCTAACATTTTAACTGATACATTGCAAGGTCTCCCTGGGGATCAATCTTGCCCCCCCCCCCCAACAATATTACAAAAGTGTGGAAAGAGCTCGCCAAAAGGATTTGATTTGCGAGGTGCTATCAACATTCAGATAGGGGACGCAATGGCTCAGTGGCTAAGATGCTGAGCTTGTCGATCAGAAAGGTCGGCAGTTCAGCGGTTAGAATCCCTAGCACTGTGTAATGGAGTGAGCTCCCGTTACTTGTCCCAGCTTCTGCCAGCCTAGCAGTTCGAAAGCATGTAAAAATGCAAGTAGAAAAATAGGGACCACTTTGGTGGGAAGGTAACAGCGTTCTGTGCGCCTTCAGCATTTAGTCATGCCAGCCACATGAGCACGGAGACATCTTCGGACGCGCTGGCTCTTCGGCTTTGTAACAGATGAGCACTGCCCCCCAAGAGCCAGAAATGACTAGCACATAAGTGCAAGGGGAACCTTTACCAACATTCAGATGACCAATTTTGGCTTCTTGTCAGACCCACATCAGTGTCGAGAGGGGAGCTAGGGTAAGCATTACTGACCAGCAAGCTGAATCCTAATTTCACGTAGCTCAGAACCAGCAACATCACATGTAGAGCCTATAACAAGAGATCTCCAACCAATGTCTCTATCCTTCCTGACATTTCATTCCTACCTGAGTCAGAAGTTCAACTGGTCTTTCAACTCCACCAGAAAAAGGAGAACCACTTAGGAATGCCGACTTTTCATTCCCTATGAGATAAACATAAGTGGCATTTTTTATAAACAGAATTACTGACATTTGAGATTTGCATTCTGCAAATACAGCCCAAAGAACAATAAAGTGCCTTCTTTTTGAAGAAACTTATCTTACTGGAGGTGTTATGCCTTTGATCTTCAAGGAAGATCCCCCTAAGGAGCAGCTCCTGGAAAGGATCTGGCAGATCCTTCCTTTCCTTGGGATTTTCAGAGACTGACTTCAAGTTGGAACTCTGGACTTGGTGGACCTGGAGAAACAAAGAACAGCAAATAGGAGATCTTACAAAAAAGAAGCAGATTCTGTCTACTCAATGGAATAATTTGTCTAGACTTTAAATTGTTAAGTGGCTGTTAAGGACTGGATAAGCAGCAATGGGCTGAAACTGAACCTTGGCAAGTCCGAATGACTTTGGATTTGGGATTCTTTGATCCATAGAGAATTGCCATATTTGGCTTGGTGGGATTGCAGTGCCCCAAGTGGATTTGGTACATAATCTGGGGGTTCTCCTGGATCTGCAACTCCTGCTCCAAGAGCAGATGGCAGTCATGAGTCATGATCCGGGCCTTTGTGAACTGCTGATAACTTGTCAGTAATGCCTTTTCCTGGACCAACAAGCCCTGCTCAGTCACCAACTCTCTCTTAACTATTGCAATTCATTCTACATGGGCCGCCCTTGAAAAGTACTCTATCCAGAGGCTTCAATTTGGTTCAAAATGCAGCAACCCGCATTGATTTTGTGCAAGTTTAGGTGCACGGGTGTCATCTCTCTTGAAGGAGTTGTATGGGTTGCCAATTTGGTTCCAGGCCCAATTCAAGGTACTGGTTGTCATCTTTAAAGCCCTTCATGGGCTGGTGCCAGATTATTTGAAGGACTCTCTTTTACTAATTACATCTACTCAACCCACCAGTCGAAAAACAGGATATGTTTTATGGATCTCATCTCTTAAGGAAGTCAGTGGAGCCTAAGGACTCCAGGGTGATACAGAATGGTTGGTATGGTTGTTGTTGCCAGGGGCATGTGGGGGTTTATTGGTGTTTTTTTTTATTTCTTTTATTTCTATGAGCTGCCCAGAGTCACTTTGAGTGGGGTGTCATATAAATTTTCTTAAGAAATAAAATAAAAATCTCTTTAGTTAGTATATTCACAACACGGAGGTATCTCAACATATGGTCATTCTTTGAGTTTCCATCTTGATTTTGATAAGTGAAGGTTTCTCACCTGCATCTCTCTCTGCTTCTTCTGCTCCTCTGCCTGGCTCAGGAGAAAACCTTCAGCCAGGGACACCGCCTGGGAGCTGGTCTCTGCTCCACATTCCCGGATCCAGCTCTCCATCTCTGGAGGCAGGAGAGCCAACAACTGCCCCAAGATCAAGAGATCTAGCATCTTCTCCTTTGTCTTCTTTTCTGGCTGAAGCCACTGGCGGCAAAGCTGGTGGAGATGGCTACATATTTTCCGGGGGCCCTGGTCCCACAAGGAGCAGGACAGAGCACCCATCTTCCTCCGGGTGGCTTCCTGAAAGGCATTAAGAAGGTCTTCTGTTATCCTCCATTGGGTCCCTTTCAAAGAGGGAGCGTCCATCTCCACCTGCAGTCCACACGCCGCCTCGTTTGGAAGGTGAGGCTTTAAGTCAGTGGGCACAATCTTTCCTGGCACAAGATGATCCTGGTGAGGGTCTTTTGGGGAGCTCTCTACGGGCAACTCTTGGGGGGACCTGTGCCTCAGTCCTGAACCCTCCAAAGAGACTTCTGGCAAGGTCCCATTCTGAGCATCCTCCTCCTCCTCCAGCGGGCCTATCCAAAGAGCTCTTTTCAGGTCACCAGCCGGCCAACTCCGCTCCTTGCACACCAAATGCAGCGCCTTCTCCAGCAGCGGGCGCAGCTCCTGCAGGGGCAGCTCGGCCCCTCGCTCGGCCCAGCCTTCATTCTGCAGGGCCTGGATCAGAACCATCAGCCGCTTCGGCCGGGCGCGCCCTTCCTCCTGTAGCAGCGCTCGGACAGCCTCCCGAGGCCGCTTTTCCAGTAGCGCCTCTAGGGCGAGCTGCACAGCGAGCGCGGCATCCCCGGGCAGGCCCGGTCCCTCCGCTCTCTCCAGCTCCGCCGTCAGTCCCAGAAGCGCCGCCCGCAGCGCCGCCACGCCGGGCTTCCTCCCGCGCCTCCGTCCCGTCGTAGCCGGGCCTGGGACCTCGGCCAGCTCTTGGATGCCGCGCAAGAGAGACATCTCCGGTTCGGTCCCTGACAGCGCCGCGTCCCGGGCCAGCAGGATTGGTGACCCTGGTAGCAGCTAATGGCCCCGTCCCTGCTGGACGCTCCTCCCAGAGGGGCGAGCCCGGGAGCTCCGCCCCCTCTGAAGAGACCGTTAAAAGGGGTCCTGGACCCTGAGGGACCTGACATTTAAACTAAAGGAGAAGTTAAGTTCTCTAGACTCTAGGAAGAGGAGAAACGTGAGGCAGGTTTCCAGAAGTGCCACCTAAAAAAAAGATGCTTTTCTTCTTGTAAAATAAGAGCGCTTCTTCATGAACTTCCCTGGCCTGGGACTTGCCGAAAATTTCCCTCAGCGAGTATTTTGAAGAATAAACCATTTTACTGAAAAGGCACCACAGACTTGTGGGACGGAGAGATGGTGGTCTTTGAGTGTGGGGGTCAAGGGATGATCTCTGAAGATTAAAACCCTGAAGAGAAATATTTAAAGAGACCTTAAGAAGAGAATATTTATGAACATATACATACATCATACACGTGTGTATGTGTATGTGTATGTATATAGATATATAAAATTTCTGAGGTAAAATTTTGAGATGGGTGTTTCTTTATATATATAGATACACACAACACACACACACACACACAAAGAAAGGCCCATCTCAAAATTTTACCTCAGAACTTGCACCAAATTAAACTTGAAAAGTCCCACGTTCACTGAGTGTAGAGGAATTCTTTGAAAAGGAGAAAATCAGAAGATGGCAGCTTATATGAACCTAATATTTTGATCTAATACATCAAGAGCATCCATATTTTTTGAAGAACTGAAATGCTTCCTCAAGAGAGATGCATTGCCTGAGAGGCCCAAGAACCAAGTATTTGAAGCAGCTTAAATATGAAAAAAAATCTCAAAGGAACAAAAGGACCAGAGGTGAAAAAAATACGAAGATTGGGGGGGGGAGAGTCAATATTACTCATAGCTGCAAATCAAAGATGGTGATCATGATCGTGTGATGGAAACTCCACCTATTTTTTTATTGCAACCTTACCTCAGCAGTTTTAGACATGGTATCGCAGATCTGCATTTGGTTACTTATACACTTCTAAGCAAATGAAAAACTCACCTCAAATCTACTGAGATACCGAGTTCTGTTTCTTGCACTTCTGGTGGCCTCAACCATTACGATGCAGTTTTAACATGTCTGATATTATCTCTCCATCTTCTTCTGTGTCCACCTCTTGTTCTTTGGCCTTCTCTTTTTGTATATGCCTTGTATAGTATAGAATCACAAACCACTTAACTTGCTGTTTTTATATATAGTTTAAGATCTATTCCAATTCTATTATAATCTCATTTTTATTTTATTTTATTCCTTCTGGTCACTCTGGCAGCTTTCCTCAAACATCTCATTTCCATGGTGACTAACTTTCACTGATGTTTTATTCCAAGTGTCCATGTTTGGCACTGGTAACATAAAGTGGGCATGAATATGCTTTGTATGAGATGCTTCTTTGAATGTTAATTTCTTCATCCATTTTTCCATCAGTGAATGTCATTCCTACATATTCTGATACTGTTTTGTCCTTGTCCCCTCTATTACTAAATTTAAGGTATGCTTTTTATAATAGTCATCCGAATTAAAGTTTCTCATTTCCATCCACTTTAGTTTACTGATTCCCAAGATAATCAATGTTCAATCTTGCCTTCTCATGTTTGATTACAACCACCTTACCTTGATTCACAGATTTTACCTTCTAGGTTCCTATGCAATATTATTCTTTATAGCATTGGACTTTCCTTTCAACCCCACCCCCCCTCCAACACAACCACAGCAGAATCAGAAAATGGAAATGAAGGGCTGTTCCCCCATGTCCTACTTCCTGGGTATTCTGGGCATTTTCCTGGAGGCAGTGCTGGAGGTCTGCTTTCCCCTTGCCTGAGCCATGCATGAAGGGAACAGGACAGCAGGGAACAATGGATCTAGGTTTTTCCACTTTAATGGAAACTTTTGCACTCCCACTTTTCTTCCTCAATGCAAGCCCATGACCTCTTTCTCACGACCAGACAGTTATGTCAGAACCTCTATCCTTGCAAGACATTCCCTGCAATCTCACTTCCTTCAGCAGTGCTCAAAGGGTTATCACAAGTGAACACAGAGTCCTAGAAAGGTAAGATGTTCAGTGAAATGTGGTGTGATAAAAATGCTGATGATACTGAACAAACCAGTGGCTTTTAGTCAATTTGAGCAGCAACGTGGCTGAGCATTCTTTGAGAAAACACTTTCAAACCAATGTCAACTCTGAAACCTTTGGAGCTGGCTCCAATGGCTTTCCAAAAATTATTTATTTTATTTATTTATACTATTTGTCACATCTCATTTTCCAATGTGACTAAAATGAGAGATAATAATTAAGCCATGATCAGAAATTAATCTCAACCAAGTGTCTTTATCTATTTTAATGTTATTTTAACATGTAGTTTTTGTTCTGGCTCTCGTCGCACTACAGAAAGGCAGAAATGGCCCTGCTGGCTGCTCGAAAGAAAGGTCTTTTGCACATGCATATAGGACATTGGAATTCTATAAATTCTTCCTGAAGCAAATTTCCACACTCCAAACATTTACTTGGTTTCTCTCCAGGTGGATTCTTGGGACAAAAAATAAAAAATAAATTGTTGACTAAAATTGTTCCGTACTATCTGTTCATTCTAGTTTTCTCTAGCCTCAGTTCCACTCTGAGTCTAATTTCTCTTTGATTTTTGTTCCGCCCAAAAATAACAGCAAAAGGCAGTTCTCTTCTTGTTCTTCTGTGATCTTATCAGATCAGTAGCAATATCTGGGCCATATCTTCAGACATGAAGAATCTCTGCCAATGTTCTTTGAAAGGTATCCCTTATTTCCATTTTCTTTATCTTGATTCTCTGTGATTTCCAAATCTCTCTTCTCTCATTTCATGTTTCATTATTTGCTATGTCAACACGCTTGCCTTCTTTTTGTTCTCATTCTCCTGCATATCTCTTACTTGGAACAAAAAGAAAAAACTCATTAGAAATATAAGACACAAACTACAGAGATACAATATATGAGATTAATTGTATGAGCACACCATTTCAATAAATTGAAATAGCACACAATTTCAAATTTATCCAAAAATGAATAAAATGGTGGTTCTACTGGTTTTTGAAGCAAAGCTGGACATTCCAAGCATTTTCAACTCCAAATTTCTGAAAAAAGGATTTTCTCTTATTGATGTGCCACATGGCTGGACTGTAAAATGACAAAACTTTAAAAAACAGGGCACCCATAACTGAGTGATACAAGCTCTGCCTTTATGTGCATTTCATGTGCGACTTACAAAAAAAAACAAGCAGTTGTGATTGTACTTTTTTAACCATACCTTTTGGACACCCAGAGTTTTCAATCAGGGTTTCACAGTGAGGGAAGTACTTTTTCAGGAATATACATTATATACTCAGGAGTCAAGTAAATATAATTATATATATAAAATCTAAAAATACACATTCATACCTAAATGGATCCTCATATGGGATGTAAGATTACTGCTCGTCGTAAAGCTCTTTCCACATTCCATGCATTTATATGGCCTCTCCCCTGTATGGATTCTTTTATGGGATGTAAATGACCCATTCTCACGGAACCTCTTTCCACATTCCAAGCACTTATATGGCTTCTCCCCAGTGTGGATTCTTTTATGAATAGTAAGAGAAGTGTTTTCACGGAAACTTTTTCCACACTCAAGGCATTTGTGCGGCCTTTCTCCTGTGTGGATTGTTTTATGGGAAGCAAAATGACTGCCCCGGCTGAAGCTCTTTCCACACTCCATGCATGTATACGGTTTCTCTCCAGTGTGGATCCTTTCATGAAGAGTAAGGGACCCATTATTACGGAAGCTCTTTCCACATTTCCTGCACTTATATGGTTTTTCCCCCGTGTGGATCCTTTTATGAGAGGTAAGTTGAATCTTTTGAGTAAAGCTCTTTCCACACTCTTTACATTCATATGGTTTCTCCCCTGTGTGAATCCTTACATGGGAAGTGAGTTGAATATTTTGAGTAAAACTCTTTCCACACTCCATACATTTGTATGGTTTCTCCCCAGTGTGGATTCTTTTGTGACAAGCAAGGTTGCTGGTTGTGTTGAAGCTTTTGCCACACTCAGTGCATTTGTATGGCTTCTCCCCTGTATGGATCATTTTATGAGACGTAAGTTGAATGTTCTGCGTAAAGCTCTTTCCACACTCCAAGCACTTATATGGCTTTTCCCCTGTGTGGATCCTTTTATGGTAGGTAAGTGAACTGCTCATGCTGAAGCTCTTTCCACATTCCATGCAGTTATATGGTTTCTCCCCTGTGTGGATCCTCTTGTGGAAAGTAAGAGAACTGCTCTCACTGAAAGTCTTCCCACATTCCATGCATTTATATGGTCTCTCTCCTGTGTGGATCCTTTGATGGGAAGTAAGCTGAGTGCTCCACCTGAAGCTTTTCCCACACTCCATGCATGTATATGGCTTTTCCCCTGTATGGATTCTCTGATGTGAAGTCAATTGAATATTTTGAGTAAAGCTCTTTCCACACTCTTCACACTTATATGGTTTCTCCCCTGTGTGAATCATTTTATGGGAATTAAGATTGACTTTCTGAGTAAAGCTCTTTCCACACTCGTCACATTTATAAGGTTTCTCTTCTGTGTGGATTTTTTTATGGGAATTGAGATTACCACGCTGGCTGAAACTCTTTCCACATTCCACACATTTATACGGTTTTTCCCCCGAGTCAGTCCTTTCACTAGGAATAAGAGAACTGCTCCCACTCAAATACTTTCCATTCTCTGTACTGTTATATGTTTTATTTCTCATTTTGGCTTCTCCACATAAAGAAATGCTAGAAGTCCAATTGTAGCTTTTTTCAACCTCTTCGCCTAGATCCTCTTCTTTAATGTGAATTGTGTAATGTTCATATAGATCTAAGCTCTCTTCAAATGTTTCCACATTTTCCACAATTGGATTACCTTTCTGATCTCCTTGAATTTCAATGGATGGGAAAGTTAAGCTCCTTTTACTCCTGTTTGACAGATTTCTTTCGTTTTCTGTTGTTTCCATTGAGTATGAAAACTCCTTTCTTCTCTCTTCATCCCTGAATGTTTGGAAGATTTCCTTGTTCTCTTGAACATTATTTCCTTAAGAGAAAAAGAATGAATGAAAATTGAGGCAAGGTAGAGGAAACAAACCAATAATTCATAGCATAGAAGGTAAGTGTAAATTCCCTAGTGAAAATCTGCCAAGGATTCTCCACTGTTTTGAAAGGTGTTCTGCTGACTAACATTAAATACTCTGATCAAAGCCTTACAAAAGTTGGACTTTGAGTGACAGCTTGTTATAACAATAATATGAAGAAAACTGTACAATATAATAATAGAATACTTATTTATAAGTTTCTTAAACTGTCACAAAATCCACTTATTTAAATAAAAAAGCACGTTTACACTGTTACACATTTTACTCAATAAATTAATTTTATTTAGGGAATTCTACTCACAGCTGGAATTCAGTTTAAGAAAGTGAGGAATCAGGGAGAAGAAGCTTGTAATATTTATTGCAGAGATGGAGAAGTGGGAGGATGGGAGCAAGGAGTTGTACTAACTACATCTAATTTTTTGCTTATCTTGAAATTCTTGCTATTAACTGGGAAAAGAACAAGTATATAGTGAAAAGAGGGAGGAGAATTTGGGGTACAGAAATAGGAGTCAACATAGTAACAACAGTTACATCTAGTGTCATTAAATGAATTTTTTAACTGTAAAATGACAGCACCCCTCCTTTTCCCAGCCAGGTAAGATCATTTTATGAACCTTTAAAAGAGAAAACATAGCTGGCTCTATTTATTCACAAAGTATTTCTTCTAAGCATCTGGGGGCAGGGCAGGGGGCCTTACCCAAAAAGGCCACATTTCTGGAGTTCTCCAGCATGACTTCTCTGTGCAGGTCTTTCTGAACAGGATCTAGCTGAGACCATTCCTCCTCAGAGAAACACACAGCCACCTCCGCTAAAGAGACAAGAACCTGCAAACAGGCATATATCCCTATGAGCATCCAAATTTTATTTTCAAAATTCTCTCCATTTGATTCGAGAATCCCAAAGCAAAAAGATTTGCAGTGGGTTAAACAGGCATCTTCTGCAGGGGTAAAAATCTGATGTGGAAAAAAGCTGTCTGTTCACAGCATTTGACTGAAATAAGATTTTTGGATGAAGCAGATTATCTGAGGAGTCTTTAGATGTTTCAGTCAAGCTGCAGTTTGTAATCATCCAGATCTGGAGATATTTCAACCTATTTGAAAAAGGGACCTATGACCCGCATTTAAAGTTCCGATACTCACGCCTCCATCACCACATGGTTACATGACCATACTTCAGGCCCAGAGCAGCATGGCTGCATTTACTGCCATTTGCAGCACATCCAGCAGTCATGTGACCATGATTTATAATGGTTTTACCAAAAACCAGTACTTATTTCAGTTTTCGACAAAACCGCATCCATAACAAACAATGACATTTATGATCATTGCAATTGACTTAAAAACCAGGCACATGCTCCCATAGATGCAGTTATTAACTTACATCCTCCCCCCAAATGTCATAAATTCTCTCTTTGGTTTCTAGAATCCCCAAAAACTTGCAATAGATTAAATAGGCATACTCTGCAGGATGTCTATGGAGATTCTCAGTCATGGTTGTCCCCAAAGGTGCTTTTTTTCAAAAGTCAACTGGACTCCCCTCCCCCCCAAGACATTTTGCTTCTCATCCAAGAAGTTGGGTGAATAACTGAGCTGAAGAACCTTCTTGGATGAGAAGTGAAACATCTTCAAGGAAAGAAAAAAATCAAAGTCCAGTCACCTTTTAAAAGGCACCTTTGGGACATGCTCTGCAGGGTTAAAAACTTGATGTAAAAAAAAAAGCAGAGTTCACAGCATTTGACCAATGTAGTAACAGTTGTGGACAAAGCACATTATCTGAGGAAACAGATTAGATCTGCTTAGGTCCATAGCCACTCAGATCTGGAGATATTTCATCTCTGATCTTGGATAGGGTAGCACATCTCTTTTCAAGATTGGTGCACAATCTGAGGTGACTTCCTCCATGACCAGAAAGGACTTTGTAAAAACTTTGTATGCTATTTGCATCATTTCCTAGATTGGAAGGATCTTCAGTCACTCATGCACTTTTCTTAGGGCTGCTCTTCAAGACTATCTGGAAGCTGTAACTGTTTCAAAATGCAGAACTGGTTCTTGGTATGATTCAGAACTGCTTTATCGGGGGGGGGGGGGCTAATAAATTTGAATTGAATTATTGTAACCTATAAATAAAGCACTTTATACCAAAGGTCCCAGATATTTAAGGGAACACCTATCTCCCTTTGTATAAGCCAACTGGTTCAATTTTAACAATTAAAATAGTGCAAGCTACAATAAAATAGTGTTATTTATTGGTCTCTCAGAAGCATTGGTTGGAAATGGTCACCGAATCAAATAAACCGTGCTTGCACAACTTTTATGGCCCTTCAGTGAATGAACCAAAGTATCTTTCTGGATCAATTCACAGATAGGCATATCACTGGTTCGCGTCTTGCCAGCCAGTTGCAGAACCATGCATTGCTGGGATCTTCTTAACATGTTAGCCAATGGACTGAGGGTCTCTTGAGGGATCAGTCCTGCTCCCTCATATACACACACTTTCCCAAGAGTGTACAGAGGGCTCATTGAAAGATTAGATTTGTGAAGTCCATTCAATATTTGGATGACACTCAATCCAATTTTGACTTGTCAGTCCAAAGCAGTTTTGAGAAGAGAGTTAAGCTAAGCATTACTGAAGCTGAGCCCCCATTTTATATTGCTATAAACAATATACAGTATTATATACAGAGCCTATAACAAGAGACCGCATAATACAAGTTGTCCTCAACTTACAACAGTTCATTTAGTGGCCATTCAAAGTTACAACGGCACTGGAAAAAAACAGACTTATGACGGTTTATCACACTTATGATTGTTGCAGCATCCCCATAGTCACATGATCAAAATTCAGCTGCTTGGCAACTGGTTCATATTTATGATGATTGCAGAGTCCCTGGGTCATGTGATCAGCTTTTGCGACTTTCTGACAAGCAAACTCAATGGGGAATACAGATTCACTGAACAACCACGTTACTAACTTAACAAATGTAACGATTCACTTAACTGTGAGAAAAAAATCATAAAATGAGGCCACCTCACTTAACAAATATTTCACTAAGCAACATAAATTTTGGGCTCAATTGTAATCGTAAGTTGAGGATTATCTATAACCTATCTTCTCTGACATTTCTTCTCCTACCCCTAGATGAACTGGGCAGCACACAAATCCAGTAAATAAAAATAAAATAAACAATACCTGAGTTAGAGGCTCAACTGTTTTTTCAACCCCATCAGAAAAAGGAGAAGAACCTATGAATGCGGACTTTCCATTCTCTGTGAGTAAAAATGTCAAAAGCAGAATTTTAAGAAACATCATTACTAACATAGGGATGCAAAGGAGATCCAAAAAGAACGAAGTACAACAGCTTTCTCCCCAAAGAATGCTCTCTTACCGTAGAAGGTGTCTTGACTTTGATCTTCGTGGAAGATCCCACTGAAGACCAACTCCCGGGAAGGATCTGGAAAATCCCTCCTTTCCTCGGCATTCACAGAGATGGACTTCAAGTCAGGACTCTGGAAATGAAGGGCCTGGAGAAGCAAAGAAGTGCAATTAAGAGAATTTACGGAAGAAAGTAAAAGATTCTCGCAGTCTGCTCAATGGAACAATTTGCCTTAAACATCTTTCCTTAGCATCTTCAAAACATTATTAGGTAAAACTGTTAAGAATCCTAACCTATGGTTATTCTTTGAGTCCCACTTTAAGCTTACCAGCTGAAGGTATCTCACCTGAACTTCTACCTTTTCCTTCTTTTCCTCCCTCTGGCTCAGGAGGAAAGCTTCAGCCAGGGCCACCGCCTGGGAACTGGTCTCTGCTCCACACTCCCGGATCCAGCTCTCCATCTCTGAGGGCAGAATAGCCAGGAATTGCTCCAGGATCACCAGATCCAGCATCTGCCCCTTTGTGTTCTTTTCGGGCTGAAGCCACTGGCGGCAAAGCTGGTGGAGGTGGCTGCACGCTTTCCGGGGGCCCTGGTCCCACAAGCTGGATGGCAGCACGCCCATCTTCCTGCTGGTTGTTTCTTGGAGAACATTCAGAAGGTCTTCTGTTTTCCTCCCGGGAGCATCCTTCAAAGAGGGAGCGTCCATCTCCACCTGAAGCCCGCATGCAGCCTCGTTTGGAAGGTGAGGCTTTAGGTCAGTGGGCACAATCTTTCCTGGCGCAAGATGATCCTGGTGAGGGTCTTTTGGGGAGCTCTGTACGGGCAACTCTTGGGGGGACCTGTGCTCCAGTCCTGACCCCTCCAAAGAGGCTTCTGGCAAGGTCCCATTCTGAGCATCCTCCTCCTCCAGCGGGCCTATCCAAAGAGCCCTTTTCAGGTCACCAGCCGGCCAACTCCGCTCCTTGCACACCAGGCGCAGCGCTTTCTCCAGCAGCGGGCGCAGCTCCTGCAGGGGCAGCTCGTCCCCTCGCTCGGCCCAGCCTTCCTCCTGCAGGGCCTGGATCAGAGCCAGTAGCCGCTTCGGCCGGGCGCGCCCTTCTTCCTGCTGCAGCGCTCGGACAGCCTCCCGCGGCCGCTTCTCCAACAGCGCCTCCAGGGCGAGCTGCAGAACGAGCCCGACGTCCTCGGGCAGGCCCGGTCCCTCCTCTGCCTCCAGCTCCGCCGTCAGTCCCAGCAGAGCCGCCCGCAGCGCTGCCCCGCCGGGCTTCCTCCCGCGCCTCCTTCCCGTCGTAGACGGGGCCGGCCCCGCGCCCTCGGCCAGCGCTTGGATGCCGCGCAAGAGAGCCATCTCCAGCCGCAGCAGTCCCTGTAGTCGCTCCTGCTCAGCTTCCGATAGCGCCGCGTCCCGGGCTAGCAGAGCCTCTCGGCCACGCCGGGCTTGGCTCAGCTGCGCGCAGAAGCGCTCCAGGTCCGGCGGCTCGTCCAGCTTCACCGCCCAGCGCCAGCGGGCCTGGACCGGCTCGGAGACGCGCGCCGCCAGCAGCGTCTCGGCTTCAGCCAGCCTGCGCGCCAGCTGCTCCGGGGAGATGTCCAGCGCCGCCATCGCCTGTCTGACCCCGACCCCTGCGCCCCTCTCCCGTACCGCCGTCCAACCCCCTTCGATGGGATGTCCGCAGCTTGATGGCAACTGCTGGCCCCTCCCTCCCTCAGAGGACCCTCCTCCCCAGAGGCGGGGCTTCGCCGCCCGCGCCTTTTCCCTGACTCCGCGAAGGGGGGATTCACTTTTATATACGTCCTTCAACCGGACGCCCACGGACGCCGCTTGCTGAACATAGGCAACTCATAGCACTTTAGAGCTGAAGCAGCTCTTCACTTCTCCTGCTTGGGCGGGGGAGGGGGGGGCGGTTTGCACTAGATGACCTACAAGGTCCTTTCCAACTCTGTTAATCTCTGTATATAAAAGCAAAATACCCCTCATGCATCATCATAAAATCTCCAGAACCTTAAAGCCTACAAACTTGAAATTTGGCACCTATGTTCCTCTTGGCTTCTAGGGGCTCACTAAGAAAGGATTTTTCAAAATGACCATCAGAGCATTAGTATTTTGTATATTATTATTAACACACTCTGATGCTAAGGAGTTCTATTCCCCCTCCCCACCTGAAAAGAAACCTGTTCCAAATGCAAAACACAAGCAGAGGAGATGAGTTTCTTCAGTTTTAGTTTCACAGCACCAAGCAGCTTTAGTACAGAACAGTTGAGCTAAGGCATGCCCAGGCTCCTTGCTGTCTCCTTGCTCATAGCAAATATTGTTTCAGTTTCCAAACAGCACTCAACTGTCTCACACACTAACAGGATACTAGCCAGATGAATACCGGTGGATGCTTGTAGGCAGGGGCACATTTTTTCCCCTTATTTTCCTCCCCCAAAACTAAGCCCGATCACATAGTTTCGTAGGGAAGCATAGATATAAGAGCTAGTCTGTTAATAACATACAGGACAATTCTATGTTTGCTTGGGAGTAAGTCCCATTATGTTCAAGCTTCTTGGATGAGAAGTCAAACATCTTCAGACAAAAAAAAGGAAGTCCAGTTGCTTCTTGAAAAAAAGCATCTTTGGGACAATCATGACCAGGATGACTGAGAATCTCCATAGATGCACAGCACTTAGATTTATATACCACACCATAGTGCTTTATATTTAATACACAAATATTTCCAAGGACATTGTATTAGAAAAGCTTTGTTCTTGGTATGGGCACAAATTAAGGAAAACACTATTTGAAAACACCTGCCTCCACGATAGATGCATTGATACATCCAAACTTGATTGATATGGGAAAAATTATAAGATACTAGCAGGGTATACTTGTGCTTCACTAGGAAACTATGTGATCAGGCAAGTTTTTGGGGAGAAAAATAAGGAAGAAAAAATTGTGCCTCTGCCTATTCATCCATCGGTATTCATCTGGCTAGCATCCTGTCAGTGGATGGTCATCCTGTCAGGGCTGTTTAGAAACTGAAATAGTATCTGCTGTGTGAGCAAGGAGACAGCAAGAAGCTTGGGTGTGGCTTACCTCAACTGTTCTGTACTAAAGCTGCTTGGTGCTGTGAAACTGAAACTCCTCTCCTCGTGTTTTGCATTTGGAACAGATTTCTTTTCAGGTGGGGAGGGGGAGTAGTATCAAAGTGTGTTAATAATAACATACAAAGTACTAATGCTCTGATGGTCATTTCAAAAAATCATTTCTTAGTGAGCACCTAGAAGCCAAGACGAACATATATGCCAAATTTCAAGCTTGTAGACTTTACAGTTCTGGAGATTTTTTGATGATGTGTGAGTGGTATTTCGCTTTTACATATATAAAGGTATCTTGAATGAGAAAGGGGAACTGAAAAACAAACAGGAATTGAATAGAGAAGGGATAGATTTAGCATGGTGGCTGCATTTACAAATACAATTAAGATATTTTAAAAAGATGCTAAAATATATGTTTTTTATAAAGACCCAACAGAATTGGACCAGATCCTAACAGGAAATGAAGAGAAATTAATTTTAAAAAATTATACCTATTTGCTGAGTATTAGAATGGAAGAAGAGCAAGTAAAGGAAACAATGATTGTGTGGGCTAAAAATTTTGGTTACTCTATAGCATTGATGGTGAATCTTTTAGAGACCTGGTGCCCAAACTGCAACCCAAAACCCACTTATTTATCGCAAAGTGCCAACATGGCAATTTAACCTGAATATTGAGGTTTTAGTTCAGAAAAAACAACTCATAAGATTAACATCTTTTGTCTTAAAAAAAAAAAACACGATAACAGAACTTTCAATGATACAAAAACCTTTTTATTGAAAGGTAAGTTTGCATTTGGCATGCTTTTGATTAATGTGACTTTTGCTGTTGTATGCATGCTAATAATTTTTCTAACCTTGGCTCATACTTTGTAAGTTTGAGAGCAACACATGCAGCACTCAGGTCATCAGTTAGTTTGCTTCTGCTGTCAGGTTTGACATAATTCAAAGCTAAAAACACCTGCTCGCAAGCATAAGATGATCCAAACAAAGTAAGGAAAGCAATCCCAAGTACTTTCATTGACTTAAAATTATTTGGCAGAGAATTCCACACTTTAAGGATTTCATTTTCACAACTAACTGTGTCAGAATTAACTATGCTGTCCTTTGTCATCCTTTCCATCTTCTCAAGGGTTTCACGCAGGTCACAGAATTTATTTTTCCACATGGAATTTTCTTGAAATTCCAATAGCTCCATTTCCAGATTTTCTAAATCTAACCAGCGTAAGCAGGAAAGATCAAGTTCTTCAAATTTGGCTTTATCTGGAGAAGTAAGAAAATATAGGGTTGTCTCCATCTTACGGAACTGTAAAAATCTGTTACTAAAATTCACCTTTGTGGCTGCTACAATGCTAGAAAATTCCTTGTAGATTTTCTGATGGCTTGTAGGATTGTCTGCAAATGTTGAAGAATTTTCTAAATGCATTTTTAGATTTGGAAAATATTTCAGCTGCCCACTTTTAAGGTCTCTTTCAAAAACCTGCAGTTTTCTCTCAAACGTTTTAATATCACAAAATGTCATCTCTGCTGTTTTTCCTACACCTTGTAGTTGTTTGTACAGTACATTGAAGTGTACTGTAAAATCTGTAAAAAACATGAGGTTGGTAAGCCAGGCCCTATCAGTGAGCTGTGGATATTTCTGCCCTTTTTCATTCATAAACAGCCTAATTTCATCCAAGCAGGCTACAAATCTCTCCAGGACTCGTCCTCTGCTCAGCCATCGGACATTACTGTACATAAGTAAACAATTATACTGCGCCTGAACCTCCTCAAGAAGTGCTTTAAACTGTTGAAAATTCAGTGCACGAGCCATGATGTAATTCACCATTTTTGTGACATCTTTGAGGACGTCGTCAAATTTTTTGCTGCTTTCCCTGGCACAAAGAGCTTCTTGATGTATAATACAATGGAACTGAATGACTTGATGTTTTATTTCTTTAACAAAGAACTGTACGAAACCAGAGGTTGCCCCCACCATAGAAGGTGCCCCATCACTACTAATTGAAACCACTTTTTCTGGCCTTATGTCTCGTGACAAAAAAGCCTCCATGACAGCATTGTAGATATCTATCCCTTGTGTTCCTTCGGGCAAAGACACCAGTTTCACCAGCTCTTCTCTGATGATGTCACCAACAGCATAACGCAAAATAACGGCTAGCCTTGCATGATTGTTTATATCTGTGCTTTCATCCAAGCACATGGAATAACAGGCTGCCTTTTGTAAGTCACTGGTTAGCTGCTGACTAACATCACTTGCCATGCGCTGGACTCGATCTTTAACGGTATTTCTGCTAAGTGGCATCTCAGAGATGTGTTGAATAATTTTATTCCTGTTTGGGAAATCATGAAAAAGGGAACTACACTCAGACAACATGGCCGTTTTGATAGTATCTCCATCTGAGAGGGGCTTACCATGTTTTGCTATGCACAGTGAAATTTGAAAACTGGCAGCTGTCAGATGATTTGTTCTAGAAAGATAGTTGGAAACACTAAGAGACTGGGAATGGTATTTCCTCAATTTATCTTCAAGAAACTCTTTTCTTTCAGTTGCAGCAAGTTCAGCAACATTTTTGTGTTTGGTGTTAAAGTGCCGTCTGACACTTGATGTGCGACATACAACACTTTCATTACACAAAGTACATAATGCTTTCCCATTGTGTTCAATCATTCCAAATGACTCTGTCCAGGCCTCTCGGAATGATCTTCCACTATCTGTTCTTGCCTTTTTTGCTGCACTCACTTTTGGGTGTTGAAGACTTGGAGTCTACAGAAACACAATTTTTTTTTAAAAAAATGAAGCATCCAATACAAATCTATCCCTGTACTAAAAATAGTTAACACTATTAGTTAGTAAAGTAATACCTAGCAGTCAGCACGGGTTTGTTAAAAACAGATCATGCCAAACCAATCTTATTTCATTCTTCAACACAGTGACTAAATTAGTAGACCAGCAAAATATTGTGGACATAATATATTTAGATTTCAGCAAGGCATTTGATAAAGTAGACCACAACCTACTTCTTAGTAAGCTAGAAAAAAGTGGAATAGATAGCACCACCACTAGATGGATTCACAATTGGCTGGCAAACCGTACTCAATGAGTAGTCCTTAATGGGTCTAAGTCTACATGGAGGAAAGTAAGCAGTGGGGTGCCACAAGGTTCCGTCTTAGGCCCAGTACTCCTCAATATCTTCATTAACGACTTAGATGAGGGAATAGAAGGAGAACTTACCAAATTTGCAGATGATACTAAGCTGGCAGGAATAGCTAACACCCAAGAAGACAGGCTCAAGATCCAGATGGATCTTGACAGACAAGAGCACTGGGCCGTACCTAACAAGATGAAAGTCAATGTAGAGAAAAAAAGGCAAGAAAAACCAAAAGTACACATATAGACTGGGTGAAACCAGGCTCAATAGCAGTAACTGTGAGGGATCTTGGAGTCTTAATAGACAACCAGCTAAATATGAGCCAGCAGTGTGTAGCAGCAGCCCAAAAAGCTAATGCAACCCTAAATTGCATTAACAGAGAGATACAATCGAGATCAAGGGAGGTAGTAATACCACTCTATATAGCCTTAGTAAGACCACACCTAGAGTACTGTATCCAGTTTTGTTCACCACATTATAAAAAAAAATGTTGAGACTCTAGAAAAAGTGCAGAGAAGAGCAACCAGGATGATTAGGGGACTGGAGACTAAGGCATATGAAGAACGGTTGCAGGAACTGGGGATGGCTAGTCTAGTGAAGAGAAGGACCAGAGGAGACATGATAGCAGTCTTCCAAAATTTGAGGGGCTGCCACAAAGAAGAAGGATTCCAGCTATTTTCTAAAGCACCCGAAGGCCAGACAAGGAATAATGGATGGAAACTGAACAAGGAGAGATTTAACCTGGAAACAAGGAGAAACTTTCTGACAGTGAGAACAATCAACTAATGGAACAGCTTGCCCTCGGAAGTTGTGGGAGCGCCATCAGTTGAGACTTTCAAGAAGAGATTGGACTGCCATTTGTCAGAAATGGTGTAGGGTCTCCCGCCTGGGTGGGGGGTTGGACTAGATGACCTACAAGGTCCCTTCCAACTCTGATTATCTGTAAAAAGTTATCTGTAGTTGACACTAACAAAATGAATATTCCCGTAATCAACAATCTATGGCAGTGATTCTCAGCTGGGGTTCCTTTTGAATTTGCTGACAACCAGCCCAAGGGGGCAATGTTCCACTGACCACCAGCTTTTGGCCTGCTCTGAAAAAGGCATCTGAGTGCATTTTCTACCTTTGATTCACTTCCACTGTACATGCGTTGTACCTACTTATTGGGAATTTGCATAAATAAGATGAAGTGGAGGTATAAGCAACAAGGCAGGGTTAGTGACACATGCAGGGAGAAGGAGGGTAAGGGAAGGTTTTTCGGCGCAGGAGCATCGCTCAGGAAAGCAGCCAGAGCAGGGCACGGCAGGGAAGCCTTGTGCAAAAATACACGGGCCAGGAAGACAAGTTGGCAATGGGAGGATGGTGAGGCTCAGCTGCCTTTTGGGCTCGGCTCTCACACAGCCCTCCCCGGGGAGCAAAGCCTTGGATGGATCGTCCCGAAGATCTCAAGGGGCTCCAGAGTTTCCACACACCTCTGCCAGCCCGAGTGTGGTCTGGGCGAGCAGCAACAGCAAGTAAGCGAGGGGGAGGAAGTCACACAGTCCCTGTACTCACAGCAACTTCGGCGACGGCAGGCAAGCAGGTGAGGTCCGGGAGCAGCTGGGCCCGATCGGTGATGGCAGGAGCAGCTGGGCCCGATCGGTGATGGCAGGCAAGCGGTTGAGGTCTGGGAGCAGTGGGCGAAGTCCAGGAGCAGCGGGGGAGATCTGGGAGCAGCTGGGCCTGGGCCACGTGGTCTGGGCGATCCACGACAGCAAAGTGGGCAAAGTCCGGGAGCAGCAGGGCCTGATAGGCGATGGCAGGAACAGCTGGGCCTGATAGGCGATGGCAGGAACAGCTGGACCCGATTGGTGATGGCAGGCAAGCGGGCAAAGTCTGGGAGCAGCGGCCGAGGTCCAGGAGCAGCGGCCGAGGTCCAGAAGCTGCTAGGCCCAGGCCATGTGGTCCAGATGATCGTTGACGGCAGTCAAGCGGTCCATTTTTTTTCCCCCATTTTGTAAATGGGAAGTCTGCTGTCGGCCAGAAAGCAGCTTGGTGCAGTGACACGTGCCCACAGAGAGGGCTCTGTGTGCCACCTGTGGCATGAGTGGCATAGGTTCGCCACCACTGCTCTATAGAATTGGATAAATGGCAAAAATTGTGGGATAGAAACTATAAATTAATAATGTCTGCTGCATATAAAGAAAACTTACATAAAATGTTTTATAGATGGCACTTCCCACCAGCTAGGTTGGCCAAAATGTTCAAAGATATGTCCACTGAACGTTGGAAGTGTAGCCAGATTCCAGGCTCGTACTACCATATGTGGTGGACGTGCCCAAAGGCAAAAACATATTTGACAAAAATACATACTTGGATAGAAATAATGATAAAGGAACATATACATTTAAAACCAGAAATATTCTTGTTGGGCATCATACCAGAAAAATATGATAAAGGGAATATGTACTTAATATTACATGTGTTAACAGCGGCCAGAATTGTATTTGCCCAATATTGGAAGGGTGAGGAGATCCCTACAGAAGAGAAGATAATAAAAAAAGATATTAGAATGTGCAGAAATGAATAGATTAACGCTTGAAATTCAGGAGAAGGAAGACACTGAATATTTTGAAATATGGGATTCGTTTTATCTAAGGATAAACAATAGACACAGAAGTTAGAACCTTTAAAACCACAAGAGAAGGATTAGTTTTATTATTTATCTATTACTTATTTATTTATTACTAGGTGACCTACAAGGTCCCTTCCAACTCTGATTATCGTTATGAGGGCTGATTACTGTACGTTGTTATTAACTTTGATTAGTATTAATTAAATAAAATTAATATGTATTAATTTTATGATAAGAAAGCATTATTACAGGACTATTACTGAAAAATATTATTACAAACAGGATGAAGATTGCTCAAAGTAATTATAACCAGACAACACGCTGTTCATATGGATATTGAAAATTTTGCTCTTTCTACTTATAGTAAAACTAAAAAACTGCAAAAAAAATAAATTTGATTCTGTTGTCAAATACATGACCATGAAGATATAAATCACATGACCATGAGGATGCTGGGACAGTGTGAAAAATGGTCATAAATCACATTTTTCAGTGCCGTTGTAACTTTGGTCACTAAATGAACTAAGTTGAGGATTACCTTTAAAACTACACAGCATGAAAATGGTCCACTTCTATTTTATGAACTTCTTAATCTATTTGTTGAAATAGAGGGGCACATCTGCTCCGTTGTATTCAATAAATGTGTTTTACTTATGGAATTCTACTCACAGATGGAGTTCCATTTAAGGAAATAAGGAATTGGTAAAGAAGCTTGCAGTATTTATTGTAGAGGTGGAAAAGGGGGAGAATGGGAGCAAGCAGCTATATGCTAAATGGTCTAATTTGTTGTGTGACTTGAAACACCTATTAACCGGCATTCCTCAACTTACAGCCATTTGTTTAGTGACCATCTGAAGTTACAACAGCACTGAAAAGTGACGAATAGAATAGAATAATTTTGTCACTTCGAATGTACACTAATTGGCATACATTAAAAATGAAATTTCATTGCATACAGTTCTTAAAAGGTCACCACCTCCAATATTATACTACATATGACAAGATAAACAAACAAATACAAAATTATGTATATACCCATATATATTACACAGAGAAACTATAGTCTGGTTTGGATGTATACCATATTTTTCAGACACACTTCCCCCCGCCCCCCAAAAAAATTGGGTAGAAATGTCTGTGCATCTTATAGAGCGAATATGAGACTGTTTTTGGCCTCCTGAAACCTCTGCGCATCCCGTTTTTGGCCTCCCCGGCCCCCCAGAAGCTGTCTGCAGGCCAAAAACAGGATGCTCGGAAGGACAAAAACCTTTTTTCTTGTTTGCCTCCTCTAAACCTAGGTGCGTCTTATAGTGTGAAAAATACAGTACATGTTTATGGTGAGAACAAATCTTGTGAGTTTACCAAACAGGATGGCATAGGGAACAAAGCTGTTATAGAATCTGGTAGTCCTGCTAGAAATACATGGAAACCTCCTCCCAGAGGGGAGCAACAGAAACAGACCATAAAGTGGGTGTGTGGGGTCTCTAACGATGCTATAAGCTCTAAGCACAAAGCGCTTATAAGCAGTATCCTGAATAATGGGAAGCGAGTTTCCTATAATTTTCTCGACTGTCCTTACTACTCTCTGTATGAACTTTCTATCTGAGGCACTGCTGCCACCAAACTAAACAGCGTGTTAAAATGTTCTGTCGTGCCTCTGTAAAAAGTGGTCAGGACAGAAGGAGAAAGAAGTGCTCTCCTCATCCGACGCAGGAAATGCAGACGCTGGTTTGCACGCTTCACTAAGTATGATGTCTGGAGAGACTAGCTCAGATTGTTAGTTATCTGCACCCCCAAATACTTAATACTGTCAATCACCTCTACAGCTACATCCTTGATGCTGACTTGTGACTGTTTTTCACACAACTATTACAGCATCCCTGTGATCACATGATCAAAATTCAGGCGCTTGGCAACTGGCATGTATTTATGACGGTTGCAATGTCTGGGGGGTCACGAGATCCCCTTTTGTGACTTTCTGACAAGAAAAGTCAATGGGGAAGCCAGATTCACTTAACAACCACCTTTACTAACTTAACAACTGCAGTGATTCACTTAGCAACTGTGGCAAGAAAGGTCATAAAATGAGGCAAAATTCATTTAATAACAGACTTGCTTAGGAATGGAAGTTTTAGGCTCAATTGTCATCAAAGTCTACCTGGAGTTTAAGGTCAAAACAGGGAGGGATTTGCAGCGGTCGGTGTAATAAACAACATTTACATCTAGCGCCATTAAATCAATGTTTTACCCATAAGTTGACTGATTCCTTCCTTTAACTAGCCAGGTGAGGTTGTTTGTTAACTTTAAAAAGAAAGTTTTTTACGGCTCTATCTATCCGTAAAAAAATTCTTCCAAGCATCAAAAGACAGGGCAGGCGACCTTACCCAAAAAGGCCACATTTCTGGAGTTCTCCAGCATGACATCTCTGTACAGGTCTTTCTGAACAGGATCTAGCCAAGACCATTCGTCCTCGGAGAAACACACAGCCACCTCCTTTAGAGAGACAAGAACCTGCCAAAAAAAAAAAAGCAGCGCACCCCTATGAGCAAACCAATTGCATTTGCAAATTCTCCCCTTCGGTTCAAGAGTCCCAAAGCAAAGATTTGCAGTGGGTTAAACAGGAATCTTCTGCGGGGTTAAAAAAAATCTGATGTGAAAAAAAAACAACTGACAGAGCTCACAGTATTTGACTGAAGTAACATTGGTAGAAGCAGCAAATTATCTGAGGAAATGGATTCTGTAGATCTGTTTCAGTCAGGCTTCCGTTCACAATCATCCAGATCTGGAGATATTTATGGGTAGGCTTTGACTTACAACCAACTACTTGAACAGGGATGGGCTTCAAAAATTTTAGCCAAGGATTCTCTGCCTGGCTGCTGAGTGGGCGTGGCCATGGCGGGCGTGGCCTACTCATCCTTCTGCACCATGGGGGGGAGGCGCATTTTGGTCTCCTCACAGCTACAGAGTCAGCCATCAGGAACAATAAACTAGCAGAACCAGAAGCAGAACAATTAAGGGTGAGGGTAGATGCAGCCCTCGCCAGTGGCAAAACACCTGCTTCCAATCTCACAATTCAAGGAGAGCAGTAACATCTCTAGGAGGAGAACCAAACATCACCCTCCTGCCAGCTGATAAAGGAAATGCACAGTCATCCTGAACATAGATGACTACAAGGCCTAAAGGTAAAGATAAGGGTTCCCCTCGCACATATGTGCTAGTTGCTTCCAGCTCTAGGGGGCGGTGCTCATCTCCGTTTCTAAGCCGAAGAGTCAGCGCTGTCCAAACACGTCTCCATGGTCATGTGGCCGGCATGACTAAACGCCAAAGGCACATGGAATGCTGTTACCTTCCCACCAAAGTGGTCCCTATTTTTCTACTTGCATTTTTTTACATGCTTTCGAACTGTTAGGTTGGCAGAAGCTGGGACAAGTAACGGGAGCTCACTCCGTTACACAGTGCTAGGGATTCGAACCGCCAAACTGCCAACCTTTCTGATCGACAAGCTCAGTGTTTTAGCCACTGAGCCACTGTGTCCCCTAACAAGGGCTAGGACAGGTGAACCATCTTCTGAAGGACACAGCTACATATGAGACTCTGAAAAAAAGATTCTACCAACGCTTCCAAGAAAAAGACCATTGATTTCTTGCAACACTTCCAGAAAGTCCAGTTGCCTCTTGAAAAAGCACCTTTGGGACAACCTGGATGACTGAGAATCTCCATAGACATCTTTCCTCACAGCTAAGTCTGTCACCGCTTCTAATCTGGACAGTTGCAGCAGAATGCACTGGTGGAACCTTCTCAATCCCAACACCTTCAGAAGAGTGCAAGGACAGCTCATAAAAGACTTTGATTTTTGGGGTGCCATCAACATTCAGATGACCCTGAGCTCAATATCATACGTAGAGTCCATTGAAAGAGACCTCCAACTGATATATGTATCTTAACTGACATTTCTCCCCCTACCTGAGTCCGGGGTTCAACTGGCTCTTCAACTTCTCTAGACACAGAAGAACCTATGAATGCAGATTTTCCATTCCCTGTGAGGTAAAAATGACATAAGCAGAATTTGTAGAAACATAGTTATTAAGATATGGGCTAGTATTATACAAAACAGGGCCCAGAGAATCAGGAGAAAAAAATGCCTTCTTTCCAAGGAATCTTCTCTCACCTGAGAAGGTGCCCTGACTTGGATCTTCATGGAAGTTCCCATTGAAGAACAGGTCCCCGGAATAACCTGGCCAATCCCTTCTTTCCTCCCGATTCTCAGAGATGGACTTCAAGTTTAGTTCTTGGAACTGATAGACCAGGAAAAGCAAAATAAAAAATAAATAAAAAGTACAAGTAAGATAATTTATGAAAAAGAAGCATATTCTTACTGCCAGCTCAAAAATATGAGCCAGCGGTGTGTGGCAGCAGCCAAAAAACCTAATACAATCCTCGGTTGTATAAACGGAGGCACAGAATCAAAATCACATGAATTATAAGTACCGCTTTATAAAGCCTTAGTAAGGCCACATCTGGAATACAGCTTCCGGTTTTGGTCACCACATTACAAAGAAGATGCTGAGCCTTTGGAAAAAGTTCAAAGAAGAGCAACTAGGGTGGTTAAAGGCCTGGAGACTAAAGCATATGAAAAACAATTGCAAGATAATTTTACATATCTTAACAGTGGCCAGGATAACTTTCGCACAAATGTGGAAAATCCCCAACACCCCCAGTGAGGAATTAGTCCAACAAAAATGGAATGTGCTGAAATGAACATGCTCACGTTAAAAATGAAAGAGAAAGAAGATTCCGAGTATTATTCAATCTGGCACAAATGGTATGAATGGATAGCAAACAAATATAAGAAATAAGAGGTGAAGATTAACTGTAAGAGACCTTAAAACAGTGATTTGTAAATATGTAAAATATATAAGAATATAAGATAGAATTAATTATTGACAAAGATAATAGTTATTGATAGGTGTATTAAATGTATTAAGACTTGTAAGATAACATTTGTAGATGTCAAAATGCTGTTGAAAACATGATTATGATTTGAGTTGTATTGGTGGAAAATGCAATAAAAATCTATTTAAAAAAAAGAATTTATGAAAAAGAAGCATATTCTTACTGCCAGCTCAAAAATATGAGCCAGTGGTGTGTGGCTGCAGCCAAAAAAACTAATACAATCCTTGGTTGTATAAATGGAGGCATAGAATCGAAATAAAAAGTATTAGTACTTTATAAAGCCTTAATAAGGCCACATCTGGAATACGGCATCCAATTTTGGTCACCACATTACAAAAAAGATGCTGAGCCTATGGAAAAAGTGCAAAAAAGAGCAATTAAGATGATTAAAGGCATGGAGACTAAAGCATATGAAAAACGATTGCAAGATTTGGATGGATGGATGGATGGATGGATGGATGGATGGATGGATGGATGGATGGATGGATAGATAGATAGATAGATAGATAGATAGATAGATAGATAGATAGATAGATAGATAGATTCTTTATTGGCCAAGTGTTAGACACACAAGGAATTTGTCTTGGTGCAAATGCTCTCAGCATACATAAAAGAAAAAATATATTCGTGAAGAATCATAAGGTACAACACTTAATAATAGTCATAGAGTACAAATAACCAATCAAGTCATACTAGGAAACTGTCAATATAATAAGGGTTTGTCTAGAGAAAAGAAGGACTAGAGGGGACATGATAGCAGTATTTGAGAGGTCAAATACAAAGAGAAGGGGGTCAACTTATTTACCAAAGCACCTGAAGGCAGGACAAGAAACAATGGATGGAAACTAATCAAGGAGAGAAGCAACCTGGAATTAAGGAGAGAAACTTCCTAACAGTGAGGACAGTTAACCAGTGGAACAGCTTTTCACCAGAAACTGTGGGTGCTTCAACACTGGAGAGATGGACAGTCACTTTTCTGAAATGGTATAGGATTTCCTGCTTCAGCAGGGGGTTGGACTAGAAGACCTCCAAGGTCCCTTCCAGCTCTATTCTGTTTGACTGAGAGCTCAACATCTCCTAAGTATCTTCACAAAACTGTTAAGGACCCCTGTAAAAATTGAAACAAATGGTTATTCCTTGAGATCCCTTTCGGGTCTCTCACCTGTGGCTCTCCCTGCTCCTTCTGCTCCTCCGCCTGGCTCAGGAGAAACCCTTCGGCCAAGGCCACCGCCTGGGAGCTGGTCTCTGCTCCACACTCCCGCACCCAGTTCTCCATCTCTGGGGGCAGGAGAGCCAGGAACTGCTCCAGGATCACCAGGTCCAACATCTGCCCCTTGGTGTGTTTTTCTGGCTGCAACCACTGGCGGCAAAGTTGGTGGAGATGGCTGCACATCTTCCGGGGTCCCTGGTCCCACAAGCTGGATGGTGGAGCACTTATCTTCCTCCCGGTCGTTTTCCGCAGGGCATCCCAAAAACCCTTCACGTTCCTCCATGGAGCATCATTCATAAAGGGGAGGTCCGTCTCTGCCTGCTCCTTTGGATGAGGGAAAAACAGAAGTCGGTGATACAGGTAGTTGTTGACTGACAAGAGTTTGTTTAGTGACGGTTCAAAGTTACAACGGCACCAGGGGCGGGCTGCTACAGGTTCACACGGGTTCGGGCAATCCTCCAGCTCAGGGGTCAGCAACCTTTTGGACCTCAGGGGCCACCAAACTCATTATTTTAAATCCTGCGGACCACTAATGTGAATTTTGACTGACGTGGCTTGCTGATGTTGGTGGGAGGGAGAGGGAGGGAGAGGGCTAGTGATGTTTTCTCTCTCTCTCACACACACACACAGAGAGAGAGAGAGAGAGAGAGAGAGAGAGAGATCCCTCACACACCCACACCTCCTCCAAAGCAGCCACATTCCTAGCCTGCTTTTGACTCCGTTCTCAGAGGGAGTGGGGGGAGAGAGATTCGATCTAACCTCCAGGGCTGGTGATTTTCTTTCTATTTCTCTCTCTCTCCCTCCCTCACACCCCCCCTCCAAGGCAGCCACATTCCTAGCCTGCTTTTGAGCTCCGTTCTGAGGCTTCATGCAAGGAAAGCAGCAGAAGTCTTTCTTTCTCTCCCCCACAAATTCTGCCAGAAATGAGTCTTTGCCGATGCAGCCTCTTGGAACAGGATGTCTTGCAGGGTCCCAAAAACTCATTTCTGGCGGAGTTCGGGAGAGAGAAAGACTTTTGCTGCTTTGCTTGCGTGCAGCCAAAAGCAGAAGAAAGAAACGGAAGCAGCAACCCTGTGGCCAGGCAAGTTTCCCCCCCCCTCCGCCCTTTCCCCCGCTTTCCTCACTACCTTGTGTTCCCGCGAGCCATGTTGGCAGCACAGCCTTATGTTCCCCCGCAGCCTGGATTAATTGCTTTGGGGGTGACATTTCTCTGCGGACCACCAAAATTTTCTCACAGACCACCAGTAGGCCCACCGGTTGGCAACCACTGCTCTAGCTAAAGTTCTGCCTAGTTTGGGGAACCTGTAAATCCCACCCTTCCACCTAACCCCTCCCACCCTACCCCACCCCTCCCAGGAGTCTCCACATGGCCTGTTTTGGATGCCAGGTAAGTGCAGGGCCTGTGCAGAGGCACGAGGAGAGTGAAAAACGGGCCTCCCAGAAGTTGTGGAAGTTCAGAAAATGGGGCTCATTTCTAGCCTTCGGAGAGCCTCTGGAGCCCGGAGGCTTGAGGAAAGCCTCTGGAGCCTGGGGAGGGCGAAAATGTCCCCCTGCCATGGTGCAGGAGACCAACTAGGCCACGTCCACCATAGCTACTCCCACCCAGCAATCAGGAAGAGAACCGGTTGCTAAAGTTTTTGAAGCCCGCCAACCATTTTAGAGTTACAACCTTTGCAGCCTTCCCCCAGGATCATGTGATCAAAATTCAGATGGCTCACCAACTGGTTCATACATACGACCGTTGTAGCCTGACTGAGTCATGTATGATCATCTTTTGCAAACCCCGACAAGCAACGTCAACAGGTTGGAATGACTCTCCACTTAACAAGCGTGTTACCGACTTATCAACCGCAGGGATTCACTTAACCACCGTGGCAAGAAGTGTCGTTAACACAGTGGGGGGGGCAAACTCCCTTCAGGAATGACTCATTTAATGACAGGAATATTGGTCTCATGAGCCGAGGACTACCTGTGCAATGCTTCGCTTCTCAAGGGAGGGGCAGAAAGGTGTAGTACAATGGAACAAAACTCTCTCCACACACATTGTGCACTTAACCAAAACTCACTCAACAAACAGAAACCTGGGTCGTAAGTGGAGGTAGGGGGGGAAAGGGCTACCTGGGCAGTCTTTCCTGATTCAAGAGGCTCCCGATGAAGCTGTGCCTCCTCCTGGGGGATTTTTGGCAAGGTCCCCTCAGGAGCTTCCTCCAGATGCGCAGCAGCCGGCCAGCTCCGCTCCTTGCACACCAGGCGCAGCGCCTTCTCCAGCACCGGGCGCAGCTCCCGCAGGGGCAGCTCGTCTCCTCGCTCGGCCCAGCCTCCTTCCCGCAGGGCTTGGATCAGGCCTCGCACCCGCCGCCCCGGCCGGCCTCGCCTTTCCTCCCGCAGCATCCACTCCAGCGCCCAGAGCGCTTCCCGCGGCCGCTTCTCCAGCAGCGCCTCCAGGGCGATCTGCAGGGCGACCGCGGCGTCCCCAGGCAAAGCGGATCCCTCCTCTTCCTCCAGTCCCGCCGCCACGTTCAGCAGCGCCTCTCGCAGCCCCGCCGCCGGATCCGCGCCTTTGCCCAGCGCTTGGATGCCGCGCAGGAGAGCCACCTCCAGCCTCAGCAAGCCCTGAAGCCGCTCCTGCTCGGCTTTGGAGAGGACCGCGCCCCCGGCTAGCAGAGCCTCCCGGCTTCGCCGGGCTTGCTTGAGCTCCGCGCGAAAGCCCCGCTCCAGATCCGGCGGCTCTCCCGGGTTCCCCGCCCAGCCCCAACTGGCCCGGATCGGCTCCGACACGTGCGCCGCCAGCAGCGCTTCCGCTTGGGCAAGCCTCCGCGCCAGCTCCTCCGGGGAGAAGCCCGTCGGTGCCATCGCGAGCCACGCTCCGCTTCTTTACTGTAGGAGCAGGTGGGAACCCCGCCCTCTTTTGCTGGCCCCTCCTCCCCAAAGGCGGAGCTTCGTGAGCGTCTTTTTTCCCCCCCTCCCCCCGCGAGGCGGGAATCCCTTTCTCGGGCCCTTCAACCGGGCGCCCGCGCTTTCATGAAAAAGCGTTGACATGGCTCGGCCTCTTCTGCGCCCAGATGGGAATAAATATTTAAAGAAGAGACCTCAAGGAGAGAGAATACCTATTTAAAGAAGCACCCTTTTCAAAATGTTAGCGAATAATACCAAACGTAAGGCTGCAAAGAGCTAATTTTAGGGAGTTAAAAGATAGCAGCTTTGTTGTTTTTTTTATTTGATCCTAATAAAATTTTATCTAATTGTTGCAATTTATTGTTGATTCCGAATTCTTTTTTGTCTTGTTTGTATCTGCTTTGAATCTGAAGATAAACCCACTGATCAATTTTTTGTCCTTGCTCCTGAAGTTCCTGCCTCGGTTTCAAATTTCCTTGTGGGTCCAGTTAATCTTTGTATTTAACCATTTTGATAATTTCCAAATTGTTTGGGTGAATCATTGCCTCCATTGTTGAAATCCATACTGGTATTTTTGTATAATGTTTTTTCCGTATTTTCCTCCTATTTGTTAATAGTGCGTCTCTGATTAAGTGTCTATGGAAGTATTTTTGATTGATTTTCCCTACATCCCATAAGAAAGCGTGCCACCCCCTTTGTAAATCATGGCCATCTAAAAATAATATTCTTTTGTTGGTTAAGTTCACCCAATCCTTTAGCCAAACTAACGAAGTGGCCATGTGATATAACTCCCAATTTGGAAATGCTAGGCCTCCCCTGCTCTTCATATCCTGTATTGCTTTTACATTTATTCTGGGTTTTTTCCCTTGCCAAATAAATTTCAAGGTTATTCTATTGAGTTCTTCAAAAAAAAATTTTTTGTAATTTGATTGGGATCGTTTGGAATAGGTAACAAAATGTTATAATTACTAATTAGAAACAGAACTAGAAGAAATCGTAAAAGGAAAAAAAAGATAGCTTTGATAAACCTAATATTTTGACCATAAGGAGAAGCCTCCATCGTATTGGAGCTTTAGGGAAGATTAAGAATGTAAAAGGATAAAGACTATAACATAATGGGATTGTTCAAATAGGGAAAGTCCCCTTTAAATCCTAGGTGAATCGTTCCAGAAGTGGCTCAGTCAAGAGAAGATGTGCTCCAAAATGGAGGTTTTTAAGAAGAGATTGTCTGAAATGGAATAGGGCAGTGGTGGCTAACCTTTTTCAGCTCCCGTGCCAATAATTGTGTGCACACTCGCTTGTGCGCGCTTGCATGCCAGCACCCGTGTGCACACTCGCTTGTGCGCGCTTGCATGCCAGCACCCAGAAAGCAATGTATGCTGCCTCCCCCCGTGCGCAAGCCCCCTCACGCACCACGCGTCTTCTCACACGATTCCCCCACGTGCTTTGCGTCTGCATCTGCGTGCATGATTCCCCCTTGCCGCTGCGCATCTACGCATGCGTGCGTGATTCACATGCGATGCATCTGCACATGCAATTCCCCCCTTGTGTGCTGCGCGTCTGCGCATGCGTGCAATTCCCGTCGTGCACAGCACGTCCCTGTTACATGCACGCGCGTCTCCTGTGCATCCCCCCGCATGCACGCCAGATACCCAACAATCAGCTGTTGGGTGGCAGTACATGCACACATGCGCAATGTAGCTCTTCCGGGCGACCTATCGCATGCCGGGGGGGAAATGACTCTGCATGTCATTTCCGGCACGCATGGCATTGGTTCGCCAACACGGGTATAGGCTCTCCTGCTTGAGCAGGGGGTTGGACTAGACCTCCAAGGTCCCTCCCAACTGTTATTCTGTTATATTTGGGGTGCCTGAACTGATAGTGTGGGTTGTGGCCTTGGGGTTATATCAGCTCACCTGCTGCTTGCTGCCATAGAAAAGTGGGGAAGGGATCAGTGAAGAATTTTTCATTGCAGCTTTGCAATTCCAGCCTGGATTTTATCTCTCCAAGGCCATTTCTGTTAGCTCTGCTGTGCAGCAGCCTAGCTACAAGGGAGTTGGGCTGTAGTTTGTTTCAAGTTGCTGTTTTCACCCACTTTGCCTCAGAGCTTGCCTGGCATTTCTGGCTTTCCTAGTAAATTTCCTAGTAAAAATTTCCTAGTACCTTAACTTTATGAAGCCAAGGGTTTGTCTTTCCGAAAGTTGGCAGCCACCCCTCTCCTAGAAGAATGAAATATTCTAGGAACTATTAAAAAGGCAGAATGTTTCCCCTAAAAGGGAAATAAAAATCTTTAAGGGACACAGATACTCAGGCTCAGCAGATATTTTGGTGCCAGCTTATCTACAAAACAAAACACTGGGGAATCTTATCTACAAGACAAAAGGCTGGGCCATCTTATCTACAAGAAAAAAAGACCTTCAGCTCCGAGGTACCTTTACTCAAGATTCAAACCAGGACAAAGCCATTAACCCATAATATCTAACAAAATGAAATTCAATGTAGAGAAATGTAAAGTCCTACACTTAGGCAAGAAAAACCAAAAGTACACATATAGATTGGGTGAAACCAGGCTTAATAGCAGTAACTGTGAGAGAGATCTTGGAGTCTTAGTGGACCACCAGCTAAATATGAGTCAGCAGTGTGCAGCAGCAGCCAAAAAAGCTAATGCAATCCTAAGCATAGAGGGATGCAATCAAGATCAAGGGAGGTACTAATACCACTCTATAAAGCCTTAGTAAGACCACACCTAGAGTACTGCATCCAGTTTTGTTCACATTATAAAAAAGATGTTGAGACTCTAGAAAAAGTACAGAGAAGAGCAACTAGGATGATTAGGGGACTGGAGGCTGAAACAGACAACGAACGGTTGCAGGAACTGGGCTTGGCTAGTCTAGTAAAGAGAAGGACCAGGGGAGACATGATAGTGGTCTTCCAATATTTGAAGGGCTGCCACAGAGAGGAAGGATTCAAGCTATTTTCTAAAGCTCCTGTAGGCCAGACAAGGAATAATGGATGGAAACTGAAGGAGGAGAGATTTAACCTGGAAATAAGGAGAAATTTTCTGACAGTGAGACCAACCAACCAATGGAACAGAAGTTGCCTTCGGAAGTTTTGGGAGCTTCATCACTGGAGGCTTTCAAGAAGAGATTGGACTGCCATTTGTCAGAAATGATGTAGGGTCTCCTGCTTGGGCGGGAGGTTGGACTAGATGACCTACAAGGTCCCTTCCAACTCTGTTAAACCTGTTAATAGGGATTGCCCAAAGTTAGCTAAGACCCCCGCATAACCCCCTGGGAGTCTGACAGCCAATAGGCTATAATGGGGACAGGAAGCTCCAGTTCAAAGCCCAAGAGAGGGTATAAATATTTCTCTCTCTCCACTCCATGTGGTCATCTACCCAGAATCACATGTGCTTGGTGGTTCTGCTTCACCATTAAACCACCCTTCCAAGCAGCCTCCGTATTTCCAGTGCCTTTCTCCCCACTTGGAACTGAACCCAGATGGACATGTCTTCCAACACTAGGAAATGGTCACAGGCAGCCCTGACACAGTGCCCAGTGGGGAGCTGCCTAATCATTTATTGCAGCAGACAAGAACAGGAGGCAACAGTGGACAAATTCCTCCCAATATATTGTCTGGGAGAGAACTAGAACTGGAACCGTTTGCCCTGCAACATCTGTTATGATTAAACCCAATAATTCAAGACCGGAAGCCCTTTTAAGAATTCACAACAGTTCCTTTATTATTTAAACATTTGAAGTTTGTCAAAGGGCCTCCCACTTGCTGCCTGTCCTGTCCTCCTCCTCGCTCAGGAGGAAGGCTTTTGCCCAAGGCCAGGATCTGAGAACTGTTCCAGGTGCACCAGATTCAGTATCTGAAAAATTGGTTTGTCTTTCTGGATTCAGCCACCGATGGCAAAGATGGCGTGGGCAGGTGGAAAAAAATCTCCTGGTTTCGTGGATTTTTTGACAGAATTTCTTTCCACATTCCGAGGACTTACACGGCTTCTCCCCAATGTGGATAATTTTGGGGGAGACTGAAGGCAGGGGTCCCCAACCCCAGTTCGCAGCACACTAACAGGCTGTGGCCGTTCAGAACTGAATGGAGGGAACAGCAGGCTGGCATATGTGCATACACAGCTCAACTTGCGTGGGTAGTGAGCCAGCGCGCACACGGAGCTCAACTTGCACACAAGTGGCGGGTCTATGCACAGCTCGACTTGCGCAAGTGACAGGCCAGCACGGGTCAGCCCGCAACTCGACTTGCACAAGATAGTGCGGGCCAGTTCCCCTCACACACACACAGGGCCATCGAACTGTAAAAGTTGGGGACCACTAAGTTAAGGGACCCACTTTTAATGGAATGCCTTTCCACACTTCTTGCATTTGTGAGGTTTCTCCCCAGTGTGGATCCTTTTATGGGATTTCAGGTTACCCTTCTGAGTAAAGCTCTTTCCACACTCCGTGCACTTATGTGGCTTTTCTTCTGTGTGGATTTTTTTGTGGGAATTCAGGTTACTGCACTGGTTGAAGCACTTTCCGCATTCCGCGCATCTGTAGGGTTTCTCCCCGGTGTGTATCCTCTTGTGGGAGGTGAGCTGAAAGTTGTGGGTAAAATTCTTTCCACACTCGTGACATTTGTACGGTTTCTCTCCTGTGTGATTCATTCTATGGGAATTAAGGTTGGCCTTGTGGTTAAAGCTCTTTCCACAATCTGCGCACTTAAATGGTTTCTGCCCCGTGTGGATTATTTTATGGGAAGTAAGATACCTGCGCTGGCTGAACGTCTTCCCACATTCCATGCATTTATATGGCTTTTCCCCTGAATTGAACCTTTCCCTGGGAGCAAAAGAACTGCTCTCACAGAAAGGTTTCCCGTTCTGTTCATTTGATTTATTTCCGACGTTGGTTTTTCCACATTCAGAAAGGATAGTAGTCCTATTGCTGCAATTTTCTTCATCCTCTTGGGACAAAGTCTCTTTTTTAGTGCGAATTGTGTATGTTTCATGTAAATCTAAGTCTTCTTCAGAGGTTTCCGCGTTTTCCGCTTTTATGTTTTCTTTTGGTTCTCCTTTGGGAAGAATCTCTTGACTTTCAGGAGAGGGCAAATTTGGGCTGTTCTTGCTGTCATTTCCTGACAGATTTCTTTCGGGCTCTTTTGTTTCCGTTGGATTTGCAAAGTCCGCTCTCCTCTCTACATCTCCGAGGGTTTGGGAGGCTTCCTTGTTCTCTTGAACGTGATTTCCTTCAGAGAAAACGAACGCAGGAAAATTGAGGCAAGCAAAAATAAAGAGGAGGCAAAATAAGAATTCATAGCACAGGAAATAAAAATGTTCTAGTATAATTCTGTCAAGGGTTCTGCACTATTTGGAAAGGTGTTCTGCTGATTAATGTTAAGTAGTCTGGTCCAAGCCAGTGATCTCCAACCTTTCTGGCTTGGCGGCCCAGTATGAATGGTGTTGGTGGAAGAGGATATGGTTCTGAGCGAATGGTAGGCACATGTGTGAGCTCGTATACGCACACACTTCTCAAGAGTGGAGCTGCGTGTCAGCTTTGGAAGCCACGTTTTACTCAGAAGCTTCCAAGCTGCCACATCTTAGTGCCTGGGAATTTGGGAAGAGAGATTTTCATGAAGAGGTGGAAGATTAGACATAATAACATTCTTCTCATAAAGTCAAGGACAAGTTACCCTGCACCTGCAAAGGAGTGGTTGTGTCAACTCATTAAATATTTCTATGGTCTTTTTAGAGTTGCCAACAGAGAGGGAGGGGGAGCTGTGCAGCAAAACCAAAATTTATGCATTCCATAAAATATTTTCAAAGATATTAACTAGGTGACTGAAGTTTCTGCCACACAAAATTCTAACTGATGACAAGCTATGGATGTGTCTTATTGGAGAATATGAATTATGATATACCCAGGAGGTGGGGGGAAACCTAGGTTCAAGGGTGACAATGAATTATGTGTCTCAGAGTCAGCTACACCCAGGCAATGCCAGCATGTTAACTCCCAATAAATCCTTTTGAAGTTTTGGAAGTTTGGCTCGAGACTCATGATTTAAATGGGGGTAACTGCCGGAATCCTGACAGGTTGGAGGAGTGTCTCCAGTTGGGATGACGGTTGATTGGGGCATGTGCTAGGTCTGGTGGGTGCAGGGGATGGGTTTTGAAATTTCAATTGGGAAAGGAAAACCTGGAACCCTCTGATTCGGCTTTCCCCGGATGTGCCAGTATCACTAATAAATTCTTACTTGGATCAACTTTGTTTCTGAGTGCTGAATGAAATGGGGAGTTTCATTGGAACACTGACACTGTGAGTGCAATTGCCCAACGGTCACGTAAGTGGAGCTGCATGCGCATGCATGTTCTCCCGCCACTTGTGCAGCCCATTCCCAAATGGGCTATAGCCCGGTAGTGGGCCGCAGCCCACCAGGGATTGGGGGACCCTGATCTAAGCCGTATAAAATTTGGACTTTGAGGGAGACAGGTTATTATAACGTTCATATGAATAAAACCCCACAGGATAAAAGCGAATTACTTCTATTTTATGACCTTCTTAAACAATAAAAAAAAAATCCACCTGTTTCGATGAATGAGTACATGTATTTATTTATATGTTCATTTATTGAGTTATTTTTGCAAATAACTCAAAGCGGCCAACACATCCAACAGAATGTCCTCTTCCTCTTTTCCCCACAACCACCCTGAGGTGAGTTGGGCGAAGAGGGTGTGACTGGCCCAAGGTCATTTGCACCGTTACATGATTTTGTTCAATAAATGAATTCTGTTTGTTTGTTTATGGAATTTAAATTCAATTTATTTAAGCAATTTATATTGCCGCCTATTCGGACATGGCGACTCAAGGCGGCTTACGGAATATAAAACAGCATATAAAAACAATAAAACTAATAAAAAAAGAAATCTATAATAAATTAATAAAATCATCCCCCGCCCTGACAACAGTAGTTAATGGGCTCCATCCCGCTCTGGGTTCCCCAGGCCCACTGGCAGAACCAGGTCTTCAGAGCCTTCTGGAAGAATATTAGAGTGGGGGTCATTCAGGAGTGGCTACTGCGGGTTCGCATAGGTTCGGGCGATCCTGTAGCTAGGATTCTGCGCAGTTCGGTGAAACCACGAATCCCACCCCTGGCTGCCCCCCCCTTTTACAGGAGTCCCCATGCAGCCCGGTTTGGATGCCAGTTAAGTGCAGGGCCTGTGCGGAGGCTCGGGGAGGGAGACAAACGGGCCTCCTGGAAGTTCCTGAAGTCCAGAAACGGGCCCATTTCCATCCTCCAGAGGGCCTCCAAAGCCCAGGAGAAGCCATTTTTGCCCTCCCAGAGGCTCGAGGAAAGCCTTCGGAGCCTGGGGAAGGTAAAAACACCCACTGACCCCTGCCGTGGTGTAGGAGGCCGACTAGGCCACGCCCACGCCCACCCGGCAACCAGGTAGAGAACTGGTCGCTAAACTTTTTGAAGCCCACCCCTGGGCCGTTTTAATCTCTGGAGAGATGATGTTCCATAATTCCACTTATGGATTCTTATCAAGTCACAGCTGGAATTCAGCTTTAAGGAAGTGAGGAATCGGGGAAAAGAAGTTTGTAGTAGTTATTCTGGGGGATGGACAAGGGAGATGACGGCAGCCAGGAGCTGCGCTAACTAGCTCTATAGATAGTCCTGGACGTACAACCACAATTGAGCCCCAAATTTGTGTTGCTAAGTGAGAAATGTGTTCCCGTTTTATGACTGTTCTTGCCACAGGGAATAAGTGAATCCTTACAGTTGTTAAATTAGTAGCACGGTTGTTAAGTGAGTCGGAAAAGGTGAGCATGTGACACGGCAGCCGTCCTAAAGAGGAACCACTTGTCAAGCATCCAAACGTAAATCGCATGACCACGAGATGGTGCAATGTTCCTGAGTGTGACTACTTGTCCTAAGTCCCTTTTGTTCAGTACCACTGTAACACTAAATGAAGCGTTGTAAGCTGAAGACTACCTGCAATTTTGTTGCTTGTCTTGAAACACCAGCCATTATCTGGAGAAAAGTTAACAGTTGAGAGTAGAAACGGGGGGATTTGAGCAGTCAACATAATAACATTGATTATCTGGTGCCATTTAATCAATCTCTCACCAAGAAGATAAAAAACAGCGCTGCATTTTCCCAACCATTTCTTCTAATCATCAGAACAAAGAGCGGGGATCCTTACTCAGAAAGGCTAAATTTCTGGAGTTCTCCAGCATAATTTCTCGGTACAGAGATTTTTGATCAGGATCTAGCTGAGACCATTCCTCCTTGGAAAAATGCACGGCCACCTCTTCGAAAGAGACGAGAACCTGTGTAAAATAGAAGAGTCCATTTTATTTGCCAGTTCTCGCCTTTCGGCTCAACGATACGTAACACAGACATTTGCAAAGGGTTAGGTCAGTTCACCTATCTCAATTTCATGTCAACATTTCTGCAGAAAGCACACTATATGAGAAAGGGGATAATAATTATGACAAAAGGCTAGGAGACTAAAACCTATGAAGAACGGTTGCAGGAATTAAAGATGGATACTCTACAGAAAAAAAGGATTGGGGGGACATAATAGCAACATTCCAATATTTGAGGGATTGCCACCAAGAAGAGAGGGTCAACTTATTTTCCAAAGCATAAAGTGGTACTAATGCTTCATGTGATTTTGATTCTATGCCTTTCTTTATATAACTAATTTATGTTACCATCAGGGAGGCGTTATAGGTGTCTTAAAATGAGGACTAATAGACTGAGAAACAGTTTCTTTTCCAAGGCAATAATTGTCTTGAATCAAACAATGCATATGTGATTTAGACCTATGTATATAGTGGCATTTTTAAACTATCTAACTTACTATATGTTTTAGACTAGGTTTTTAATTATTATTTTAATTATTTTAATTTTTAAATACTCTGTAGTGTGATTGTGATGTGGTGTTTGGGACACTGTGCTGGAGTAGCTTTCAAATTTCATTGTATTTGTAGAATGCAATGACAATAAAGGTATTCTATTTTATTCTATTCTATTTTGGCTGCTGCTGCACACTGCTGACTCATGTTTAAGTGATCATCCATCAAGACTCCAAGGTCCCTCTCACAGTTACTGTTTTTGAGCCAGCTTTCACCTAATGTGTGCTTGTACCTTTGCTTTTCACACAAAAAATTACGAGTAGTCCCATCGCTGGTTTTCATTCTACTTGACAGATACAGGACAACATACTGGTGTGATTATCGTTAACATTTTAGTTTGATACACCGCAAAATCTCCTGAGGGATTGAACCTGCCCACTCCCTCTTAACAACTTTACAAAGTGAGTGAACCCATGAAAAAGATTTTAATTTGTGGAGTGCTATCAACTTTCAGATGACAGACAAATTTTGGCTCCTTGTCCAAACAACAGTTTAACAAAGGAGCTATACCGTCAATTAGTATAAAGATAGAAATTAGAAATGGGGAGATCACTTTTTTGATTTGGGAATTATTCTATTAGTGGGTAGAAAATAGTAGAAGTTAGAAATCTGGATATGTAAACATAGATGTCTAATGGAATAATGAACACTGAATAAGCAAAGTTTAAGATTATTTGGTGGTTAATTGGCTATAATTGTGCTGTCTACTTGAAGTTTATAGATGTTTGATATTATTAATGGATTACAAATAAAACTGAACAGAGGGTCTAATCAATGTAAAATTCGTAACAAGGATAAGTGAAGATGAAGAGATATTGAGAATAATAGTTATAACTATTGTGTGTATAAGACATTATCGGTATTCAATAGAGAATGTAGAGATTGTACCCAGATGGTATACTGTTACTGTGAATATACATAACCAAGGAAATTGTACAATAAAAGGTAATAATAAAAATAACAATAAAAAAAAAACATTCACATGGCAGACAATTTCTGCTCCTTGTCTGTCCAACAACAGTTTTGAGAGGGGACTTATGTTAAACATGACTGATCGGCAATCTGAACCCACTATTTCACGTTGCTCAGAACCAACAATATCTATCGTACATAGAGGTTTCAAAAGTAGGTTTTCATTTTGAAAAAGGCAACGGGATTGATTTTTCGAGGAAAAACGAGATCTTTCGCTTCCTAACCTGGAGGTTTCATGAGTCGTATTGGATGCTGTGGGAGATGGAAAGACAGTAATTGACAGTTGAGGTCAGTTGGTGGGAGGGGGAAGAGTTCTGACAGGATGGGGGGGGGGGGGGGGAGATTGTGTGTTGTTGTTTTTTATTTACAGTCAACTGATCTTAACACTCTTTGAGAGCCATTGAGGTTACTAAGCCAATTGATTAAGCTTCCAGGTTAAGAAGAGAAAATAGATGATAGATGGATGAATGGATATAGATAGATAGATAGATAGATAGATAGATAGATAGATAGACGATGATAGGGATATAGATGATATACAGGTGATGATAGAGACAGATACAGACAGACAGAGGGAGGGAGATTGAGATTCTTGTTTTTCCTTAAAAAAAATTAGTCCAGTTGCCTTTTTAAAATAAAAACCACTTTTGATACAACTATGACCTGGATAGCTGAGAATCTTCCTAGATTCTCCACCACATGTAGATTCATAGATTCTAGATTCGTAGATTCACTGATTTGTAGATTCTCTACCATATATAGATTCATACATTCTCTACCTTACATTGAGTATATGAAAATATACTCCAACTGATCTATCGTCCATGACATTTTGGCTCCTACCTGAGTTGGATGTTCAACTGCTTTTTCATCTCCAGCAGAAAAAGGAGAAGAATCTATCAATGCCGGATCTCCTGCGAGATAAAATTTTCAGAAACGTAGTAATTACGTTATTTGTAAGCATTACGCAAAAGAGGGCCCAGAGAATGAGGGGGGGAGGAAATGTCTCTTTCTGAGGAAACTTCTCTTACTGGTGGAGGTGGCCTGACTTTGATCTTCATGGAAGATCTCCCTGAAGAGCAGATCCCGGGAAGACTCTGGTGGATCCCTCCTTTCCTCCAGATTCTCAGTAACAGACTTCAAGTTAGCCCTCTGGAACGGAAAGCCCTGAAGAAGCAAAGAAATACAAATAATGGAACCTACAAAAAGGAAGCAGATGCTCATTGGAACAACTGGCCTTGAACGTCTCCTTTCCTTAGTATCTTCCTAATGCTACAGGTAATCCTCAACTTACAACCGCTCATTTAGTGACCATTCAAAGTTACAACACTGAATAAAGTAACTTCTGACCATAAACGAGCCACGGTGGCGCAGTGGTCAGAGTGCAGCACTGCAGGCTACTTCTGCTGCCTGCTGGCTGCCTGCAATTTGGCAGTTTGAATCTCACCAGACTCAGACTTTCCATCCTTCCAGTCAGTAAAATGAGGACCCAGATTGTTGGGGGCAATAGGCTGACTCTGTAAACCACTTAGAGAGGGATGTACAAGCACTGTGAAGCGGTGCGATTGCTATTTTTCACAGTTATGACCTTAGCAGTATCCCCATAGTCATGTGATCAAACTTCAGAAGCTTGGCAACTGGCTCATATTTATGACCGTTGCCGTGTCCTGGGGTCATGTGATCCCCTTTGGCGACCTTCTGACAAGCAGAGTTAACAGGGAGGCCCAATTCACTTAACAACCGGGTATCAACTTTGGAAGCCATATTAGCACCAGACGCTTCCTCACTGCCACATTCTTCAGCCTGGGAAAATGGGAGGGGGGAATTTCTTGGAGCATATGTGGTTAGACATAACATTCTTCTTCTAAGTCAAGGTCATGTTATTTCTGCAGCTGGGTGAGAGGACGTCTCAAGTTGGGACGGATGATGATTGGGGCATGTGATGCAATGAGGGGTGCAGGGGTGGATTTGTAGTTTTTCTTTATTGCAAGGAAACCCAGAACTTTCAGATTCGGGATTTCCCAGGTGTGCCAGTTTACTACTCTAATAAAAGGCACCTTTGAAAAGATGTCTGTCTCGGAGTTATTTGTTGGAGTGGAGGTTTTCTGGAACGTTGACGCCAGGTTCCTAAACCTACATTAGTAAAAGTGGCTGATGACCATTTTTCACACTTACGACTGACCATTGCAGCATTCTTTGGTCCAAGGGCTTCGGCGTGCAAAGTGTGGAGGGGATTTAAACCAGGGAAAGCTGGATGTTCTCCCTTCTCCCTCTGTGCCTTTTCATCAGGCTGGAATAACAAGAGAAGTGAAGAGTGGCAAAAAAAAAAAGGTAGTGGAGCATGCTTAGATCCCTTCTGATGTTCCAGTACTCTGAAGAGTACTGGTCCCTGCCTGCCACAGCAGCTCATTTTGAAAGCCAGAGTATAGTGTTTTTTCAGTGGGAGGAAAAAGGGCCAGGCCTCCTTTTCATAACAATTCAAAGAAGATCCTAATGCTGGGAACAGTTGAGGGCAAAAGAAGGACGGGACAACAGAGAATGAGGTGGTTGGATGGAGTCACTGAAGCAGTGAGCTTAAATGGACTCCAGGGGATGGTAGAGGACAGGAAGGCCTGGAGCAACCTTGTCCAATGGAGTCACGATGGGTCAGACATGACTTTGCAACTAACAACAACAAATCTGAGGGGTCTAGATATGAAAAAGATGTTAAAGCAGATGGGTTTTATAATGAATTGACTGAATTAGATAAAATTTAAGACTGGCAAAGATCTTTAAAGACAAATCAGGGAAATGTTGGAAATATCCTCAGATACCTGGATCATATTACCATATATGGTGGACATGCAGAGAAGCTAAAAGATATTGGACAAAAATACATACTTGCTTGGAAAGGATGACAAAACAACATAGATTTAAAGCCCGAGATATTTTGCTTGGGGATTTTACCCGAGAACTTTAGTAAAGAAATTACATATTTAATTATACATATATTAACAGCAGCTAGAATTGTATTTGCTCAAAACTGGAAAAATGAAAAGGTTCCGATAGAGGATAGAGGTGATTATGAAAATATTGGAATGTGCAGAAATGAGTAGGTTAACATTGGCAATTAGAGAACAAGAAATGGAATATTATAGGATTTGGAATTTATTTTATAAATGGTTGGAAAATAAAGTAAGAAATTAAATATTATGATATATAATAATGAATAGGTTGTAATATAATGTACACTTAGCAAAAATGTATACAAATATCAATAGTTGCACAAGATATATGTACCCAGTCGACACACTGTGTAACTGAAAGATGGATTTGGTTGTGTTTTTTTTTTTGAAAAAAACTTTCTGATCGACAAGCTCAGCATCTTCACCACTGAGCTGCCCTGTCGCCCTCTGTAAGAATCCCAACACATGGTTATTCTTTGACACCCTATTTTTAAGCTTACCAAGGGAAAATGTCTCACCTGCGCCTCTCCCTGCTCCTTCTCCTCCTCCGCCTGGCTCAGGAGAAATCCTTCGGCCAAGGCCACTGCCTGGCAGCTGGTCTCGGCTCCACACTCCCGGATCCAGCTCTCCATCTCAGGGGGCAAGAAGGACAAGAACTGGTCCAGGATCACCAGGTCCTGCATCTGCACCTTCGTGTTCATTTCTGGCTTTAGCCACTGGCGGCAAAGCTGGTGGAGACGGCTGCACATCTTCCGAGGGCCTTGTTTCCACAAGGAGGAGGACAGAGCCCTCATCTTCCTCCGGGTGACGACCCGCAGGACACGCCGAAGCTCCTCCATTTTCTTCCACGGGGCACCCTTCTTCAAGCGGATGTCCGTCTCTGCCTGCTGTCCGGAGGCCGCCTCCTTTGGGTAGGGCCTCCTTTGGACAGACCTGAAGTTGGGGGCAACTGTCTTTTCCGACTCCAGAAGCTCCTGGTCAGGGCCCGTTGTGACGTCCTTCTTCCTCCACGTGACGATGTCCTTCAAACCGGAGGCATCCATCTCTGCCTGCAGGCGCCCACTTGTCTCCTTTGCAAAGGGAGACCTGCAGTCTGTGGTCGGCATCTTTCTTGGCCTAAGATGCTCCTGGGAGCGGTCTTTGGGGAAGGTCTCCGCAGACACCTCTTGGGGGGCCCTGTGTTCTAGTCCTACCTCGCTCAGGGGGACTTTTGGGACGGTCCCATTCAGAGTATCTCCTTCTTCTTCTTCCTCCTTCACTACCACCATCTCCAACGATCCTGGGGCTTTGGGGCTGGCCCCATCCTGAGTTACTTCCTCCTCCTCCTCTTCCTCCTTCACTACCACCATTTCCAGGGATCCTGGGACTTTGGGCAGGGTCCCACCGGGAGTCACTTCCTCCTCCTTCACTACCACCATCTCCGGGGACCCTGCCCACTCGGCGTTCACCAGCTCCGCCGCCCGCCAGCTCCGCAGCTCCTTGCGCACCAGGCGCAGCGCCTTCTCCAGCAGCGGTCGCAGCTCCCGCAGGGGCAGCTCGGCCCCGCGCTCGGCCCAGCCTTCCTCCTGCAGAACCTGGAGCAAAGCTAGCAGCCGCTTCGGCCGGCCGCGCCCTCCTTCCCGCAGCAACAGCGGCTCCAGCGCCCGGATCGCCTCGCCGGGCCTTTTCTCCAGCAGCGCCTCCAGGGCCAGCTGCAGAGCCAGCGCGGCGTCCCAGGGCAGGCTCTGCCGCTTGGCTACGTCTAGCTCGGCCGCCAGCCCCAGCAGAGCCGCCCTGAGCGAGGACACGCGGGGCTTCCACCCCTGCCTCCGCCTCGAGGTCCGCGGGGCCGGGTCCGTGGCCAGGGTTCTGCCCTCGACCAGCGTCTGGATGGCGCGCAGGAGCGCCATCTCCAACCGCAGCAACCCTTGCAGCCGCTCCTGCTCGGGCTCCGATAGCGCCGCGTCCCGGTCTAGCAGAGCCTCCCGGCCGCGCCGGGCTTCCCTGAGCTGCGTGCAGAAGCGCTCCAGGTCCGGCGGCCCGTCCAGCTTCACCGCCCAGCGCCAGCGGGCCTGGACCTGCGGGGACACGTGCGCCACCAGCAGAGCCTCGGCTTTGGCCAGCTGGCGCGCCAGCCGCTCCGGGGAGAAGCCCTGCGCCTCCATTGCCTCGCGACGCCCTCCTGCTCCCAGCCGCTCACTTAGCAAAGGGCGGCGTCCCCACCCCTCCTTACCGCCCTCTGCCGACTCACCCTCCTCCGGAAAAGGCGGGGCTCCGTGTGGGCCCCGCCCCTCCTGGTAATGCTGGGAAATCTCCTTTGTAGGCCCTTCAACCCGGCGCCCAGGGGTGCCGCCTGGATAAGGAATACAAGAGAGCCGAATCGAGTACAGTAGAAATAGAAATAGAGTAAGTAGAGTACAGTAAAGTAGAAATAGAAATAAGTACAGTTGAGTTGAGTAGAGTAGAAATAGAATAGAGTAGAAATAGAAATAGAGTTAAGTAGAAATAGAAATAATAGAAATAGAAATAAATAGGGTAGAGTGCAGTAGAAATAGAGTAGAGTAGGAATAGAATAGAATAGAATAGAATAGAATAGAATAGAATAGAATAGAATAGAAGAGTTGGAAGGGACCTGGGAGGTCTTCTAGTCCAACCCCCTGCTTAGGCAGGAAACCCTACACCACTTCAGACAAATCGTCCTCCAACATCTTAAAAACTTCCAGTGTTGGAGCATTCACAATTTCTGGAGTCATTCCACTGATTAATTTTTCTAACTGTCAGGAAATTTCTCCTTAGTTCTAAGTTGCTTCTCTCCTTGATTGGTTTCCATACTGAGTAGAAATAGAGGAGACCAGAATAGAATAGAATAGAATAGAATAGAATAGAATAGAATAGAATAGAATAGAAATAGAAATAGAAATAGAAATAGAAATAGAAATAGAAATAGAAATAAATAGAATAAGAAGAGAAGAGAAAGCTGGAAGGGTTCTGGAGGTCTTTTTGTCCAGCCCCGTGCTCAAGCAAGAGACATTGCCATTTCAGACAAGTAGCTGTCCAGTCTTTTCTTTAAAAACCCAATTATGAAGAACCCACAATTTCTAGATGCAAGCTGGTTAATTGTCCTCACTGTTCGGAAGTTTCTCCTTAATTCCGGGTTGCTTCTCTCCTTGATTAGTTTCCATCCATTGCTTCTTGTCCTGGTCTCTGGTGCTTTGGAAAATAATTTGACCCCCTCTTTTTTGTGGTAGCCCCTCAAACATTGGAACCCTGCTATCAGCGTATCAGTGCTATCGCCTAGAACACTGCTATCTAGGCACAAAAGAGAGTCTCCTTTGCACTTCTGTGCCTAGATTAGCAGTAGGGGAACACCTCCCACCTGCCTTGCTTCCATCTTTTGAGCATCCCAGAATTCCTGAGCCAGCACTGTGGACTTCATCTCCCAGAATTTCAGTGCTGGCTCAAGAATTCTGGGAGTTGAAAGTCTACAAATCATCAAAGGGCCATGGTGAGAGGGATTTTTGTAAGAGTTAGCACAGGGGTGTTCAAACTTGGCAACCTTAAGACTTGTGGACTTCAACTCCCAGAATGCTGGCTGGGGAATTCTGGGAGTTGAAGTCCACAAGTCTTAAAGGTGCCAAATTTGAAGATCCCCAAGTTAGCAAGAGGGGAACTAACAGATTTGTTAATATTTGTTGAAGAAAAGGTCGGTAGTCATATCTCATAGCTTTAGGGGTTTTTTTCTTCCATCTTCTTTCTATAGATTTGTATACAGATTTACAGATTTGGAAGGGACCGTGTAGGTCATCTAGTCCAACCCCCTGCCCAAGCAGGAAACCCTACAACATTTCTGACAAATGGCAGTCCAATCTCTTCTTGAAAGCCTCCAGTGATAAAGCCCCCCAAGCCAAGCTGTTCCATTGGTTGATTATTATCACTATCAGAAAATTTCTCTTTATTTCCAGGTTAAATCTCTCCTTGATCAGTTTCCATCCATTATTCCTTGTCTGGCCTTTGGGTGCTTTAGAAAATAGCTTGAATCCTTCCTCTCTGTGGCAGCCCCTCAGATATTGGAAGACTGCTATCATGTCTCCCCTGGTCCTTCTCTTTACTAGACTGGCCAGGCCCAGTTCCTGCAACTGTTCGTCATATGTTTTAGCCTCCAGTCCCCTCATCAGCCTGGTTGCTCTTCTCTGCACTTTTTCTGAAGTCTCAACATCTTTTTTATAGCGTGGTGACCCAAACTGGATGCTAATTCTTGGAAGAAAAAAATAGGTTGATTACTTCATGGTATAAAAGGCCTTTGACACCCATTTGAAAAAAAATCAGATGTGAGGACAGACCCTTACTGAGAGAAGCCACATTCCTAGAATTCTCCAGCGTGACTTCTCTGTGAAGGTTTTTTTGGTCAGAATCCAATAGAGCCCACTCCTCCTCGGAGAAATTCATGGCCACCTCCTTGAAGGACATCAGAGCCTGAAAGGCAGACAACATTGTTGTGATTAACTAGAATACTCTAGAAAGTTTTGAAGGATCTTTTCCTTGACTTGCTCAAGTAGTCCTCGACTTATTCATTCAGTGACTGTTCAAAGTTACGATTTATTTATTTTTTATTTTTTATTTATTTTGAGTTGTCAATTGCTTACAAGATAATAGGTATAAGTGAAAACACAGTTATGAATACATGGATACATATAAGAAAAATAAAAGAAACAATAGGATAGGGATGGTAGGCACGTTGGTGCGCTTATGCATGCCCCCTACAGACCTCTTAGGAAAGAGGTGAGGTCAATAGTCTAAGGTTAAAGTTTTTGGGGTTTGGGGAAGAAACCACAGAGTTAGGTAGAGTATTCCAGACATTGACCACTCTGTTGCTGAAGTCGTATTTCTTGCAATCAAGTTTGGTGCGGTTAACCTTGAGTTTGTATCTATTGTGTGCTTTTGTGTTGTTATGGTTAAAGCTGAAGTATTCATTGACAGGTAAGTCATTGCAATGTATGATTTTATATACCGTACTTAGATCTGACCGAAGATGGCGCAATTCAAGGTTTTCTAGGTCTAGAATTTCAAGTCTGGTGACATAAGGTATTCTGCAACGAGTAGAGGAGTGGAGAACTCTTGTGAAATATTTCTGGACTTTCTCAACTCTGCTAATATCAGATACGTAATGTGGTTTCCAGACTGATGAGCTGTATTCAAGTACTGGTCTAGCAAATGATGGCCAAGGGTGGGCTCAGTGGTGGGATTCAAATATTTTTACCACCGGTTCAGTGGGCGTGGCTTGGTGGGCGCGCTTTGCGTGTGTGCACACACTTTGTGTGTGCGTGCGCACCGAACGTACACTTTGCTTAGGCATAGAGGTGTTCTAACTCACCTCTTGCAAGCCTGCACGATCCCGGTTGCTTCAGCAACTGCTGCGCAGCACTCTTCTATGCCGCGCAAAGCAGCTGCGCTTCAAATTCAGAGGATAATGGTGAGTATGGGAGCCAGGACAAGCAGGTGGGCCCAACAGCAGAGTGGTGGAGAGAACCGTTTCGATCTCCGCTGCTCATCACTGCTATCGGCTCAGCAGAACCGGGCCAAACTGGTAGAATATCACCACTGGGTGGGCTTCAAAAATTTCAGCAACGGGTTCCCTGCCCAGTTGCTGGGTGGGTGTGGGCGTAGCCATGGTGGTGTGGCCTAGTTGGCCTCCTGCACCATGGTGGAGGGGGGGGGAATTTTCACCTTCCCCAGGCTCCGGAGGCATTCCTTGAGCCTCTGGGAGGGCGAAAACTGCCTCCCCTGGGCTCTGGAGGCCCAAAACGTGCCTGTATCCGGACTTCCGGAACTTTGGGAGGCCCCTATTTCCCCCTCCCCGAGCCTCTGCACAGGCCCTGCACTTACCTTGCATCCAAAACGGGCCGTGTGGAGACTCCTGGGAGGGGCAGGGTGGGGTGGGCGGGGCCAGCAGGGATGGGATTTGGCGGTTTGCCGAACCAGCCATAATGTTAGCTACAGGCCCACCCGAACCCAGGTGAACCCGTAGCAGCCCACCCTGATGATGGCACTGAAAAAAGTAACTTAGAACCCATTTTTGCTTGCCCTCTGCTGCCTAGGGGACAGCCTGTGCCACCATCCAGTGGTCCTCCGGATGGCCAGCGAGGGATGGTGAAGCTTCTCTGGAGCAGGGGTTGCCAACCTTTTGGACCTCAGGGACCACCAAACTCATAATTTTAAATCCCACGGACAACCCACAAAAAGTCAGAAGGAAAATTCCCCACCCCGTTTTCCTACTGATTGATCATTCTTTATTTGGGATTGCAGGATACTATCTTTAGTTCAGTTTTCAGGGCGGGGGGGGAGAGAGACTTTTGGCTTCATGAAAAGGAAAGCAGCAGAAGCAGCAGAAGTTTCTCTTTCTCTACCCCAAATTCTGCCAGAAATGAGTCTTTGTAAGACCTGTCATGCTGGTACAGCCTCTTGGAGTAGGATACCTTGCAGGGTCCCAAAGACTTATTTCTGACGGAGTTTGGGGCACAGAAAGAAAGACTTTTGTTGCTTTCCTTGCATGCAGCCAAAAGCAGAAAAAGAAAGAAGTGAAAAGAAGCAGCCCGGTGACCAGGCCAGGCGTGTGGGGTGAGTGGAGCAAGTTCCCCCCCTCCACCCTTTCCCTCCTCCCCTCACAACCTCATGTTGTTCGCAATGCAAGCGATGCAAGCCTTGTGTTCCCAGGGGGCCATGTGGGTGGCACAGCCTTGTTCTCAGCTGTTCGTCCGACATTAGGGCGTACATAGACCACTCACTCTTGTAGATGTTTGTAGAGTTTACTCGCCTCTCGTGCCCAAAACAGTGGGTAACAACAAGCAAAAATTGTATTAAAGTCGGCTCTGGTTTGCATTGCAAGTTAGAGCAGTATTTATACATGCCTTTCATTTAATTCCTTAATACACATAACTACCTTCTGGCCGCTGCTGCTGCCTAACATTCGGAAGTTCATAATTAAGTGTGATAACTTTCTTTCAGTCTCGTCTCGGCAATGAGGTAACTTGTCTTCAGTCCCGTATCGACGATTCCATTTACCCCATTTACCACGTTTGTACCCTGTCCCGTTCCAGCCCCACCGCTTAACTATACCACCACCCATGATTTCGTCCACAGCTGACAGTGAGACGCTGACAGCTGCTACAGATATGGTGACACAGAATCGATCATGCAAGTCCATTCGTCTTGGTTGTCTCGGCTCCATCTCATTCAGCAATGGAGTCATGACACTTGTGTTCCCAGGCAGCCTGGATTAATTGCTTTGGGGGGTATGCTTTGGAGATGACATTTCTCTGCGGACCACCAAAATTTTCTCACGGACCACCAGTGATCCCCAGCCCACTGGTTGGCAACCACTGCTCTGGGGGACAAGAATTGTGTTCTCTGTGGTCTTGCCTTCATCTGCTGGAAACCACAAGCACCCCCGACACAAGTGACGTTGAGCTGCCACGCTCACCCTGACCACGTCCCACCGCACCCCGAAGGTCAAACAAAACCTTGATGTGGCACTCAATGAAATTGAGTTTGACACCCCTGGACTAGAAGACATCCAAGGTCCCATACAGCTTTGTTCTTCTGTTAATAGCAAGAGCACTTATATACTGCTTCACGGTGCTTTACAGCCCTGTCTAAGAGGTTTACAGAGTTAGCCTATTGCCCCCAACAGTCTGGGTCCTCATTTTACTGACCAAGGAAGGATGGAAGGCTGAGTCAACCTTGAGCCAGTGAGAATTGAACTGTTGGCAGTTGGCAGAATTAGCCTGCAATGCTGCATTCTAACCATTGCACCGTCATGGCTAAGTACAAGAGGTAGCATTTGGTTCTGTGTGGTCTTGGGCATGTTGTAGATTGTGATCTACCTTTGCAGCATTATGAATTCAATTGGTCTTTAGGATGCTCAGTGTTCTGACCCAAACCCTTTTCCAATAAAACAAACATGAACCAAAGGGAACAGAAACCTTTTAATGATTCTTATGAATCCCCAGTTAAAAGGCTGCTGCAAACTAATTAACTTTGATAAGCACAAGCCTCGCCAAAACTGTGCAAGGCTGCCAAGAATAACAGATAAGAAATATTTCACAACACAAGAGTCTTCAAATACTAACTTAGGATACTGTAATGTCCACGAGGCTGAGTTTCAAAAAAAAATCTTTGCTTCCTGCAAAGAATGTTCGCTTCACAGCTGGCTTTTATCTTCTTGAAGGAGAGGCCATTACCTTGCAGCCTTACTCCCGAGTCACCTGTGCTGCTGCAGCTGCTCTTTCGTGCGAGCAACCCTGCGCGCATGCACACTTGGCACAGCTCCTCAGGAAACTCCTCATCGCTGCTGCTAGCCCCCACAATCTCTGAAGGCAGCAGTCCACTCCCTAACGGCCCTGGCCCCTTATCTGTGTCCTCGCTCTCCTCAGCCATCTGCACCTGCTGCCGGCTAACCACGACACCCAGCAAGCTAAATCTCAGTTATATCTGTTTCATTTATACTCATAATCTTCCTGCCCCTTAACTGGTAATAGCTCTGAATGCAGTCATACATCACACATGTCCTATTTCAGTTGCAGCAATGGGATTATTGTTCCTTGTTGTGTTCTGCACTGAACTAGAGGTCTCCAAAGGTTGACAGCATGTATTATTTGCTGAGCCTTCTCCTACCTGAACTGCAAGTGGAGTTGCTGTTTCTTTTTCACCAGGAAAAGGAGATGTTTCAAGAAGTACCACCAACATCATACTCTCCTCTGTGAGGAATATAAAGGGGTAGAAACAGAGGGTTTTTTTAAAAAATGTTGTATATAATTTCTAGGGAATCTCTCTATCACATCTAACCCATCTAGATTAAAGCACAGTGGCTCAAGTGATTGGAGGATTGGGCCAGAGGATGGCAAGCCTGTGTGTGCTGTCCAGACAGTTTATGGGGAATTGGCATAGTTAGTTAGGAATTGGGAGCTATCCCCTGAAGGGAATGCCTCATGGTAAATGTAGTTAATGCATCCTGGGAAATGTAGTCCATGTCATGTGGTCACATCTGTAATCCTGATTGGTCACTGAATTGACCCTTGGTTGGGTTGTGGGAGGTTCCTGCACTCTTGCCTGGACCCCAGCAGTGTGCTGGTGTCTCACCCCCTTGCTCCTTCATTATGGGATGAAAGATCACTGTTCTTTTACACTATGAAGTCAGCTATGCAAAGATTTGGACATTGAGATGAATCTCAACGTAACCATGAGTTATATTTGAGGATGCCTGATGAACCAATAAAGAAGCTTTGTATGGGTGCCTTTGTAGAGTTTAATCTGTCTGCCTTATATTCAGCTAGTAATTAAAGGGCAGAACACTGTGTTTGAGACCTGACAGCTGCCATAGGATAGGGTTGAGTTCTCAACCTTCACTCCAGCTCCAGAGTACCTAGCTGGGTGTCCCTAGGGCAATGGTGACCTTAGCTAATCCTTTCAAGTCAGAAATGCCTCGGTGCTTCTGACCAAAAAGAAACCACCCCAAAACACTGAGACAGAAGATAGAACCCCACTTTACCTGGTGAGATGATAGGAGTTGGATTCTCCTTGACAATCTCTTCAAAAAGTGTCCCCTGAAAAAAATCTGATGGATCTCTCTTTGGCTTGGACCTGGGGGATCTACTTGATGGACCTTCCCTGCATGTGAACATCAATGTGGAAAAAGCAAAGAAGAAGCATTAGGGGGCTGGAACATGGAAAGAGAGTATTCTTCTGCAGGGCACAATAATCCTGGAATGGAGAAAATTTGGACTTTCATCTTGTCATGGGAAAAATATGGAATGAGATCTCCCCAAATTAGGATATTGAGCAAAATTGATTAGGGAGGTACTTGGAGAAATAATGTTTCTTATCACCTGATGCTTTTGGTCCTCTGCTTGGCTCAGGAGGAAGCCTTCAGCCAGGGCCACAGCCTGGGAACTGGTCTCTACTCCACATTCTCTCACCCACTTCGCTATCTCCGGGGGAAGGACAGCCAGAAAATGCTCCAGGATCTAGCATCTGAGCCTTTGTGTTTCTGGTTGCAGCCACTCGAGGCAAAAGCGGTTGAGACTGCTGCAAAGTTCTCGGGGTCCTTGGATCTCTTAGTAGAAGAACCCCCTGAACCGCTGGTGCTGGACCTTCTTCCTTCTTCCAGGATCTCCTGGCTGAACTCCCCGTGGCTCTCAACTCCTTTCCCAGAAGGGTCCTTTGCTTCCCACTTCTCTTGGGGCTGCCCCAGAGATCCCAAGACTTTGAAGGAATGTTGTGAGTCTCCAGAGCTCTTTTCTCTGTGAAGGAGCTGGTGAGTTTCCATCATGGCTCTTTTTGGAGAGGATGGAACTTCCTCTTTGCCTTCTCCTACAAGGAAAGCCTCAAGATCAGCCTGTTGCTCCACCTTCTTTTGCACCCCTCCCCACAACTTGGTTGGCAGAAGAGGTGTTCCCCACTTGAGTCAAGATCTTTCATCCCAAAGAGGACAGTCAGAGCCTTTCCCAGCTCTCAAAGGTTTCCTTGTCCCTCTGCAGATATTCCAAGATGGGTCTCTCCTGCAGACTCCCCCTCCCATCAGGGTCCCCCCCCCCCAAGTACAGCAGATTACCCAGGCTACAGTTCTCCAAAGTCTTTCCCTTTGAATAAACCTGTTTGTTCAGAAAAGATGTGACCACAAGCCCAATTTTTTTTTGGGGGGGGGGGCAAGCCTACAAACAAGGGAGGGCTTTTCCAGAGCAGCCCCTCCCCTCCAAGCAGGGATTCCCTTGAAGGAAGGGGGTCCCCTTAAAAAGAGATAGGGAATCCTCTTCAGTCTGCAAACAGACTGCAAATAGCAATGCTACAACTCAGCGCAGATGCTCCGGACTATCTACTACGTAGCACTTGCAAAAGATCCGCACTTGGACCCCACCCCCGTCTCTCCCCACTCCCGTCTCTGTGATTGGACACCCAAGGAATTTGTCTTGGTGCATATGCTCTCAGTGTACATAAAAAGAAAGATACATTCGTCAAGAATCATAATGTACAAGACTTAATATAGTCATAGGGTACAATAAGCAATCAAATCACATTAGGAAACAGTCAATATAAATCATAAGGATACAAACAACAAAGTTACAGTCATACAGTCACAAGTGGGAGGGGATGGGTGATGAGAGGATTAATAGTGATAGTACAGTTGCACAGTGTTAAGGGAACCATTTGTTTAGCAAAGTGATGGCATTTGGGAAAAACTGTTCTTGTGTCTAGTTGTTCTTGTGTGTAGTGCTCTATAGCATCGTTTTGAGCATTAGAGTTGAAACAGTTTATGTCCAGGATGTGAGGGGTCTGTAAATATTTTCATAGCCCTCTTTTTCACTCATGCAGTATACAGGTCCTCAAAGGAAGGCAGGTTGCTTTTCCTGCAGTGCTAATTATCCTCTGAAGTCTGTGTCTGCCTTGTTGGGTTGCAGAACCAAACCAGACAGTTTATAGAGGTGCAGATGATACTCAATAATTCCTCTGTAGAACTGTATCAGCAGCTCCTTGGGCAGTTTGAGCTTTCTGAGTTGGTGCAGAAAGAATGTTCTTCGTTGTGCTTTTTTGATGCCATTTTTGATGTTAGGTATTCATTTTAGGTCCTGAGATATGGTGGAACCTAGAAATTTGACGGTCTCTACTGTTGATACTGGGTTGTCTACTATTGTTAAGAGGTGGTAGTATGGGAGGGTTTCTCCTAAAGTCTACCAACATTTGTATGATTTTGAGTGTGTTCAGTTCCAGATTGTTCCGGTCGCACCACGAGGCTAGTTGTTCAACCTCCCGTCTGTATGCAGATTCACTGTTGTCTTGAATGAGACCAATCACTGTGGTATCATCTGCAAAGTTCAGAAGTTTAACAGATGGATCATTTGAGATGCAGTCATTGGTGTATAGGGAGAAGTGGAGAGAGCATACAGTCTTGGGGGGCGGGCTGTGCGAAGTGTACAGGTATCTGTCTAGCTTAGCTTGCTACTTCCTGTCTGTTAGGAACCTTATGATCCACTTACAGGTGTGTTCAGGTACTGCTAGCTGGTTTAGTTTAGTTAGAAGAATGTCTGGAATGATGGTGTTGAATGCTGAATTGAAATCTACAAAGAGGACCCTTGCGTAGGTATTTGGAGATTAAAGATGTTGTAGGATGTAGTGCAGAGCCATATTAATAGCATCATCTGTCAATCTATTTGCTTGGTATGCAAATTGCAGGGGGTCTAGCAGCATATCCAAGATGGTTTTCAGGTGCGACAACACTAGCCTTTCAAAGGTTTTCATAACTACAGATGTTAGAGCAACTGGTCTGTAGTCATTCAGCTCCTTGATGGAAGGTTGCTTCAGCACTGGGATGATAGTAGAGCGTTTGACACAAGAAAGAACATAGCACATCTCTAGTGATTTATTGAGGATTCAGGTGAAGATCGTGGCCAATTGGTCAGCACAAACCTTTAAACGGGAGGGGGTTATCTTGTCTGGGGCCTGGTGCTTTTCCTGGCTTTTGTCTGTGAAATAGATCTTGCAGTTTTTTTTTTCCTGTGATCAACAGAGGTTGTGAACCTAATGGGTTGGGATCAGTTATGGGAGGTTTGGTGGTTGTTGGTGAATCCTCCAGCCTATCTAGTGCTTTTTTTTTTTTTTTGCTAAGTAGGAGGTTTTAAAACAAAGATGAGTATCAGTGGAAATTAAGGTTATCATTTGGCCTGAAAGTGATCTGTGGATGCCAATATCTAAGTGGTGCAGATTCCCTAATCATTTCAAATAACTCCCTCTGATGAGTATATCCACTAGACTAGAGCAGAGCTGCAGGCAGAAATGCAATTAGTCCTAATCCCTTACTATTGTTTCAGCTTTTCTTCCTTTGCTTACTATTTTCACAGTCTGCCTTTCCAGCCTGCTTCATGTTATGTAATGCAAGTAATAAGTGACAAAGAAAACCATAAGGAGAACGGGGTTATAGTGATGCTGAATTAGAAAATGCAACTCATAGGCTCTTTGTCCTAATTTTGTGCTGATTTTTCCTTGCCTTCCCTCGTGTTGCCCATGTCTGGACTTACACAATCTTATCAATATCTTTTTTCAAGTGAGGTCTCCAGAACTGGACACAGTATTCCACATGGTATCTCACTAAAGTCCTATGTAGAGGGATAGGACCTCCTTTTTGCTGATCGTGATACATCTGGTGATGCATCTCAGAATTTTGTTTGCCTTCACATGTACCTGGCCACAATGTTTATGTTGTGAATCAATAAAAGTTAATAACCTAAATGCAAATTAGGGTTTGAGAACCTGCACACCCGATTGGTTAGTATACAACAACCAGGGATTGGCCAATTTTGGGACACTTTTCATTGGTTAAAAGTTGGGACTTGTGCACAGGTCATTGGACAATAGGGTAGCAGCTCACCCTATAAAAGGGTTGCTGTTGCCCTCATTATTGCTCTGTTCTGTTATACTTTATTCCTGTTATTAAAGAGTTGAAGTCACTGTCAGATGTCTGGTCTCCATTTTTCCTCAAACTTAACAGTTTACTTATTTTGCAGTTATCATTGTTTCAGTGCCATGGCAACTACTTTCACATAGTCGTGTAAAAAAAGGGAAGAGAAAGCAGTGGTAGGGAAATGTGGGTATACATTAAGTTCCCATAGGTAGACAGTCTTGTTGTGAATCAATAAAAGTTAATAACCTAAATGCAAATTAGGGTTTGAGAACCTGCACACCCGATTGGTTAGTATACAACAACCAGGGATTGGCCACTTTTGGGACACTGTTCATTGGTTAAAAGTTTGGGACTTGTGCACATCTCATTGGACAATAGGTAGCAGCTCACCCTATAAAAGGGTTGCTGTTGCCCCCATTATTGCTCTGTTCTGTTATACTTTATTCCTGTTATTAAAGAGTTGAAGTCACTGTCAGATGTCTGGTCTCCATTTTTCCTCAAACTTAACACTGGCGACGAGGATGGGATTTGGAGACCGAAGAGCTGACTGAATCACAGAACACCCAACAGAGAACGTGGTCGAATACGCGCCATCAACGGCAACATGGCCAGCGGCGTCGTGCCACCCGCTCCATTCAATCCAGAAACCGAAGACTGGGAGGCTTACATGGATCGGTTCCAGATGTTTCTGGAAACCAACAATTTGAAAGATGCGACAACCGGAAAAAAAAGAGCTATCTTTCTAACTCATTGTGGGCCAACCGTGTTTAAAATGGCAAAATCGCTTGCCAAGCCAGCAGAAGTAAAAGAAATGGACTGGGACGTCCTCGAGCCGTTGCTACGGGCTCACTACGCGCCCACCGTGCCAACCCTAGTAAGAAGACACGAATATTACCAGAGGGACCAACGGAAGGGCGAAAGCCTTGCCAATTACATCGCGGACCTTCGAAACCTGGGAGGCCTCTGCGGATTTTCCGACTTAGAAGAAGCCCTCCGGGACCGCCTGGTTCTGGGCCTAGAAGATGGCACGATCCAGAGTAAAATTATGGCTAAGGGGGACATCAGCCTCACGGACGCCCTTAAAGAAGCCTCGGCTGCAGAGGCAACCAAGAAGTCAGCAGCCCGAATGCACCGCACCAACGCACCGCTACGCTCACTCGCAAAAGACACCTCGCCTCACTCAGAAAGACTCCAGGCATCAACCCACCACGAAGACCTAGAATCCACATCAGAAAGCGATGAGGAAGAGGTCAACCGACTCCGAACGGAACGCAACCAGTTCACGCAACCCACGTCCCGACCTTGTGCGGGATGTGGAGCAACTCACCCACGATCCAACTGCAAATTCCTCGATGCACTCTGCCGAAATTGCGGGAAACGAGGCCACATCGCGAAGGTTTGCAGAAGCAAACAACCTCCCAAACCTTGACAGGCCGAATACCAGTCTTCAGGATTCTTCGGCACACACCGAGAAAAACTGAACCACCAATGGGGAAACCACGCCTACAGAAATCAACCGTCCACCACTTCCACCAGGCGCGAAGAAACCAGGCGGGAAGAGACCCACCAAACAATCACCATAGGCCACGCTACGTCCCTTGATGCCGGGAAGATCCGAGTTAAAGTCGCCATCGAAAACAAACCTTGTGTGATGGAAGTAGACTCGGGATCGTCCCTCTCGATGGTGTCGTGGAAAACGCTCCAACAGCTCGTTCCAACAATTCGTCGCCAAGACCTTAACCCACAGAGGGTTATACTCAAAGACTATCAGGGAAATCGAATTCCCGTCGTCGGATCCCGCAGGTTCCAGGTCTCTTTCAAAGACCGCACCCTAGCACTACCACTGACTGTCGTGGATCGCGACAGGCCTAGTCTTTTAGGCCTTCAATGGTTCCGACCACTCGGAATCACTGTAGCCGGAGTCCACCGGGCCGAGAACGTCGACTGGGAGGAGGCACTCGTGCAAGAATTCCAAGACGTTTTCGCAGAGGGACTAGGCAAGTACAAGGGGACACCAATCTCATTTAACTTGAACCCTGAAATAGCACCTATCCGCCTTAAGCCGCGTCGGGTGCCATTTGCCTTAAAGCCTAAAATCGACGAACAACTCGATAAGTTAATTGCCCAGGGTGTGCTGGAACCCACCGACCACGCTCGTTGGGAAACTCCTATAGTGACGCCTATCAAACCTGACGGGTCACTAAGAATTTGCGGAGACTACCGGGCCACTTTAAACCATGCATTGCAGCAAAATGCATACCCTGTGCCGGTAGTACAACACCTGCTACATTCCCTGGGTGGCGGGAAGGTTTTCGCTAAACTCGATCTAGCCCAGGCATATCAACAATTACCCGTAGATCCAACCACGGCAGAAGCACAAACTATCGTAACGCATAGGGGCGCATTTAAATGCAACAGGCTCCAGTTCGGGGTAAGCGTTGCCCCGGGAATCTTTCAGAGCTTAATGGAGAGATTATTACAAGGGATAAGAGGGGTCGTACCGTATTTCGACGATGTACTCATCGCCGTCCCTAACACAGACATCCTAGAAAAACGACTCAGAGAGGTTTTACAAAGATTCCAAAACGCAGGCCTCAGGGTTAAAAAAGAAAAATGCCAATTGTGTACCAAAAAAGTAGAATTTTTAGGATACCTCCTGGACAGTCAAGGAATCCATCCTACCGAAGATAAATTAAGGGCAATTAAAAAAGCCCCCTCACCAAGGAACAGGGCAGACCTACAGGCATTCCTTGGACTTATCAATTTCTATAATGTCTTTCTACCCCACAAAGCAACAGTAGCTGAGCCATTGCACAGACTATTAGACAAAAAAGCAACGTGGATTTGGGGACAACGGGAACAACATGCTTTCCAACAAATAAAGAAATTGCTAACTTCTGACTCTGTACTGATGCAGTACAACGAGACTCTGCCGCTCACTATCACGTGTGATGCATCACCTTTTGGGGTGGGGGCGATTCTGGCCCACGTATTACCAAATGGAACAGAAGCCCCCATCGCATTTTTTTCACGGACCTTAGCTAAAGCTGAAAGGAATTATAGTCAGCTGGACAAAGAGGCTTTAGCTATTGTGGCTGCAGTTAAAAGATTTCATGAATATGTGTATGGGCGTGCATTTACAATAATTACTGATCATAAACCTCTGCTGGGGATTATTGCGGGTAATAAACCAACCCCATATATATTATCCCCCAGAATGACCCGCTGGTCTGAATTCTTGGCGGCCTACAACTACACCTTACAGCATCGACCCGGAAAATCAATCCTCCACGCCGATGCATTGAGCAGAACGCCGCTCCCGGACTATGTTGTAGATCCAGCCCCAACTATTTCGACACTACAGATAGAAACTCTACATGCTCCACCATTAACGGCCAGAGACATTGCTCTTGAAACTAGGCGCGACCCAGTGCTGTAACACATTCTGCGATGGGTCGAACGGGGGTGGCCGACAGATCAAATAGCAACCAAATGGGCGCCATTTAAAGCCCGCCAAACCGAACTGTTTTCCCAAAAAGGCTGTATCTTGTGGGGCGATCGAGTCGTCATACCTAGCAAATTACAACAGACTGTGTTGGCGGTATTACATGAAGGACATCCGGGTATCGTGCGGATGAAAGCACTCGCACGCAGCTATGCATGGTGGCCGGGAATCGACAAAAGAATCGAGGCCTGGGTCGCTTCTTGTCAACGCTGCCAGGATGTCAGCAACTCCCCGCCAAAAGCTAGCCCAACTGAGTGGGAAACTCCCAGAGGACCCTGGTCCCGTATTCATATTGACTTTGCGGGGCCTACTAAGGGACACACCTTTCTTATTACTGTCGACGCCTATTCAAATTGGCTCGAGGTACATCGGATGAACACAACCACAACGGACTCAGTCATCAACAAATTAAACAGACTATTTGCCACACATGGGTTTCCAGACGTGTTAGTCTCGGACAACGGCCCACAGTTTACTGCATTACCCTTTGAGCAATACCTTGCTGATCGGGGCATCCGCCATGCGCTAACCTCGCCCGCGCACCCTGCGGCGAACGGACGTGCAGAGCGCATGGTTCAATTTGTAAAAAAGACTCTTCAAAAAATGGAGTTTGGCAACATCGACGAGAAAATCAATCGAATCCTCTTGTTACAGCATATCACGCCCCACAGCGTGACCAACAAAACGCCTGCCGAACTTCTTATGGGGCGGAAACTGCGATCGCACCTTGACCGACTCCACCCCGCATTCGCACCTGAAAAACCTTTCGGCTCCAGCAGCAAATGCCGAGAATTCAAGGTAGGCGATTTAATCTTTGCAAAAAACTTTTCCGGCGACCCGTTATGGATACCAGCAACCGTTACCCAGATCACCGGGCCCAAATCTTACCGCCTGCTCACAGAGGATGGGAGGGTGTGGAAACGCCACATAGACCAAATTAGATCGCAATTACCTCCCAGCGGCCATGAATCCCCGGGTTCACCAGCTCAAGGGGGAGGAAATATTGAGGAAATTGACTTCGATATAACAAAAAGCAGGACAACGGAAAGCATACGACCCAGTGAATCACTGGAAATTGTAGCGGGGAGGGAGTTGAATTTAGCGGGGGACTTTAATACGGGGGAAACCGGACTGCAAAACCCCGAAGAAACACAAAGCAATGGAGATAACCACAGCGAAAGCAGCACGGAATCACCGTGCAGCGAAATAGACTTTAATAGAGATCATCCAAACACCCCACCGGAACCGGACGTTAGACCAGAACCGGTGGAACCACGGAGGTCATCTAGACAGACCAAACGGCCTGCCTATCTTGAGGATTTTATTACAACTCCCCTCAAACGGAACCCAAGGGGGAGGGTTGTTGTGAATCAATAAAAGTTAATAACCTAAATGCAAATTAGGGTTTGAAAACCTGCACACCCGATTGGTTAGTGTACAACAACCAGGGATTGGCCACTTTTGGGACACTGTTCATTGGTTAAAAGTTTGGGACTTGTGCACATCTCATTGGACAATAGGTAGCAGCTCACCCTATAAAAGGGTTGCTGTTGCCCCCATTATTGCTCTGTTCTGTTATACTTTATTCCTGTTATTAAAGAGTTGAAGTCACTGTCAGATGTCTGGTCTCCATTTTTCCTCAAACTTAACAAGTCTATTGGCCAACCCAGGAAGGAAAACCATAAGGAGAATGGGGTTAGTGATGCTGAATTAGAAAATGCAACTCATAGGCTCTTTGTCCTAATTTTGTGGTGATCTTCCTCTGCCTTCCCTTGTGTTGCCCATCTCTGGACTCACACAATCTTATCAATTTCTTTTTTATGTGAGGTCTCCAGAACTGGACACAGTATTCCAAATGGTATCTCACTAAAGCCCTATGTAGAGGGATAGGACCTCCTTTTTGCTGATGGTGATACATCTGGTGATGCCTCTCAGAATTTTGTTTGCCTTCACATTTACCTGGCCACAATGTTTACTTATTTTGCAGTTATCATTGTTTCAGTGCCATGGCAACTACTTTCACATAGTCGTGTAAAAAAAGAGAAGAGAAAGAGTGGTAGGGAAATGTGGGTATATATTAAGTTCCCATAGGTAGGCAGCCTATTGGCCAACCCAGGAAGTCTCTGATTTACAATAATTTATCAAGTAACCATTCAAATTTACAATGGCAATGAATGATGGTTCTGACTTCCTTCCTCCTTCCCTCCCAAGTTAGGCATACTCCAGGGTATCAGAATGAAAACCACTCCAGTATGCTAACATTGCAAGGATCGATCAAGAAGGAAACTGTTTGGAAATCAATGGAGATCAAAACAATATTACATTAAGAACTACTTCAAAAAATTACTTCTGTCCTTCCTGATGAAACACGCAGAAATGTGAGTGGGAACTTTCTCTGGGATGTCAAGATACCAAAAATAATCAATAAAGGAAAATATGTGTCGTACCCAGTTGAAATGAAGGGTTCTTGGTGTTCTCTGAGCTTGTGAAATGCAGACATTTCATTAGCCAAACTAGGGAACCTGATCAGTGCATCATCAGAGCACCAACCAACCTCAGACGGCACCAAGGATCCTTCAGTCCAACTTGTGTCCACTGTGTCAAATTATGATCTGAGTCTACCAGGATGAATGGAGAAGGAGAAACCTTTTTAGGTCAAAAACCTCTTATGTGATGGAATAATGACAGATGTCAATGTAGTATTTGTGGAAAAAGCTTCAGGGTGAACAATTTGTCTTTCAGACAAGGGGCCAGAATGAGCAGAAGCTGAAACAAATGCATGGGCGAAAGATATTTTTCAAGCATTAGGGCCACATTTTTGCCTTTTATGGTGTGTCGTAACATTAAGGTAACTTAAAATTAAGTATCAGTCATGTAGTTACTTGTTAAACATGCATAAAATTCTTTGTTGCATTAAAAATTGCTAACCCACTAAAGCGTTTGGATGGCCTTGGAGAGTGGAGGGGGAATATTTCAGCTGTTGCTCAGTTGAAGCTGTTTTTTCAAATATCCTTATTAAATATTTTGTGTCCAACTGGAGAAAAAGAAAGATACAGGAAAAAAACCCAGATGTTACCTCCATTTCTTAAAATGGATTTTTAACCACTTTTCCATCCTTTTACATTGTTTTGCTCCCTATAGCTAACCTCATTGTCAACTCCAAATCTGGTAGAATGTTCTCATAGCAATGGAGCCTTGGGCTTTTCTTGTTTTTGCTTTTTCATTTTATTTTTCCTCTTTTCCTATATGGTCTAATGATATATCCTTGCCTTAAATTCTCCAAGGGGCTTAAGTTTCCTAGTCACATTTCTTGAGCTGAATTTCTTAATCAATCCCTCTGTAAAAATGGTTTTTCCTCATCAGGTTTTAGCTTTATATTCCTTTTTCAGCATCTTCCTTTTCTTTCATCCAAAAAGGCTGGAGGGGTCTCTGCTTTTTCTGCTCCTTCGCTGAGAGGTTGAACTTCACAATTTGAGAAGGGCAGCTGCATGTATATTGAATTAAAAATTAAATAAATAAATAAAAATCATTTTCCTGATTGTGATTTTCCTGTCTGTGTCCAATTGTACCCTATGACTATCAGGATTCTTGATTCTTAACTAATGTACCTTTTCTTTATGTATCCTGAGAGTATTTACACCAAGACAAATTCCTTGTGTGTCCAATCACACGTGGCCAATAAAGTATTCTATTCTATTCTATTCTATTCTATTCTATTCTATTCTATTCTATTCTATTCTATTCTACTCCTTGTTCCCAAAAACCGCATGACACAAGCTGGGTTTCCAACAGAGGCTCCTGGTCCTCATCTTATTTTTATTTATTTATTTTATTTATTTGATTTGCCAATTGTTTACAAGATAATAAGTATAAGTGTATACATAGTTGTGAATACATGAAATGGGTACATATATGAAAAATAAAAGAATTTTTTATGTGAGGTCTCAGAACTGGACACAGTATTCCAAATGGTATCTCACTAAAGCCCTATGTAGAGGGATAGGACCTCCTTTTTGCTGATGGTGATACATCTGGTGATGCCTCTCAGAATTTTGTTTGCCTTCACATTTACCTGGCCACAATGTTTACTTATTTTGCAGTTATCATTGTTTCAGTGCCATGGCAACTACTTTCACATAGTCGTGTAAAAAAAGAGAAGAGAAAGAGTGGTAGGGAAATGTGGGTATATATTAAGTTCCCATAGGTAGGCAGCCTATTGGCCAACCCAGGAAGTCTCTGATTTACAATAATTTATCAAGTAACCATTCAAATTTACAATGGCAATGAATGATGGTTCTGACTTCCTTCCTCCTTCCCTCCCAAGTTAGGCATACTCCAGGGTATCAGAATGAAAACCACTCCAGTATGCTAACATTGCAAGGATCGATCAAGAAGGAAACTGTTTGGAAATCAATGGAGATCAAAACAATATTACATTAAGAACTACTTCAAAAATTACTTCTGTCCTTCCTGATGAAACACGCAGAAATGTGAGTGGGAACTTTCTCTGGGATGTCAAGATACCAAAAATAATCAATAAAGGAAAATATGTGTCGTACCCAGTTGAAATGAAGGGTTCTTGGTGTTCTCTGAGCTTGTGAAATGCAGACATTTCATTAGCCAAACTAGGGAACCTGATCAGTGCATCATCAGAGCACCAACCAACCTCAGACGGCACCAAGGATCCTTCAGTCCAACTTGTGTCCACTGTGTCAAATTATGATCTGAGTCTACCAGGATGAATGGAGAAGGAGAAACCTTTTTAGGTCAAAAACCTCTTATGTGATGGAATAATGACAGATGTCAATGTAGTATTTGTGGAAAAAGCTTCAGGGTGAACAATTTGTCTTTCAGACAAGGGGCCAGAATGAGCAGAAGCTGAAACAAATGCATGGGCGAAAGATATTTTTCAAGCATTAGGGCCACATTTTTGCCTTTTTATGGTGTGTCGTAACATTAAGGTAACTTAAAATTAAGTATCAGTCATGTAGTTACTTGTTAAACATGCATAAAATTCTTTGTTGCATTAAAAATTGCTAACCCACTAAAGCGTTTGGATGGCCTTGGAGAGTGGAGGGGGGAATATTTCAGCTGTTGCTCAGTTGAAGCTGTTTTTTCAAATATCCTTATTAAATATTTTGTGTCCAACTGGAGAAAAAAGAAAGATACAGGAAAAAAAACCCAGATGTTACCTCCATTTCTTAAAATGGATTTTTAACCACTTTTCCATCCTTTTACATTGTTTTGCTCCCTATAGCTAACCTCATTGTCAACTCCAAATCTGGTAGAATGTTCTCATAGCAATGGAGCCTTGGGCTTTTCTTGTTTTTGCTTTTTCATTTTATTTTTCCTCTTTTCCTATATGGTCTAATGATATATCCTTGCCTTAAATTCTCCAAGGGGCTTAAGTTTCCTAGTCACATTTCTTGAGCTGAATTTCTTAATCAATCCCTCTGTAAAAATGGTTTTTCCTCATCAGGTTTTAGCTTTATATTCCTTTTTCAGCATCTTCCTTTTCTTTCATCCAAAAAGGCTGGAGGGGGTCTCTGCTTTTTCTGCTCCTTCGCTGAGAGGTTGAACTTCACAATTTGAGAAGGGCAGCTGCATGTATTGAATTAAAAATTAAATAAATAAATAAAAATCATTTTCCTGATTGTGATTTTCCTGTCTGTGTCCAATTGTACCCTATGACTATCAGGATTCTTGATTCTTAACTAATGTACCTTTTCTTTATGTATCCTGAGAGTATTTACACCAAGACAAATTCCTTGTGTGTCCAATCACACGTGGCCAATAAAGTATTCTATTCTATTCTATTCTATTCTATTCTATTCTATTCTATTCTATTCTATTCTATTCTACTCCTTGTTCCCAAAAACCGCATGACACAAGCTGGGTTTCCAACAGAGGCTCCTGGTCCTCATCTTATTTTTATTTATTTATTTTATTTATTTGATTTGCCAATTGTTTACAAGATAATAAGTATAAGTGTATACATAGTTGTGAATACATGAAATGGGTACATATATGAAAAATAAAAGAATAAGAGAAACAATAGGACAGGGACGGTAGGCACGTTGGTGCGCTTTATGCACGCCCTACAGACCTCTTAGGAAAGGGGTGAGGTCAATAGTAGACAGTCTAAGGTTAAAGTTTTTGGGGTTTGGGGAAGAAACTACAGAGTCAGGTAGAGTATTCCAGACATTGACCACTCTATTGCTGAAGTCGTATTTCCTGCAATCAAGTTTGGTGCGGTTTACTTTGAGTTTGTATCTATTGTGTGCTCTTGTGTTGTTATGGTTGAAGCTGAAGTATTCACTGACAGGTAGGACATTGCAATGTATGATTTTATATAGCATGCTTAAGTCAGACTGAAGACAGCGTAATTCAAGGTTTTCTAGTTCTAGAATTTCAAGTCTGGTGGCATAAGGTATTCTACGAGTAGAGGAGTGGAGAACTCTTCTTGTGAAATATTTCTGGACTTTCTCAATTGTGCTAATATCGGATACGTAATGAGGGTTCCAGACTGATGAACTGTATTCGAGTATTGGTCTAGCAAATGTTTTGTATGCTCTGGTTAGTAGTGTGATATTACCAGAGAAAAAGCTACGTAGGATTAGGTTAACAACTCTTAATGCCTTTTTGGCTATGTAGTTGCAGTGGGCTCTAGCACTTAGATCATTAGAGGTGAGTATTCCAAGGTCCTTTACAGAGCTTGGGTCATCAACAAGATTTTGACTATTCAGCTTGTATTTTATTTTCTGATTTTTTTTGCCAATATGTAAGACAGAGCATTTATTTGTTGAGATTTGAAGTTGCCATTTGTTTGACCATTCAGATACATAGTCAAGATCTTTTTGTAGGGTAGCAGTATTGTCTGTGGTATTGAACAGCTTTACATCATCAGCGAAGAGAACGCAATTGCTCTTAATATGATCACAGAGGTCGTTTATGTAGAGTATGAAGTATCTTCTGACCACCCGGCTGTTTCTGACAACATTTGGCCCCTTTTGAGGCCTCCCACAACCTCTGAGGAGCCTTCATAGCGGCTGTTCTTGAGAGAAGCGAGTTCAAATCCCCCAGAGAGATTTTTCTCCATCGCCACAGAGGGTTCCTGGACAGAAAGGAGTGGAAGACGGAGAAAGTGCCACCTTTGGAGACCTCGAAGCCTTTGACAGTGAACCATTGAGAGGGGCCTTTCCTCCTGCTCTCAAGCCCATCATCCCCGCCCTCTCCCTTCCCCTCAGACGCGCTCCTCTTTCCCGCCCGTTCTACAATCCTGGCACTTTGCGGCAAATCCAGCGGGGGGAGCGCTCCGCCAAAGGAAGGGAACTCCCGGTGCTTCAGCCGTTGGTCCACTGGAAGGCGAACGTCACAGCTAGCTGTGTTGGGTGGGGGGGAGGCCGGAAAAGAAGTTACGTCACAAACGCTTGCCGCTCTAGGACGCCACACTCGTTCTCCTTAACCCCTGGGGCTCCGCAGGCGGCGAGATGCTGCGGTAGAGTTTGGCGGGGGTAGATCCCGACGTGTTCCGGGTGAGGGTGGGCGGTTCCCGGGCAAAGAAGCGTGGCGGCCTCTCCAGCTGCCTCGTTCCCGGCCCTGCTCGGGGGACCTGTGTTGGGATCAGCCGCTTGGGGCTCCGGGCAGGTTGGCTGAAGGTGGTTCAGTGGCTCAATTCCACTTTCTGATTTTTGCTGTTGGTTTTTATTTACATCTCTGGTACAACAACTCGAAGCCTTTTGAAATCTTTGCAAGCCAAAATTTTCCCTTGGGGGGAAAAAAAGATCAGAATAACTTGCAGGGATCCGTTGTGCAGTCCCAGAAATGGTCCTGTAAGGAAAAGACATCTGGAGATCCACCATAGTCCTTGGACCCATTTGAATTGCTCTGCAGGAGAGAGAAAGGATGGAGACACAACCTTTTGCAAAGGAGGGAAGCGGAAAAGGCCCTTCCGCTCTTCAGCCTGGGAAGGGTGGGGAGACCTGGACAAGACCTGGTCAGAAGATCCTGGAGGACGAAACCATCCTCCCTTCAGAAGTCCAGCCCTGGAAGTTCATCCAATGCCAGGAGGCTGAGGGTCCTCGAGAACTTTGCAGCCAACTCCATGACTTATGTAGGCGATGGCTGAGACCAGAAAAGCACACCAAAGCCCAGGTGCTAGACCTGGTTGTTCTGGAGCAGTTCCTGGCTCTTCTTCCCCCAAAGATGGAGAGCTGGGTGCGGGAGTATGGAGCAGAGACCAGCTCCCAGGCGGTGGCCCTGGTGGAAGGCATCCTCCTGAGCCAGGTGGAGGAAAACAAGGAGCAGGTCAAGTTGCAGGTGAGAGTTCAAAAGAGAATAGAGAATGTGTTTGAATACTTCACCCCTTCTTCCCAAACTTCTCTGACGTTCATAATATGTGGTGAAGTCCCACCAATTCTTGTAGGACATTGTTCCATGGTTTTCTGACTCAACCACACAGATGGATATTGGGGGCTTTGAGGTTGTGTTCCGAATGTAGGAATCCACTTTACGTCCTGTGATGTACAATAATTCTTCTTTTTTTCCTTCCTCCAATTTGAAGTGCTGCACTGTGGAGATCAGAGATCCTGAGGAAAAGAAGAAACCATTAAATCCGCCTCAGGAATTATTTTTCAGGAGGATCCCTTCGAAAGATCAAAGTCGGGGCACCTCAGGAGGTAATTGAACATCTTCCTATTACCCCCTACGCTCTCTTTTCTATTCTGTACAATATCTCCTCCTATTTATACCTCTCTACACTAATTGCATCTGTAGATAATCACCCAGCAACCCTCTTTAGGGTGAGCCGCCTCCTCCTGGGGAAGGAGGAAACCGAGGTCCAGCTGAAGGGGCATGCTGAGGAATTTGCAGATTTTCTGGAAGACAAAATCGGATGACTTCATTCCCAGTTAGATGCCAGCATGGTTGATGGTCTGGTGGAGGCCCTTGAGGCAGGTTCTTGCTATGTTATCTGGGAACGGTTTGACCCTGTTTCTCCTGAGGAAGTGGACAGGATCCTACGGAATATGTGTGCAACCACCCGTGTTTTAGAGCCATGTCCCTCCTGGCTTGTGAAAGCTTCCCGGGAGGTGACAAGTAGGTGTACTCTGGCGGTGATTGATGCTTCCCTACAGGAGGGGATAGTGGCCCAGCACTTTTAAAAATGCTGTAGTCTGCCTTCTTCTTTAGAAGCCATTGCTGGATTCCACTCTGTCAGATAATTTCCGACCTCTCTGCAATCTTCCCTTTTTGGAGAAGGCGGCAGGTCCAGAGGTTTCTGGATGATGATGGATTATCTAGATCCCTACCAGTCAGGATTCAGGCCTGGATTTGGGACAGAAACTGCATTGGTTGCGACTTTGGATGATCTCTGGGGTAGCGCATCCATCCTTGGTCTACTTGACCTCTCAGCTGCTTTCGATACCATCGACCATTGTATTCTCCAGGGGCATCTTTGGAGGATGGGAATGGGAGGCCTGGAGCTATCCTGGCTAACTTCCTTCCTCTGCAGCTGCTCTCAGTCAGTGTTGATAGGAGGGGAGAGATACAGCACTCCTCCACTGCTTTGCGGGTTTTTGCAGGGCTCAGTACTCTCTCCACTCCTGTTCAACATTTATATGAAGCCGCTGGGTGACCTGATGATACTCAGCTGTCTGTCTTGGCCAATGGTGGGTTAAGTGATGCTATGTCCTCTCTCTCGCAGTACCTGGAGGCTGTTAGGGGCTGGATGGGGAGCAACAGGTTCAAACTAAACCCTGGCAAAACCAAGTAGCTCTGGGTTTGGGGTTCGTTGGCCAAGGGAGAATGGTCACTCCTGGTCTTGGATGGGATGGCACTATCCCAAACAGACCCTGTGTGTAAACTGGGGGTTGTCCTGGACTCACGACTCCTGCTAGAAAAGGTCGTGGCCAGGAGGGCCTTTGCGTAACTACAGGTTGAACCGACCATCCTTATGGTCACTCATGCCCTAGTCACTTCCCTTCTTGACTATTGCAATATGCTCTACATGGAGTTACCCTTGAAGAGCATCCGGTAGCACCAGTTGGTGGAAAACACAGCAAACTGCATGGTTTTGTGCAGACCCTGGTTTGCACATGTATCACCTCTCCTGCAGGAGCTGCGTTAGCTGCCAATTTCCAGATGCAATTCAAGGTGCTGGTTGTCACCTTTAAAGCCCTTCATGACTAGAGACAAGGTTATCTGAGGGACCGTCTCTTACCGGTTACATCTGCCCGACTCACCAGAGTGGGGAGGCAGGGAATGTTGCATGTCCCATCCTCTAGGGAGAAACACCTGGTGAGACCCAGAAAAAGGGCCTTCTCCATGGTGGCTCCCTCTCTCTGGAACATCATCCCTCAAGATTAAAATGGCCCCAATTCTAGCACACTTTCGGAAGGCGCTCAAGACTTGGTTCTGCCAGCAGGCCCGGGGAACCCAGAGCTGTCGCCAGGATGGGGGAGGGGGTGGAGGCGATTTTATTATTTTAATATATAGTTCTCCCTTTATTAGTTTTATTGTTTTAATATGGGTTTGATATTTTGTAAGCTGCCTTGAGTCGCCGTGCAAATCGGCAGCATATAAATTGTCTAAAATAAATATTTTGTTAATTATTTATTTTGAAATTATTTATTCCTTACAGAGAAACAAAGAATGAAACGGTCTGGTTTTTATGACAGTGATCAAACAACGGTTGGACCTCCAAATCAAGTAAGAAAGGGAAAAATTATCAGATTTGCTTTCTCCCTTCAGGAAGTGAAGTGGGTGTTTGGACTGGATTATTTTTGTGTCCTCCCACAACATGGACAGCAGAATAGCAGGTTGAAGTTGCTATCAGTCAACATAGCTTCCTCTAGTTATCTTGTTCTGCAAGGTACTCCTCCAACTTTGCGTTTACAAGAAACACTTCTTTTAAAGTCCTTCAAGAATTAGGATTAAACGTATCACAGTGGCAGCAACTTCTACATCCCCCCATTCTTTTTATAAGTCATCAATCTCATAAGGGACAGCGTAACAGAGTTGGAAGGGACTTATAGGTCATCTAGTCCAACCCCCTACACCATTTCTTTTTTTTTTTTTTGAAAACAATTTTATTGATTTTCTACAAACAAACAAGACAAACAAAACATTAAAACATCAGCTCTCTTATGTACGTACAGTGTGTCGGTTGGTTCATCAGTTTTGTGCATTCATTTCGTAGTCTCAATTACAGTTATATTATATAACTCATATTGTCAATCCAAACTTATATATCCTAATATCGCTATTAATGAATCATTTGACTATACTTTTAATCATTCATGCTTTATGAGATAACAATACTTTAAACAGTTTATTCTATAACAAATCATATAATCATACCAAATCTATCCTAAAAACACTTTATAGATATAATGTCAAATAACATAGGCAAAAGAAAAAATAAAGGTATTCTTTGCTATCTAACTTTCTAAATATTCTATTATCGTATTTTGTCATCTAGCTACTGATAAAAAAGATCCCAAATTTCATAAAATTGTTTATCCTCTTGCTCTCTAATTTCAAATGTCAATCTACTCATCTCAGCACTTCCAATATTTTCTTAATAATTTCTTCCTGTGATGGTATTTTCTCATTCTTCCAGTTTTTAGCAAATACAATCCTAGCCGCTGTTAACACATTTACAATCAGATATTTCAAATCTTTACTATATGTATCTGGTAAGATTCCCAATAAAAAGAACTCCAGTTTAAAATCTATACGTTTCTTTGTCATTTTTTTCAACCACATGCGAATTTTAGTCCAATATTTTTTAGCGTCCTCACAAGTCCACCACATATGGTAATATGAGCCAGGTATCTGATGACATTTCCAGCATTTTTCAGATTTGTTCTTGAACATTCTTGCTATTCTTGTCGGGGGAAAGTGCCACCTGTAAAACATCTTATACAAATTTTCCTTATATGCTGTTGACATTGTCATTTTATAATTTTGAGACCACAATTTTTGCCATTTCTCTAAATCAATCCCATATCCAAAATTCTTCCCCCAAACAATCATAGTTTCTTTAACTTGTTCTTCTTCTAATTTAATTCCCAGTAAATAACCATATAATTTTTTAATCACCTTCTCATCAGTACCCATCAAGATCTTATCTAGATCAGTCTGTTTATCATAGAATCCCTCTGTTTTAGAATCTTCATCATACCTTGAATGTATTTGCGCATATGAAAACCAATTCATCTTTATACCTTGTTACTCTAAATTTTGTATCGATTTAAGTTCACCCTTTTCATCCAATAGTTCCCCATATCTAACTGTTTGTTCCTTCTTATAAATTATAGGATAGGAAGATGCTTCAGTAGTCGATAACCAAACTGGAATTTTCAAATAACATTGACTTTTTATCTTCTCCCAGTTTAACCACAAAGACTCCCGTATATAATGTCTTCTAAAATAACCCTGTGTTTTAGTTCCCTTATACCATAAAAAAGCATGCCAACCCAACAGCAAGTCATGACCTTCTAATGTCAACAATCTAGTCTTTCTTAATGTTATCCATTCCTTAACCCACATCAAACTTGCAGCTTGATAGTACAATTCCCAATTGGGCAGGCCAAAACCTCCTTTAATTCTAACATCTTGCAAAAGCTTTAGCTTTATTCTCGCTTTCTTATCTTGCCATATATACTTCAACATAATTTTATTTAAATCATCAAAATAGTCTTTTCCGAGCCTAATTGGTATTGTTTGAAAGAGAAATAGGATTCTGGGTAGAATATTCATCTTAATTGTTGAAATTCTCCCTATTAATGACAATTGCAAGTTTTCCCATTTCTTCAAGTCTATAGCTATCTGTTGTTTAAGTTTAATATAATTATTCTCTTTTAATGTGCTACATCTTGCTGTCAAATGTATCCCCAGATACTTAACCTTATTCGTAACTTGGATTTTCAACAGGTCTGCCAGTTCTTCTCTTTGTCTCAGTAACATGTTCTTTGTCAAAATCTTTGTTTTGTCTTTATTTATTTTCAAACCAGCTATCTCACCATATATCTCTATCTTTTCCAATAACTTTGGAGCTGTTTCTAACGGATCTTCCAAAATAAAGACTAAGTCGTCAGCAAAAGCTTGCAGTTTAAATTCTTCCTTTTTAATTTTCATTCCTTTTATGCTTTTATCATCTCTAATATTTCTATTCAACACTTCCAAAGTCAATACAAATAGCAAAGGAGATAGGGGACATCCTTGTCTTCTGCCTTTTCTTATATTAATAAAATCTGTAAGTTCTCCCTCCATCATTACCTTTGCTGTCTGTTTATTGTATATGGCTTCTATTGCTTGGACAAATTTTCTGGCAAAACCCATCTGTTCCAATAGTAATAACATAAATCTCCAGTTCACGTTATCAAATGCCTTTTGAGCATCTAGAAATATCAAAGCCATTTGCTTTTCAGGATGTGCCTCATAATATTCCAAAGTATCCAAGATTACTCTCATATTATCTCTAATTTGTCTCTTTGGCAGAAATCCATTTTGATCTGGGTGGATGAAATTATTTAAGTATTTTTTAAGTCTTTCTGCTAAAATTGAAGCAAAAATTTTATAGTCTGCATTTAATAGAGAAATAGGTCTATAGTTCTTAATTTGCAGTGGATCAGCCTCTTCTTTTGGAATAAGTGTAATATAAGCCTCTGACCATGTTTTAGGTATCATCTTCTTTAACATAGCTTCATTCATAACTTCAAGCAATGGAAAGCTCAATGATTCTTGAAATGTTTTATAGAATTCTGCTGGAAGCCCATCTGGACCCGGTGCTTTCCTATTATTTTGTTTCTTAAGCGCTTCAGTTAATTCCATCATTGTTATGTTGCTTTCTAGAATTTCTTCAATCTCTTTAGGCATGTTCGGTAGGTTAGCATTCTGTAAATACTGTTTAACTTTTTCTTCATCAATATTCTCTTGTTTATATAGTTGCCCATAAAAATCTCGAACAATTTCCTTTTTCTCCTTGTTACCATAACAAATTTGGCCTTGATCATCTATTAACTTCAATATTTTTCTTGATTCTTTCTCTTTTCTCAATTTATATGCTAGCCATCTACCTGGTTTGTTTGCATCTTCAAAATAATTCTGTTTAGCATTTCTAATTTTCTGCGCCAATTCTTCTTTCTCTATTAATTCCATTTTATGTTTAGTTATATCCAACTTCAATTTAATTTCCTTTTTCTGTGGCATTTTCTGTAATTCTTTTTCAAGTCTTTTATACTCATCTTCCAAGATCTTAGTGGCTTGCCTTTTCCTAATGTTCTTTCTTCTTATATAATCTATTATCAAACCTCTAACATATGCCTTCATTGTATCCCAAACATTCTGCGATGAAGTATCTTCTTTTTTATTTTCCCTAAAGAAAAAAACCAATTCTTTCTCCATCCATTGTGTAAAATCTTTTTCTTTTAAAATAGTATTGTTTAACGTCCATCTCGATCTTTTTTTTTGTCCCTTCCATTTAATTGTCATTGGGCTATGATCTGCCCAAGTACTTGTTTCAATATTTGTTTCTTGAATATTAGATATTAATTCTGATGAGATCCAAATCATATCCAATCTGGACCATGATAAATGTCTATTTGAATGAAAAGTATATTGTTTAGCTTTAACATTTCTTTCTCTCCAAATATCTTTTAAGATTAATTCATCTGTCATTTTAAAAAAAGATTTAGGGAGAGTCTTTCTATTTTGCTTTGTTGTTGTTGCTTTGTTGTTGTTGCCAGTTTATTGTCCACAATTCCATTAAAGTCTCCCATCATAATTATATTAACATAGTCCAGTCCAGTTATTTTCATGTGTAATTTTTTGTAAAATTCTTCTTGTTTATCATTCAGAGCATAAATTGCAATCAAGAGTATTTTTATATTATTGTCCATTATTTCCACCATTAATACTCTTCCGTCTTCATCCGTATAAATCAATTTTGCTGGGATGACCTCTTTGATGTATAGAACCACTCCTCTTTTCTTACATTGAGTCAAAGAAGTAAATATTTTCCCTAATTTTGGTTGTACTAACAATTGTTCATGTTGTTTTTTGATATGTACTTCTTGTAAACAAATTATATCAAATTTTAATTTCTCTAATTTATGAAAAGTTTTCCTTCTTTTAACAGCTGAATTGAGTCCATTTATATTCATTGTAATCAATTTTTTTCTTCCATGATTATGCTTTATATTTAGGTCTAACAGCTCTCGTGGATCTCACTTCACGCTGTTCTTTACTATCCACCTGTCCACCTACTGCACCTTCCTCTTCTTCAATCTCCAGTTGTTCCTCTTGAAACTCAATTAATGAGACCTCTTTCTCTGCCTCTGCTTCTCTCCTTCCAAAAAATTCTGCGTGGAAAAGTTTTGCTTTCTCAATTGAATCAATTCTATGTCTCTGTTCTTGCCATGTAAACATTAATCCTTCTGGAATCAGCCATCTATAATTCACTTCCTTATTCAATAACATTTTGGTCAGGAATCGATATTCTCTTCTCATCTCTCTCACTCTTCTGGGTATTTGTTTTAAAACCACAATCTCTTTGCCTTTGTATTTCAATATCTTCTCTCTTACAACTTGTAGTATTTGTGTTTTGATGGATTTTTGGTAAATCTAATATGGACTTCCCTTGGTAATTTATTTCTCATCGCATATCTTGTAAAAACTCGGTATACCTCATCTATTCCATCCATCATCTTTTCCTCTGTAATTTCCAACGCATCCGCCAAAATTTCTATCATTATCGCAGCCAAGTTTTGTCCTTTTTCTTCTTCTATATTTTGAAATCTGAGATAGAATTCTGACCTCTCCATCTCCCACCTCAACATCCCACTTTTATATTGTTCAACCACTGTTAATCTGCTGTCAATATTTCCAATCTTCTCCTCTCTTTGTTCACCTTCTTCCTCAATTTTTTGGAATCTCTCATCATACTTCGCCATCATTTGTTGAATATTTTCAATTTTTTCATCAGTCTTCCCTGTTCTTTGTTCAATATTCTCTATTCTTTGTTCAATGGCGTCTGATTTTGTCTTGAGATCTTGGATTCCTTGCATAATCATCTGTAAAGTCACTTTTTCTTGTTCTTTATCTTGCTTCAACATTGCCTGAATCAAGCGTTGTCCAGCTGGTGGGGAAGCAGAGGTAGAAGTAGAAACGCCAGAAGATATGGGTTTTCTGTTTATTTTGATGCTTCAAGACCTTCAAATTCTTTTTAGCTTTTAATCCAACTGGTAGAATAGCCAATTATAATCCAAAATGGAAAAATCCAATAATAAAAAGCCCAATAACAAAAAAAAGGAGAAAAAGAAGAAGAAAATCTTCAGGTTCTTCTAGACCCTAATCCAATTATGAAGTAGTCCAAAGTAAAAAATAAAAAATAGAAAGAAGAAAAAAAAACCCAAAAAACAAAAATAATAATAATCTTTAATCCAATTGGGAAGTCTCAATAATAAAAAAGAAAAGGCAGAGTGGTCCAAAAATATAAATGAAAAAAGCAGAAAGAATCCCAGTAAAAAAAAGGAGAAGAAAAGAAAAATAAAGAAGAAATTCTGAGGCTTTCCCTTTAAAATAAAAAGCAAAAATAAGAATATTACTAAAATTAAGGTTTACAAAGAGGCTGGTGAGTAGGGGTACACGACTGAAAAAAAGATTTAAAAAAACACACACTGCACTCTATTTATTTGTCCAAGGCTCTTATTATGACTCTCTTCTCGACAAGCTTCAAGGCCAAGCCTCAAGTGTTGAAATGTTGATAAGGGTCCAGGAAAGCACCTGTAATAATATTCTGCTATGCTCTCCCTCTATCTTATCAAATTGAAATGTCCTTGAGAAGTAGTCTTTTCAGAGTTCTTCTCCAATTCAGATAAAATATTTTCAAGCCTCTAGTTGGCAGTGTTACAGAGTTTCTTAATCCACTTCCCCCCCCACACCAGCCAGAAAAACATTTTTTAAATTAAGCAAAAAGAAAAAGTATATATATATATACACTGCACCTCTACGGGGAGGAAACCCACCATCTGACCAGGACTTATGAAAAACTTGAAGTCTAAAGAGCTTCCATTTTATGTGACCTCGCATTCCTATGCAACTGCCGAGATCAAAATTTAATTCCCACAACCTTCCAATTGAAATTCCACACCAACACAGCAGCCACCAAACGCATCCTTAAAATAACAGAATTGGCCCTAATTAGAAATGAGAACACAGCCAAGCCCCCACCCAATCAAGTCACACCCCCACTAGCAGTTAAAAGGAAGAAGCAGCTGCAAGCTCACATCACTCTGAGAAGCACAGAGCGGAAGACACAAGCCTGAAGATGATGAATGAGACTTCATCGAAACGTTGCCTAGATACTTCCAATCTTATGCGGGAGAAAACCGAATAACCAAAGATCCATATATATATATATATATATATATATATATATATATATATATATATATATATATATATATATATATATATATATATATATATAAAAAAAAAAACAATAGCCAAAGGGAGCCTCTATCCTAAAAAAAAAAATCAAAAAATCAAAAAGGAGCAAATATATATAAGAGAAAATTCAGTCCGGTTAACTACAAAGTCACGCTGAAGTTCCAAAAAAAAAAAAAAAGTAAGAAATAGAAAAAAAAATCCAAGCCTCAATTTGACATCCCTTTAAAAAACGCCGCTCATACAGTTTTGTCAAAGAAAAATCTCACAGATTTCTTCTTATATTCAGAGTGTTCTTTCAAAACTCAGCTAATTAGCAAAAAAAAAAAAAAGTTTCTCACCCAGCCGACATACTTTCACTCTCAGCTCTTCCTTACCGGAGCTGTCCCGACTTCAGCAGCTATGGAGGCTGCCTCTCCGCCGCCAGCAATAGGACTTCTTCCGGATCGAACCAGGGACTTTGCGATGTCCCTGGGATCCAGGAAATGTGCCCTACACGGTCACCGTCTCTACGGGACGGTTTAGGTCCGTTAGCACCGACCGGGGGCGAAAATATCAGCTGTGATCTCGGAGCCCCGAGATTACAGCTGTATCGCCGAAACGAAGCTCCGCCTTCTCCCCCCTACACCATTTCTGACAGTTGGCAGACTGGTCTCTTAAAAGCTCCCAATGATGAACCTCCCACAACTTCTGAAGGAAACTTCTGTTCCATTGGTTGATTGCTTTCCCTGTCAGAAAATTTCTCCATTATTCCTTGCCTGGCCTTCAGGTGCTTTGGAAAACAGCTTGACCCCCTCCTCTCTGTGGCAGCCCCTCAAATGTTGGAACACTGCTATCATGTCTCCCCTGGCCCTTCAGTAGACTAGCCATGCCCAGTTCCTGCAACCGTTCATGTATGTTTTAGCCACAGTCCCCTCATCATCCTGGTTGCCTATTTCCTAAATGTAGCACATTACATTTCTCACCATTGAATTTCATTTTGTTAGAAGGTGCCAATCTCTCGATCCTTCTATATCTCAAACCTATCTTGTGGAGTGTTGGTATTCCTGTCCATTTGGTCTTGTTTGCTAATTTGATGAGTTCCCCTTCTATCCCCTTGTCTAAATCATTGATGAAGTTGAACAGATCTTGCAAATCCCGCTGTTCTCTTCTTTTTTCCATGTTCAGGAGAGTCTGGTGTCCTTTGAGGAGGTGGCTGTGTATTTCTCTGAGGAGGAATGGTCTCGGTTGGATCCTGACCAAAAAGTGCTGCATTCGGAAGTCATGCTTGAAAACCATAGGAACGTGGTCTCTCTGGGTAAGAGTTTTCTTGTCCTAAATCAGAGAGTTCAAGAAGACAGATTATAGTTACTTTTTATTTTAAAAAATCACTAATCAGATATAACCTCCTGGAAGGGAAAAGGGAAGTATCCAGCCTTCTGGTACTCCAAGGAAGGAAAGAGTCAATGCTTAGATACTTTTCGGCCATTTCTTATCTGGATTTTTCCATTTCTACTTGAACTTATATGTGGAGTCTGAAAAGAATGAGGTGTGCTTTTGTGTGTCCTCTGGAGGTCGTGTGAGAAGAATGTGTTGTCATTTGTCCTCTGAAACCTCCCCAACTTGTGTGAGAACAGAACTTTCATGCTCAGGCCATGGAAGAACCTTCTCCCAATCCAATTCAAGGACAAAGGCCTCATGCAGTGTGACTCAGAGCATCCTAGGGTACAGGTGATCCCCGAATTACGACAGTTCACTAAGTGACCATATCAAGTTATGACCTAGCCCTTTCCCAAGTACTTAAGACTCAGTCCTGAAATTACGAATGCTGCAGCACCACGGCTGCCATTCACACTTACAAATAACAACAGAGGCTCTGCAACAACAATCGCCCTACCTATAACCCCACCCCAGTCTGCCGGGACATACGTTGCGACGATATGTTGAGCCATCAGTTTTTTCCCCTGCTTTGGTGCATTTGCCTAATGTAGTGAGAGATAGGCGAGATCAGTAGTGGAAATCTTACACAAAAGATCTCACATGATCTCGCACTACAGTACTTTAGTCCTCCATTCACTGCTAACCAAGGCCTGCACAGGACCCAGGGCAAAATGCTTTGCAAACAAAGGGAAGGCCTCTTTGTTTTCAAAGACTTTTGCCCTAGATCTCGTGCAGTCCTCAGTTCTTAAAAGAGCACAGGCCTGCTGTCAGGGCTCCGGTAGTTACCCCCATTAAAATCATGAGTCCCTAGCCAGATTTTAAAAGCTTGAAGATTTATTAGGAGTAGACATGCCGGTGCTGCAATGCCATTCATTGTCATCCTTGACCCTGGATTTCTCCCACCCCCTGGGTGTATCATAATTCATATTCTCCAATGGGGCACATCCATAGCCAAAAATCATCAATCATACTCTCCAGTTAGAATTTTGTGGGGCAGAAACTTTGGTCACCTGGAAACTATCTATGAAAACATTTCTGGAATGCAGTTTCAGTTTTGTAAGCTACTACACTACTTCCCCCTCCTTTTCTGCTGGCAACTCTAAAAAAGCAGAGAAATATTTTATGAGTTGACACCTGAAATACTGCGGTGCCAGACCATGTGAGACTAGTAGCCTGAGATCTTGCACTACTGGTCTCGTATGATTTCACACTAACATAGTTTAGGCCACCGTTCTGTACGCACAGAAGCCTGTACCAGATCTGGCAGAAATCCCTTTGCAAAAAAACTTTGGGCAGCGAAATAGCCATTCTTGAAACCTCCCAACCTTTACAGTCTCCATGCGAAGAGTGTTTGCAAGCCAAAGTCTCATCGCTGGGATCAAGGAACAGGCCGAGCCGGGGTCCTGCCTCCTCAAGAGACGTCGTGTAGCAGCTGCTCCAACGTGCATCAGGGAAGAAGGAGCTTCTTTCAAAATTGTTTCAGTTCTCACAGGTCTCTGCTGAAATTAACCCACCCCAATAAATCTTAAGTTTCTCCTAATTCTTCCTTGGATGTTTCCCCTAATTTTTTCTTAACTCAAAAGAGACATTGAGTGAAATATTCATGTATAATTGTAAAGAGATGTTTTCTAGATATTTTCAAAGCTTGGATGGCTAATGAATATAGAAATCACCATGTCTATATCACACCACTGTAAGCGTGCAAATGTTCAATATAATGGAATTTTGAAAAAATTCAAAAGGAAATTCATTTGACTTTGTACAGTTTGACCTTTTTCTCTAACCTTGTTATCATTATAATTTCTCTTTTCCTTTGAAGGTAACAATGGGCAGGAGAGTCAAGATTCCTGTGAACAGTCCCAAGTGATCAATGCTAAAGAAGGAATGGAGAAGTTTGGAATTCGAACAGAATTCGTAAGACATGAGAGAAACCAGTCAAATAATTGGAATCAGGAAACCTCATGTTCCACTGATGCTCCGAGACAAGACTTTCTTGCCCAGCAAGAGAAAATAAGGAAAAAATATACTGGGAAAAGTGTGAAGCCAATCAAAGTTAAACTACATGTAAATGGACACTATTTAAGCCAAAACAAAGGAGAAGATACTACAAGAAGACAAAATGGACAAAATTACAATGAGACATTCATTCTTTCTCTTGGAAATCAGTTCCTTATATCTCAAAAAGTGATTGACACAAAAGAGAAGCCTTATAAATGTTTGGAAAGTGGAACATGTTTTAGAACAAGCAGGCAACTTACTTCCCATGAAAGGATTCACACTGGGGAGAAGCTCTACAAATGCAGAGAGTGTGGTAAGAAGTTCAGAAAAGGTAGTAATCTTATTTCCCATAAAAGGATCCACTCAGGAGAGAAACCATATAAATGCATGGAGTGTGGAAAGACCTTTGTTCAAAGTGGCCATCTCATTCGCCATAAGATGATCCACACAGGGGAGAAGCCATATAAATGCATGGAGTGTGGAAAGAACTTGGCTTCCAGTAGTGGACTTACTATCCACAAAAGGATCCATACAGGGGATAAGCCATATCAATGCATGGAGTGTGGAAAGACCTTTGCTCAAAGAGGCCATCTTATTCACCATAAGATGATCCACACAGGGGAGAAGCCGTATAAATGCATGGAGTGCGGAAAGACCTTGGCTTACAGTAGTGGACTTAATATCCACAAAAGGATCCACACAGGGGAGAAGCCATATAAATGCAAAGAGTGTGGAAAGACCTTTGCTTACAGCAGTGGACTAACTATCCACAAAAGGATCCATACAGGGGAGAAGCCATATCAATGCATGGAGTGTGGAAAGACCTTTGCTCAAACAGGCCATCTTATTCACCATAAGATGATCCACACAGGGGAGAAGCCATATAAATGCATGGAGTGTGGAAAGACCTTTGCTCAGAGCAGTAGACTTAGTTGGCACCACAAAATCCACATGGGGGAGAAGCCATATAAATGCATGGAGTGTGGAAAGACCTTTGCTCAAATTGCCCATCTTAATTCCCATAAGATGATCCACACAGGGGAGAAGCCGTATAAATGCATGGAGTGTGGAAAGACCTTTGCTCGAAGATATCATCTTAATTGCCATAAGATGAGCCACACAGGGGAAAAACCATATAAATGCATGAATTGTGGAAAGTCATTTGCTCGAAAGTATGGTCTTACTTGCCATAACAAAATCCACACAGGTGAGAAGCCATATAAATGCATGGAGTGCGGGAAGACGTTTGCTCAAAATTGTACTCTTATTTCCCATAAGATGATGCACACAGGAGAAAAGCCATTTACATGCATGGAGCGTGGAAAGAGCTTTGCTCAGAGCAGTGGACTTAAGTGCCACAACAAGATCCACATGGGGGAGAAGCCACATAAATGCATGGAGTGTGGAAAGACCTTTGCTCAAAGCAGTGGACTTACTACCCACAAAAGGATCCACACACTGGATAAGCCATATAAATGCATGGAGTGTGGGAAGAGCTTTGCTCAGAATGGTAGACTGACTTCTCATAAAAGAATCCACACTCGGGAGAAACTATGCAGCAATAGCAATTCCACTTAGACTTATATTGCACTCCACAATGCTTTACAGTTTACAAAGTCAGCATATGGTCCCCAGCAATCTGGGTCCTCATTTTACCACCTCTGAAGGACAGCACTAGCCTTTCAAAGGTTTTCATAACTACCTATGTTAGAACAACTGGTCTGTTGTCATTCAGTTCCTTGATGGAAGGTTTCTTCAGCACTGGGATGATAGTAGAACATTTGAAACAAGAAGGAACATAGCACATCTCTAGTGATTTATTGAAGATTCGGGTGAAGATCGTGGCCAATTACTGAGCAGAAACTTTTAAGCGAGAGGGAGTTATCTTGTCTCAGCCTACTGCTTTTCCTGGCTTTTGTCTGTGAAATAGATCTTGCAATTTTTTTTCTGTGATCAACAGAGGTTTTGAACCTAATGGGTTGGGGTTAGTTGTGGGAGGTGTTAGGAATAACATGGTTACCTAACTTAGTTTGGGTAAAATAATATATATAAACTATGTTAGTGAGTTTAAGTGTGTGTATCACTTTAACTGTAAAACATGTATTTTGGGTGCGGTTGTAAAATCACCATAAGAGGGAGCAAGAGAGCTCACTGTTTGCTGGCTTTTACTTTATTGCTGACAATGATGGATTGATGGTGATAACTGCGTGTTTTCCCTGCTATTGCTGAAGGAAGGAAAGAGGTTTGATTTTCTTCATATTACTGCAAAAAGAGATATATTACTAGACTGATTATTTGTAAGTTTACTGACCTCTTTTTCGACACTGGACTTTGCTAATGAATAATCCCCGGACAGACTGAACTAGTGTATGATATATGGACTGTTTGACTATGCTATAACTCTTACTGGAATAAAAACTATTTAACTGGCACAGTGTATCTGTTTTACTGAGTGTAAGCTACAACAACGTTTATCTCACATATCTGCCTGCCTGACTGACTACCGTTGCACGTTCTGCTAGGGTGTATATTCCTAACACTGGTTATGGGCCCAGGTGCACAGTCAGACTAACCAGGATATAACAGGCTTGTGAGTTAGAGTTTGTTTAGTTACACAATACTGTAAACAGACAGCTGTGTTTTATTAATTATAGTTTAATATCCAGAAAAAGATGGCACAAGTCAATTTACAAAGTTTGTCTCCAATATCCAAACTGGATGAAACAAAACTATGTTTCATGGTCTGTGAAATGCAGCCTACTTCTAAGAAGAGAAGGTTTGTGGAATATAATACAAAACCCACCAGAAGTAGATGCATGGGATCCGGAGGATGAGGATGATGCCCATAAAATACAGGAATATAAACTGAAGAATGAGCAAGCTCTCTGTATAATAGGACTGACACTCTGTGACCAGCAGCTTGTCCATATTCGTGGAGAAGAAACAGCTGCGAAATGTTGGGAGAATTTAAAGAAGATTTATGTTCGAGACAGTGTAGGAGCACATATAAATCTTACACGAAAACTGTTCAGAACACATCTTCAAAAGAATGGAGACATGCTGACTCATTTAAATACAATGAAGAGAATTTTTCAGGAACTGCATGAAAAGGAACTTATCTTCACAGAACTGCATCAGGTTTATATAATTTTGTCTTCGTTAGATGAGAGCCATGACGACTATGTAACTTCACTAGAAGTACTGCCAAAAGATAACCTTACATTAACCGACATTACTGGCAGATTAATTGAAGAAGCCAGGAGAAGGCTTGAAAGGGATCAACTCAGAAGGGAAAAACAACCCCAAGAAGAAGAGAAAATATCTTCGTCAGCATATACAATTAGAAAATGTTTTAATTGTGGAGGAAAAGGACATTTGGCTAGATTCTGCAAGAAAGCAAAAAGCCAAAACGGCAGCCAGAATGCTAAAAGGCATCAAAAGGATGGAAAAATGCTTTGAGTTAGCCATGTATAGCAACGAAACTGTGAATAATAATTTATGGGTTGTAGATAGTGGAGCATCGCACTGCATAACGAAAGATAAGAAAAGATTTGTTAAGATGTCCACGAGTTCACAGCAGATATCGTTAGCTAATGGCTGGAAAATTAAAGCAAAAGGTGAAGGCATTGCACATTGTTCTTGCATAAAAGAAAATGTAAAAATGTTATATGTACCACAACTTAAGTTTAATTTGCTTTCGGTTAGTTTTGGTTAAACTAGGTTATGTAGTTACCTTTAGGGGAGAAAACTGCATAATAGAAAAGGAAGGTAAAAAAGTGACTGCAACTTTAAAAGGTGAATTGTATGTGTTAAATGATAATTCATTAGAGGTAGCTAACACAGTTTATAAAAATGTTAAACCTCATGATGAATGCATACATTTGTTACACAGACGTTTAGGGCATATAAATTTTAAAATGCTCAAGCAAATGGTTGAACTGTCTAAAGGTATAAAACTAAAGCCTTGCAGTAAGTATTTGCACTGCAATACTTGCAGTCAAGAAAAAAGCAAGGTAATACCAGCAAATAGAATAAATGGATTTAAAACAAAGGAACCTCTAGAGGTCGTATTTGCTGATATTATAGGTCCTAAAAAACCAAGTGTGGGAGGTGCTCGTTATATATTAAGTATAATGGATCATTATTCCAGATATGGTTTCTGTTATTTAATGAAGAGTAAAACAGAAACATATCAGAATTTCTTTAATTGGTTGAAGTTTGCAGAAAGAAAAACTAAAAGGAAATTAGTAACTCTTGTAACTGATAATGGTACGGAATTTATAAACAATAAATTCAAAAATAGACTGAAGATGGCAGGTGTTGAACATAAAAAGTCTGCACCATATAGGCCACAACATAATGCCTTTATAGAAAGACGAGGCCAAACATTACAAGCAATGGCTCGTACTATGCTGTCAGATTCAGGATTACCTGAAACTTTGTGGGGAGAAGCAATAATGTGTGGTAATCATATATTGAATAATGTTGTTAACTCAACAACAGGTGAATTACCATTCACACGGTGGCATGGCAGAAAACCTGACCTAAGCTACATGCATACATTTGGAGCACCAGCATGGGTGCATATCCCTACACAACTGAGACAAAAGGGGCAACATAGGGCTAAAAGGTTATTCTTTGTAGGTTATGAATCTAATCACAAATCATACAGATTCTGGAAAAAAGGTACATCTAGAGTTTACTGTAGTGCTAGTGCACAATTCCTGGAACATGTAGGATGGGAAAAACTGGAACAAGATTCAAGTAAGGAAGTAATCATAGAAACCTACAAAAGACCAAAACAACAAATCAGTAATAAGAAGAGCGCAATTAAAGAGGAAGTACATGAAGAGCATATAGGACCAGAACAGGAAGAAATACCAGAAGAGGAAGAAATAGATAACCAGGAACAGATAGTACATGAAAGTCCACCTGTAAGCCCTGTAATACCTAGACGTTCTACACGTGTAACCAGACCACCTGACAGGTACCAAGCAAGTGTAGTTTGCCAAGTTAGTAAAGTTCCAACTACTGTTGAAGAACTTAGGATGTATCCTGCAAAGGAACAGGAAAATTGGCATAAGGCAATGGAGAAGGAACTAAATTCATTAAAGGAAATGGATGTTTATGAAAATGCTAAATTACCTCCACGTAAAAAGTCCATTGGCTGTAAATGGATATTTAAATTAAAAACAGGTAAAAATGGGACTGTTACCCATAAGGCTAGGTTGGTAGCTCAAGGATTTAATCAAACTGCATGTGATTATGATGAAGTATTTGCACCGAGTCTAAAAGCAACAACCTTGAGAGCAGCTTTAGTGTGGGCAGCTAAGAAGAATTATATTATAAATCACTTAGATGTAGAAACTGCCTATCTGCATGCACCATTGCAGCACACTATATATTTAAAGAAACCTGTAGGAATCAAGGATGATAAAACTAATAATGACTGTTGGAAACTTAAAAAGAGTCTCTATGGATTAAAACAATCTGGTTATGAATGGAACCAATATATTGTTAAGGAGTTAAACAATATAGGGTTTAAAGCAGGTTTAGCTGATCCATGTGTATTTAAGAGAGAGACTAATGGAATAGTGTCATTATTACTGTTGTTTACAGATGATATTGCCTTAATTACAAAAACTAATAATGAAGCTACTGAAATAATATCATTATTAAGAGGATAAAATTAAAGCAATTAGGAGAGATAAGCCAGTATTTAGGATTGACAATAAACAAAACCAAGAGTGGCTTTAAGATATCTCAAGAAGATAAAATTTACCAATTGCTAAAAACGTATAAAATGGAACTTTGTAAGCCGGCAAAAACTCCAATGAGTCAGGAATTTTGCCGAACTGATGCTCAAAGTTCAAAATTCGATAAGACTATTTATCAGTCATTAATTGGTAGTTTATCGTATATTAGTAATTGGTCAAGGCCAGACATTGCATATGGCGTTAATCAATTGGCAAGATTCAAGGCTGAACCCACTGAAAGTCACTGGCAAGTGCTAAAGCGTATATTAAGGTATCTTAAAAAGACAATGCACTATGCATTGTATTTGGAGCCAAAAGACGATTTGTTTTAAGTGCATATGCTGATGCAAGTTTTGCAACAGACATAAACACTAGGAAATCAACTTCAGGTACGGCTATACTGTTAGGAAAAGCACTAATTGGTTGGAGGTCAATTAGACAGCAACACATAAGTATGTCCACAATGGAAGCAGAATTTTCATGTCTATCTTTATTATGTACTGATTTAATTCTGTATAAACAGTTGTTATTGGATATGGGAATAACTGTTAATGATTCTATTGTAGTTTATGAGGACAATCAAGCAGCCATACGGTTGGCTACAAATATTGCTGTAAAAACGAGATCTAAGCATACTGATCTTAGATATTTGAATGTAAGGCAATCTGTAAAAAATGGTTTAATAAGACTGGAATATTGCATGACTGAAGAAAATTTTGCTGATCAGTTTACAAAAGCCCAAGGTGCACTAAAGCACAAGGAAAGTTGTGAAAACTATGGGTTAAAGTTGTAAATAGATATATATGTTATTATATTACCCCAAAGGGGAGAATGTTAGGAATAACATGGTTACCTAACTTAGTTTGGGTAAAATAATATATATAAACTATGTTAGTGAGTTTGTGTGTATCACTTTAACTGTAAAACATGTATTTTGGGTGCAGTTGTAAAATCACCATAAGAGGGAGCAAGAGAGCTCACTGTTTGCTGGCTTTTACTGGATTGCTGACAATGATGGATTGATGGTGATAACTGCGTGTTTTCCCTGCTATTGCTGAACGAAGAAAAGAGGTTTGATTTTCTTCATATGTCTACTGCAAAAAGAGATATATTACTGGACTGATTATTTGTAAGTTTACTGACCTCTTTTTCGACACTGGACTTTGCTAATGAATAATCCCCGGACAGACTGAACTAGTGTATGATATATGGACTGTTTGACTATGCTATAACTCTTACTGGAATAAAAACTATTTAACTGGCACAGTGTATCTGTTTTACTGAGTGTAAGCTACAACAACGTTTATCTCACATATCTGCCTGACTGACTGACTACCGTTGCAAGTTCTGCTAGGGTGTATATCCCTAACAGGAGGTTTGGCTGTTGTTGGTGAATCCTCCAGCCTATCTAGTGCTTTTTTTGTTAAGTAAGAGGTTTTAAAACAAAGATGAGTATCAGTGGAGATTAACGTTATCATTTGGCCTGAAAGTGATCTGTGGATGCCAATATTTAAGTGGTGCAGATTCCCTAATCATTTCAAGTAACTCCCTCTGATGAGTATATCCACTAGACTAGAGCAGAGTTGCAGGCAGAAATGCAATTAGTCCTAAATCCCTTAATATTGTTTCAGTTCATTTGTCAGAAATGGTGTAGCTTCTCCCGCTTGGGCGGGGGGTTGGACTAGATGACCTACAAGGTCCCTTCCAACTCTGATTATCGGTTATCCTGTTATCAAATTTTTATTCCTTTGCTTACTATTGTCAGTCTGCCTTTCCATCCTGCTTCACATTATGTAATACAAGTAATAACTGAGAAGGAAAACGATAAGGAGAATGGGGTTAGTGATGCTGAATTAGAAAATGCAACTCATAGGCTCTTTGTCCTAATTTTGTGGTGATCTTCCTCTGCCTTCCCTTGTGTTGCCCATATCTCTGGACTCACACAATCTTATCAATTTCTTTTTTATGTGAGGTCTCCAGAACTGGACACAGTATTCCAAATGGTATCTCACTAAAGCCCTATGTAGAGGGATAGGACCTCCTTTTTGCTGATGGTGATACATCTGGTGATGCCTCTCAGAATTTTGTTTGCCTTCACATTTACCTGGCCACAATGTTTACTTATTTTGCAGTTATCATTGTTTCAGTGCCATGGCAACTACTTTCACATAGTCGTGTAAAAAAAGGGAAGAGAAAGCAGTGGTAGGGAAATGTGGGTATATATTAAGTTCCCATAGGTAGACAGCCTATTGGCCAACCCAGGAAGTCCCTGATTTACAATAATTTATCAAGTAACCATTCAAAGTTACAATGGCAATGAATGATAGTTCTGACTTCCTTCCTCCTTCCCTCCCAAGTTAGGCATACTCCAGGGTTTCAGAATGAAAACCACTCCAGTATGCTAACATTGCAAAGGATCGATCAAGAAGGAAACTGTTTGGAAATCAATGGGGATGAAAATAATATTACTTTAAGAACTACTTCAAAAAATTACTTCTGTCCTTCCTGATGAAACACGCAGAAATGTGAATGGGAACTTTCTCTGGGATGTCAGGATACCAAAAATAATCAATAAAGGAAAATATGTGTCGTACCCAGTTGAAATAAAGGCTTCTTGGTGTTCTCTGAGCTTGTGAAATGCAGACATTTCATTAGCCAAACTAGGGAACCTGATCAGTGCATCATCAGAGCACCAACCAACAACCTCAGATGGCACCAAGGATCCTTCAGTCCAACTTGTGTCCACTGTGTCAAATTATGATCTGAGTCTACCAGGATGAATGGAGGAGGGACCTTTTTCGGTCAAAAACCTCTTATGTGATGGAATAATGACAGATATCAATGTAGTATTTGTGGAAAAAGCTTCAGGGTGAACAATTTGTCTTTCAGACAAGGGGCCAGAATGAGCAGAAGCTGAAACAAATGCATGGGCGAAAGATATTTTTCAAGCATTAGGGCCACATTTTTGTCTTTTTATGGTGTGTCGTAACATTAAGGTAGCTTAAAATTAAGTATCAGTCATGTAGTTACTTGTTAAACATGCATAAAATTCTTTGTTGCATTAAAAATTGCTAACCCACTAAAGCGTTTGGATGGCCTTGGAGAGGGGAGGGGGGAATATTTCAGCTGCTGCTCAGTTGAAGCTGTTTTTTCAAATATCCTTATTAAATATTTTGTGTCCAACTGGAGAAAAGAAAGATACAGAAAAAAAAACCCCAGATGTTACCTCCATTTCTTAAAATGGATTTTTAACCACTTTTCCATCCTTTTACATTGTTTTGCTCCCTGTAGCTAACCTCTGTGTGTCATTGTCAACTCCAAATCTGGTCGAATGTTCTCATAGCAATGGAGCCTTGGGCTTTTCTTGTTTTTGCTTTTTCATTTTATTTTTCCTCTTTTCATATACGGTCTAATGATATATCCTTGCCTTAAATTCTCCAAGGGGCTTAAGCTTCCTAGTCACATTTCTTGAGCTGAATTTCTTAATCAATCCCTCTGTAAAAATGGTTTTTCCTCATCAGGTTTTAGCTTTATATTCCTTTTTCAGCATCTTCTTTCATCCAAAAAGGCTGGAGGGGGTCTCTGCCTTTTCTGCTCCCCCTTCGCTGAGAGGCTGAACTTCACAATTTGAGAAGGGCAGCTGCATGTATTGAATTAAAAAATGAAATAAATAAATGATTAAAATCATTTTCCTGATTGTGACTTTCCTGTCTGTGTCCAATTGTACCCTATGACTATCAGGATTCTTGATTAATGTACCTTTTCTTTATGTATCCTGAGAGTATTTACATCAAGACAAATTCCTTGTGTGTCCAATCACACGTGGCCAATAAAGTATTCTATTCTATTCTATTCTATTCTATTCTATTCTATTCCTTGTTCCCAAAAACCGCATGACACAAGCTAGGTTTCCAACAGAGGCTCCTGGTCCTCATCTTCTGACCGCCCGGCTGTTTCTGACAACATTTGGCCCCTTTTGAGGCCTCCCACAACCTCTGAGGAGCCTTCATGGAGGCGGTTCTTGAGAGAAGCGAGTTCAAATTCCCCAGAGATTTTTCTCCATCTCCACAGACGGTTCCTGTACAGAAAGGAGAGGAAGACGGAGAAAGAGCCATCTTTGGAGACGTCGAAGCCTTTGACAGGGATCCATTGAGAGGGGCCTTTCCTCCTGCTCTCAAGCCCAACATCCCCGCCCTCTCCCTTCCCCTCAGACGCACTCCTCTTCCCCGCCCGTTCTACAATCCTGCCACTTTGCGGCACATCCAGCGGGGGAGCCCTCCGCCAAAGGAAGGGAACTTCCGGTGCTTCAGCCATTGGTCCACTGGAAGGCGAACCTCACAGCTAGCTGTGTTGGGTGAGGGGGAGGCCGGGAAAGAAGTGACATCACAAACGCTTGCCGCTCTAGGACGCCGCACTCCTTCTCCTTAACCCCTGGGGCTCCGCAGGCGGCGAGATGCTGCTGTAGAGTTTTTCGGGGGGTGAGATCCCGACGTGTTCCGGGTGAGGGGGGGCGGTTCCCGGGCAAAGAAGCGTGGCGGCCTCTCCAACTGCCTCCTTCCCGGACCTGCGTTGGAATCAGCCGCTTGAGGCTCCGGGCAGGTTGGCTGAAGGTGGTTCAGTGGCTGAATTCCACTTTCTCATTTTTGCTGTTGGTTTTTATTTACATCTCTGGTACAACAACTCGAAGCCATTTGAAATCTTTGCAAGCCAAAATTTTCCCTTGGGGGGAAAAAGATCAGAATAACTTGCAGCGATCCGTTGTGCAGTTCCAGAAATGGTCCTGTGAAGGAAAAGGCATCTGGAGATCCACCAGAGTCCTTGGACCCATTTGAGTTGCTCTGCAGGAGAGAGAAAGGATGGAGACACAACCTTTTGCAAAGGAGGGAAGCGGAAAAGGCCCTTCCGCTCTTCAGCCTGGGAAGGGTGGGGAGACCTGGACAAGACCTGGTCAGAAGATCCTGGAGGACGAAACCATCCTCCCTTCAGAAGTCCAGCCCTGGAAGTTCATCCAATGCCAGGAGGCTGAGGGTCCTCGAGGACTTTGCAGCCAACTCCATGACTTATGTAGGCGATGGCTGAGACCAGAAAAGCACACCAAAGCCCAGATGCTAGACCTGGTTGTTCTGGAGCAGTTCCTGGCTCTTCTTCCTCCAGAGATGGAGAGCTGGGTGCGGGAGTATGGAGCAGAGACCAGCTCCCAGGCGGTGGCCCTGGTGGAAGGCTTCCTCCTGAGCCAGGTGGAGGAAAACAAGGAGCAGGTCGAGTTGCAGGTGAGAGCTCAAAAGAGAATAGAGAATGTGTTTGAATACTTCACCCCTTCTTCCCAAACTTCTCTGACGTTCATAATATGTGGCGAAGTCCCACCAATTCTTGTAGGACATTGTTCCATGGTTTTCTCACTCAACCACCCGGGTGGATATTGGGGGCTTTGAGGTTGTGTTCCGAATGTAGGAATCCATTTTACGTCCTGTGATGTACATTAATTCTTTTTTTCCTTCCTCCAATTTGAAGTGCTGCACTGTGGAGATCAGAGATCCCGAGGAAAAGAAGAAACCATCAAATCCGCCTCAGGAATTATTTTTCAGGAGGATCCCTTGGAAAGATCAAAGTCGGGGCACCTCAGGAGGTAATTGAACATCTTCCGATTACCCCCTTCGCTCTCTTTTCTCGTCTATACAATACCTCCTCCTATTTATACTTCTCCACACTAATTGCATCTGTAGATAATCACCCAGTGACCCTCTTTAGGGTGAGCCGCCGCCTCCTGGGGAAGGAGGAGGCTGAGCTGCACCTGAAGGGGCATGCTGAGGAATTTGTAGGTTTTTTGGAAGACAAAATCGCGCGACTTCATTCCCAGTTAGATGCCAGCATGGTTGCTGGTCTGGTGGAGGCCCTTGAGGCAGGTTCTTGCTATGTTATCTGGGAACGGTTTGACCCTGTTGCTCCTGAGGAAGTGGACAGGATCCTAGGGAGTATGTGTGCAAACACCCATGTTTTAGAGCCATGTCCCTCCTGGCTTGTGAAAGCTTCCCGGGAGGTGACAAGTAGGTGTACTCTGGCGGTGATTGATGCTTCCCTACAGGAGGGGATAGTCACCCAGCACTTTTAAAAAGGCTGTAGTCTGCCTTCTTCTTTAGAAGCCATTGCTGGATTCCACTCTGTCAGATCATTTCCGACCTCTCTGCAATCTTCCCTTTTTGGAGAAGGTGGTTACGCGGCAGGTCTAGAAGTTTCTGGATGATGATGGATTATCTAGATCCCTACCAGTCAGGATTCAGGCCTGGATTTGGGACAGAAACTGCATTGGTTGCGACTTTGGATGATCTCTGGGGTAGCGCATCCATCCTTGGTCTACTTGACCTCTCGGCTGCTTTTGATACCATCGACCATTGTATTCTCCAGGGGCATCTTTGGGGGATGGGAATGGGAGGCCTTGTGCTTTCCTGGCTAACTTCCTTCCTCTGCAGCTGCTCTCAGTCAGTGTTGATAGGAGGGGAGAGATACAGCACTCGTCCACTGCTTTGCGGGTTTTTGCAGGGCTCAATACTCTCTCCACTCCTGTTCAACATTTATATGAAGCCGCTGGGTGACCTGATGATACTCAGCTGTCTGTCTTGGCCAATGGTGGGTTAAGTGATGCTATGTCCTCTCTCTCGCAGTACCTGGAGGCTGTTAGGGGCTGGATGGGGAGCAACAGGTTCAAACTAAACCCTGGCAAAACCAAGTGGCTCTGGGTTTGGGGTTCGTTGGCCAAGGGAGAATGGTCACTTCTGGTCTTGGATGGGATGGCACTATCCCAAACAGATCCTGTGTGTAAACTGGGGGTTGTCCTGGACTCACGACTCCTGCTAGAAGAGGTCGTGGCCAGGAGGGCCTTTGCGCAACTACAGGTTGAACTGACCATCCTTACGGTCACTCATGCCCTAGTCACTTCCCTTCTTGACTATTGCAATATGCTCTACATGGAGTTACCCTTGAAGAGCATCCGATAGTGCCAGTTGGTGGAAAACACAGCAAACTGCATGGTTTTGAGCAGACCCTGGTTTGCACATGTATCACCTCTCCTGCAGGAGCTGCGTTGGCTGCCAATTTCCAGATGCAATTCAAGGTGCTGGTTGTGACTTTTAAAGCCCTTCATGACTAGAGACAAGGTTATCTGAGGGACTGTCTCTTACTGGTTACATCTGCCTGACTCACCAGAGTGGGGAGGCAGGGAATGTTGCATGTCCCATCCTCTAGGGAGAAACACCTGGTGAGACCCAGAAAAAGGGCCTTCTCCATGGTGGCTCCCTCTCTCTGGAACATCATCCCTCGAGATTAGAATGGCCCCAATTCTAGCACACTTTCGGAAGGCGCTCAAGACTTGGTTCTGGCAGCGGGCCCGGGGAACCCAGAGCTGTCGCCAGGATGGGGGAGGGGGGAGGGGATTTTATTATTTTAATATATAGTTCTCCCTTTATTAGTTTTTTTTAAAAAAAAAAAAACAAGTTTTTTATTAGTTTTTGAAGACAAACAAAACATAAACCTTGTACACATTTAACCTCTTTCCCTTGTAAATTTTTACAAGGCAGATAATACAATATTTTATACAATGTGATTTTAATATTTCTTCTCATTGAATTTAATCATCATATTCATATTTCCCTCTGTCTTGTTTGCAATTATTCTCCTCCCGCTTTCCTCCAAGGTTTTACCAGCTCTCACATAAACAGAAACACACAAAACACATAAAATAAAACTTCTTTTTCAAAAAAGTAGCTTGGCCCCGGATTACCACTCTTTGTATGGACTTCAATTAAGTTCATATTCATCTTATACGCCATTACCTATCTTAATTACCATTCTGTAATTTCTTTGTAGCTTCTCCCCGCTTTCCTCTCTTCTTAATTCTATTTTATTTATTAACTTAATTTAAATCATTATATTTCTATCCTTTGTCCATTATTTTCCAATTATCTATATATTTCATTCCCCATAGTAAAATAAAAAAAATTTCTCCTGAAATCACAAATCAAAGTATGATGCCTTTCCATCGCACCTCTAAATTAATATTTAAGGTAACTCCAAATTCCCTATCTGATTCTGCTTAGTACATACTACTTACAAAAGAAAAAAGAAAAAAATAGTGAATCCATAACATAATTAAATATATCATGAAACATTAAATCTCATAACATTTCAATTATCTATTTCAAAAGCAAGTATCACAATAATATATTCATACTAACATCCACGCAGTAATCAATTAAGCTCTACATTTAAACTAAATATTTTAAACCTTATTTTATTAAATCTTAAATTCTACCATTATGAAACCTTTAATATTTTAGTCTTTACTCAGATCTTATAAAATTATAATTTTTTATTTTTAATACAAATACTACAATACTACAATACTACAATATCATATGTACCTTGCAGAATCCTTTTAAAACCAAATTATATTACCCTTTATCCCTAAAAAACCATTTCTTTTTCACATCTTGTTTAATGCCTTCGTGGCCTTTTTCCCCCTTCTTCCTCCCTGTCTTATCCCGTCTGGTCTTTTTACCCCCCTTAACTTCCCCTCTCTGTTTTATTTCTCTTCCCTTTTGCTTTCTAACCTCATATTGATTTTGCATTTTATTTTGTTCTTTCTTAAATATTTTTTTAAGTCTTATATCCTTTTTTCCCCCTTTCTTTCTTCTTTCTTTCTTAAGCACCTCTATGGGTTCATTAAAGATGGCTTCTTCTTCTTCATCTTCTTCCATCAATTGTTGTATTTGCTGATAAGTAGCAAGCGCCATTTCTAAAAAGCAAAAAATTTGTCCCACATCATCTTTCTTTATTTTGCCATATTCCTCTCTCAGTTCATCAGCAGATAAAATCATTGTAAGTCCTCTTCTTCTTTTTCTTAAAACAGCCAAAGATATTTCCAAGCTTAAAGTAAGTCCCAAAGTCCCAAAGTCACCAAACAATCCAAACAAAGCACAAAGTTCTTCCCTTCTTCCTGGGTTAAAATCAGTTGCAAAGGGAGAAAAAGAAAGCCAGTCTGTATTTTAAGTTCTTATTGCAGTAACTTCCAATCTCTAAAATCTTCCAGGCATCTCCTTCAACAGAATCTTAGTATAAATTTTCCTTTTGTCCTCTCCCTTCCCATTTATAACCAGAAGCTTTAGATTTTTACCTTTTATAAAGTAGTAGCATTTTCAGCATTCATTCGTTAATTCCATGTGGAAGGAGAGTAAACTTTCACTTGAAACACTTTCACTCGCCGCTTGCCAATCTCTTCTGGAAACAAAGTATCTTTCAAACAAAAAACCAAATCTCAGATTTCAGGGTATTAAATATATCCTCTAATCCCAGTTCAGCCAAAATAACTTTCGCTTCAAAAATTTCTCCTTCTTCCTCCAGCACGATCTTGTCCGGTTGCTGACTTCTTTGTGGCGGCCATTGCTGACCGCCGCTGGACCGACTTGGTGGGGAAGGGGTCTGCGAATACCCCAACCCCTTGTCCGGATCCTCCCTATCTTCGGTTGCCTCTACGGGGCAACCTTATCCTCCGGACCCGTCTGGGTCGGAGGAACCAAGCGCGGCTAGCGCGGCGGGGATCGCAGAGATCGCGAAACCCCACCGCCTCCGAAGCCGACAAACCGGAAGTTTTGTGCAGACCCTGGTTTGCACATGTATCACCTCTCCTGCAGGAGCTGCGTTGGCTGCCAATTTCCAGATGCAATTCAAGGTGCTGGTTGTGACTTTTAAAGCCCTTCATGACTAGAGACAAGGTTATCTGAGGGACTGTCTCTTACTGGTTACATCTGCCCGACTCACCAGAGTGGGGAGGCAGGGAATGTTGCATGTCCCATCCTCTAGGGAGAAACACCTGGTGAGACCCAGAAAAAGGGCCTTCTCCATGGTGGCTCCCTCTCTCTGGAACATCATCCCTCGAGATTAGAATGGCCCCAATTCTAGCACACTTTCGGAAGGCGCTCAAGACTTGGTTCTGGCAGCGGGCCCGGGGAACCCAGAGCTGTCGCCAGGATGGGGGAGGGGGTGGAGGGGATTTTATTATTTTAATATATAGTTCTCCCTTTATTAGTTTTATTGTTTTAATATGGGTCTGATATTTTGTAAGCTGCCTTGAGTCGTCGTGCAAATTGGCAGCATATAAATTGTCTAAAATAAATAAATATTTTGTTAATGATTTATTTTGAAATTATTTATTCCTTACAGAGAAACAAAGAATGAAACGGTCTGGTTTTTATGACAGTGATCAAACAACGGTTGGACCTGCAAATCAAGTAAGAAAGGGAAAAGTTATCAGATTTGCTTTCTCCCTTCAGGAAGTGAAGTGGGTGTTTGGAGTGGATTATTTTTGCGTCCTCCCACAACAGGGACAGCAGAATAGCAGGTTGAAGTTGCTATCAGTCAACATAGCTTCCTCTAGTTATCTTGTTCTGCAAGGTACTCCTCCAACTTTGCGTTTACAAGAAACACTTCTTTTAAAGTCCTTCAAGAATTAGGATTAAACGTATCACAGTGGCAGCAACTTCTACATCCCCCCATTCTTTTTATAAGTCATCAATCTCATAAGGTACAGATTAACAGAGTTGGAAGGGACTTATAGGTCATCTAGTCCAACCCCCTACACCATTTCTGACAGTTGGCAGACTGGTCTCTTAAAAGCTCCCAATGATGAACCTCCCACAACTTCTGAAGGAAACTTCTGTTCCATTGGTTGATTGCTTTCACTGTCAGAAAATTTCTCCATTATTCCTTGCCTGGCCTTCAGGTGCTTTGGAAAATAGCTTGACCCCCTCTTCTCTGTGGCAGCCCTTCAAATGTTGGAACACTGCTATCATGTCTCCCCTGGCCCTTCTCTTCAGTAGACTAGCCATGCCCAGTTCCTGCAATCGTTCATGTATGTTTTAGCCACCAGTCCCCTCATCATCCTAGTTGCCTGTTTCCTAAATGTAGCACATTATATTTCTCACCATTGAATTTCATTTTGTTAGAAGGTGCCAATCTGTCGATCCTTCTATACCGTGAGCCTATCTTGTGGAGTGTTGGTGTTCCTATCCATTTGGTCTTGTTTGCAAATTTGATGAATTCCCCTCCTATTGCCTTGTTTAAATCATTGATGAAGTTGAACAGATCTTGCAAATCCTCCTGTTTTTTTCTTTTTTCCATGTTCAGGAGAGTCTGGTGTCCTTTGAGGAAGTGGCTGTGTATTTCTCTGAGGAGGAATGGTCTCGGCTGGATCCTGACCAAAAAGTGCTGCATTCGGAAGTCATGCTTGAAAACCATAGGAACGTGGCCTCTCTGGGTAAGAGTTTTGTTGTCCTAAATCAGAGAGGTCAAGAAGACAGATTATAGTTACTTTTTATTTTAAAAAATCACTAATCAGATATAACCTCCTAGAAGGGAAAAGGAAAGTATCCAGCCTTCTGGTACTCCAAGGAAGGAAAGAGTCAATGCTTAGATACTTTTCGGTCATTTCTTATCTGGATTTTTCCATTTCTACTTGAACTTATCTGTGGAGGCTGAAAAGAATGAGGTGTGCTTTTGTGTGTCCTCTGGAGGTCGTGTGAGAAGAATGTGTTGTCATTTGTCCTCTGAAACCTCCCCAACTTGTGTGAGAACAGAACTTTCACGCTCAGGCCATGGAAGAACCTTCTCCCAATCCAATTCAAGGACAAAGGCCTCATGCAGTGTGACTCAGAGCATCCTAGGGTACAGGTGATCCCCGAATTACAACAGTTCACTAAGTGACCATATCAAGTTATGACCTAGCCCTTTCCCAAGTACTTAAGACTCAGTCCTGAAATTACGAATGCTGCAGCACCACGGCTGCCATTCACACTTACAAATAACAACAGAGGCGCTACAACAACAATCGCCCTATCTATAACCCCACCCCAGTCTGCCGGGACTTACGTTGCGACGATATGTTGAGCCATCAGTTTTTCCCCCTGCTTTGGTGCATTTGCAGAAAGGACTAATGTAGTGAGAGATAGGCAAGATTAGTAGTGGAAATCTTACACAAAAGATCACACATGATCTCGCACTACAGTACTTTAGTCCTCCGTTCACTGCTAACCAAGGCCTGCACAGGACCCAGGGCAAAATGCTTTGCAAACAAAGGGAAGGCCCCTTTGTTTTCAAAGACATTTGGCCTAGATCTTGTGCAGTCCTCAGTTCTTAAAAGAACACAGGCCTGCTGTCAGGGTTCCGGTAGTTACCCCCATTAAAATCATGAGTCCCTAGCCAGATTTTAAAAGCTTAAAAAGATTTATTAGGAGTAGACATGCCGGTGCTGCAATGCCATTCATTGTCACCCTTGACCCTGGATTTCCCCACCCCCTGGGTGTATCATAATTCATATTCTCCAATGGGGCACATCCATAGCCAAAAATCACCAATCATTCTCTCCAGTTAGAATTTTGTGGGGCAGGAACTTTGGTCACCTGGAAACTATCTATGAAAACATTTCTTGAATGAAGTTTCGGTTTTGTAAGCTGCTACACTACTCCCCCCTCCTTTTCTGCTGGCAACTCTAAAAGAGCAGAGAAATATTTTATGAGTTGACACCTGAAATACTGCGGTGCCAGACCATGTGAGACTAGTAGCCTGAGATCTTGCACTACTGGTCCCGTGTGATCTCACGCTAAAATAGTTTAGGCCACCGTTCTGTGCGCACAGAAGCCTGTACCAGATCTGGCAAAAATCCCTTTGCAAATAAAACTTTGGGCAGCGAAATAGCCACTCTTGAAACCTCCCAACCTTTACAGTCTCCATGCGAAGAGTGTTTGCAAGCCAAAGTCTCATCGCTGGGATCAAGCAACAGGCCGAGCCGGGGTCCTGCCTCCTCGAGAGTTGTCGTGTAGCAGCTGCTCCAACGTGCATCAGGGAAGAAGGAGCTTCTTTCAAAATGGTTTCAGTTCTCACAGGTCTCTGCTGAAATTAACCCACCCCAATAAATCTTAAGTTTCTCCTAATTCTTCCTTGGATGTTTCCCCTAATTTTTTCTTAACTCAAAAGAGACGTTGAGTGAAATATGCATGTATATAGATAATTGTAAAGATATGTTTTCTAGATATTTTCAAAGCTTGGGTGGCTCATGAATATAGAAATCACCATGTCTATATCACACCACTGTAAGCATACAAATGTTCAATATAATGGAATTTCGGAAAAATTCAAAAGGAAATTCATTTGACTTTGTACAGTTTGACCTTTTCTCTAACCTTGTTATCATTATAATTTCTCTTTTCCTTTGAAGGTAACAATGGGCAGGAGAGTCAAGATTCCTGTGAACAGTCCCAAGTGATCAATGCTAAAGATGGAATGGAGAAGTTTGGAATTCGAACAGAATTCGTAAGACATGAGAGAAACCAGTCAAATAATTGGAATCAGGAAACCTCATGTTCCACTGATGCTCTGATGCAAGACTTTCTTGCCCAGCAAGAGAAAATAAGGAAAAAATATACTGGGAAAAGTGTGAAGCCAATCAAAGTTAAACTACATGTAAATGAACACTATTTAAGCCAAAACAAAGGAGAAGATACTACAAGAAGACAAAATGGACAAAATTACAATGAGACATTCATTCCTTCTCTTGGAAATCAGTTCCTTATACCTCAAAAAGTGATTGACACAAAAGAGAAGCCTTATAAATGTTTGGAAAGTGGAACATGTTTTAGAACAAGCAGGCAACTTCCTTCCCATGAAAGGATTCACACTGGGGAGGAGCTCTACAAATGCAGAGAGTGTGGTAAGAGGTTCAGAAGAGGTAGTAATCTTATTTCCCATAAAAGGATCCACTCAGGAGAGAAACCATATAAATGCATGGAGTGTGATAATACCTTTGCTCAAAGAGGGAGTCTTATTTCCCATAAGATGATCCACACAGGGGAGAAGCCATATAAATGCATGGAGTGTGGAAAGACCTTTGTTCAAAGAGGGCATCTTAATTGCCATAAGATGATCCACACAGGGGAGAAGCCATATAAATGTATGGAGTGTGGAAAGAACTTTGCTTCCAGGAGTGGACTTACTATCCACAAAAGGATCCATACAGGGGAGAAGCCATTTCAATGCATGGAGTGTGGAAAGACCTTTGCTCAAAGAGGCCATCTTATTCGCCATAAGATGATCCACACAGGGGAGAAGCCGTATAAATGCATGGAGTGTGGAAAAACCTTTGCTTACAGCAGTGGACTTTCTGTCCACAAAAGGATCCACACAAGGGAAAAGCCATTTCAATGCATGGAGTGTGGACAGGCCTTTGCTCAAAGAGGTAATCTTATTCGCCATAAGGTGATCCACAAAGGGGAGAAGCCATATAAATGCATGGAGTGTGGAAAGACCTTTGCTTATAGTAGTGGACTTACTATGCACAAAAGGATCCACACAGGGGAGAAGCGATATAAATGCATGGAGTGTGGAAAGACATTTTCTCAGAGCGGTGGACTTAGTTGCCACAACAAGATCCACACGGGGGAGAAGCCATATAAATGCATGGAGTGTGGAAAGACCTTTGCTCAAATTGCCCATCTTAATTCCCATAATATGATCCACACAGGGGAGAAGCCGTATAAATGCAAGAATTGTGGAAAGACCTTTGCTTATAGTAGTGGACTTACTAGCCACAAAAGGATCCACACAGGGGACAAGCCGTATAAATGCATGGAGTGTGGAAAGACCTTTGGTTACAGTAGTGGACTTAATATCCACAAAAGGATCCACACAGGGGAGAAGCCATATAAATGCAAAGAGTGTGGAAAGACCTTTGCTTACAGTAGTGGACTTACTATCCACAAAAGGATCCACACAGGGGAAAAGCCATTTCAATGCATGGAGTGTGGAAAGACTTTTGCTGAAAGAGGCCATCTTATTCGCCATAAGGTGATCCACAAAGGGGAGAAGCCATATAAATGTATCGAGTGTGGAAAGACCTTTGCTTATAGTAGTGGACTTACTATCCACAAAAGGGTTCACACAGGGGAGAAGCGGTATAAATGCATGGAGTGTGGAAAGACATTTTCTCAGAGAAGTGGACTTACTTACCACAAGAAGATCCACACGGGGGAGAAGCCATATAAATGCATGGAGTGTGGAAAGACCTTTGCTCAAATTGCCCATCTTAATTCCCATAAGATGATCCACACAGGGTAGAAGCCGTATAAATGCATGGAGTGTGGAAAGACCTTTGCTCGAAGATATCATCTTAATTGTCATAAGATGAGCCACACAGGGGAGAAAACATATAAGTGCATGAATTGTGGAAAGTCATTTTCTCGAAAGTATGGTCTTACTTCCCATAACAAAATTCACACAGGAGAGAAGCCATATAAATGCATGGAGTGTGGGAAGACCTTTGCTCAAAATTGTAGTCTTATTTCCCATAAGATGATCCACACAGGAGAAAAGCCATTTAAATGCATGGAGTGTGCAAAGAGCTTTGTTCAGAGCAGTGGACTTAATTGCCATAACAAGATCCACATGGGGGAGAAGCCACATAAATGCATGGAGTATGGGAAGACCTTTGCTCAGAATGGTAGACTTCTCATAAAAGAATCCACACTCGGGAGAAACTATGCAGCAATAGCAATTCCACTTAGACTTATATTGCACTCCACAATGCTTTACAGTTTACAAAGTCAGCATATGGTCCCCAGCAATCTGGGTCCTCATTTTACCACCCTCTGAAGGATAGCACTAGCCTTTCAAAGGTTTTCATAACTACAGATGTTAGAGCAACTGGTCTGTAGTCATTCAGTTCCTTGATGGAAGATTTCTTCAGCACTGGGATGATAGTAGAGCATTTGAAACAAGAAGGAACATAGCACATCGCTAGTGATTTTTTGAAGATTCGGGTGAAGATCGTGGCCAATTAGTCAGCAGAAACTTTTAAGCGAGAGGGAGTTATCTTGTCTCAGCCTACTGCTTTTCCTGGCTTTTGTCTGTGAAATAGATCCTGCAATTTTTTTTTTCTGTGATCAACAGAGATTTTGAACCTAATGGGTTGGGGTCAGTTGTGGGAGGTTTGGCTGTTGTTGGTGAATCCTCCAGCCCATCTAGTGCTTTTTTTGTTAAGTAAGAGGTTTTAAAACAAAGATGAGTATCAGTGGAGATTAAGGTTATCATTTGGCCTGAAAGTGATCTGTGGATGCCAATATTTAAGTGGTGCAGATTCCCTAATCATTTCAAGTAACTCCCTCTGATGAGTATATCCACTAGACTAGAGCAGAGTTGCAGGCAGAAATGCAATTAGTCCTTAATCCGTTACTATTGTTTCAGTTCATTTGTCAGAAATGGTGTAGCTTCTCCCGCTTGGGCGGGGGGTTGGACTAGATGACCTACAAGGTCCCTTCCAACTCTGATTATCTGTTATCCTGTTATCAAATTTTTATTCCTTTGCTTACTATTGTCACAGTCTGCCTTACCATCCTACTTCACATTATGTAATACAAATAATAACTGAGATTGAAAACCATAAGGAGAAAGGGGTTATAGTGATGCTGAATTAGAAAATGCAACTCATAGGCTCTTTGTCCTAATTTTGTGGTGATCTTTCTTTGCCTTTCCTCGTGTTGCCCATCTCTGGACTCGCACAATCTTATCAATATCTTTTTTTATGTGAGGTCTCCAGAACTGGACACAGTATTCCAAATGGTATCTCACTAAAACCCTATGTAGAGGGATAGGACCTCCTTTTTGCTGATGGTGATACATCTGGTGATGCCTCTCAGAATGCTGTTTGCCTTCACATGTACCTGGCTACAATGTTTACTTATTTTGCAGTTATTGTTAGGAATATAAGTCACCTAATAGGTATTTGGGTTAGAAATATATAAACCAGGATAAACATTTTAGTACTATATCTTTAAGGGAATGCAAGAGCATGCAATTGAGTGTGGTTTCTCAAACAGCCATAAGATGGAGCCAGAAACCTGGTTTGTTTAGTCTTAGTCTCAGAAGAGAGTGTGTCTGAGTGAGTATATCTGTTTCCTTCTGTTGGAAAGTATTGGCGTTGCTCCATTTCTTCTAATTGACTGATATTACTGGATTTAATGTAAGTCTGTTACTGAACTGTTTTTGACACTGGAATTTGATATTTGGATTATCCCTGGATGAAAACTGACTGATTTTACCTGTGAATGACTTTTGGACTGCCTATTTTGGACTTTGCTTAAACCTTTCTGGAAGTAAAAACCTACATTTACTGTACAGTGTATCTGTGTGCTCTGTGTGTATTATTCCAACATTACTCTCAAATACGTCTCCCTGTATGCGCTCATTCTCCTAACAGGGAATTACCTCAACATTGGTTATGGGCCCAGGCCATACCAGGCTTAGATAACTGAGTGTGAATGCACAGTACTGTATACAGACAGCTGTTTACTGTTTAATTGTGGGTTACTATCCTGGTAAAGATGGCACAAGTCACTTCAACAAGTCTATCACTGATAACCCGGTTGGATGGAACAAAGTATGTTTCCTGGTCTATGAAGTGCAGTCTACTTCTGCGTAAAGAAGGTTTATGGAATGTAGTTCAAGACCCAACAGAAGTAAATGCTTGGGATCCAGAAAATGAGGATGATGCCAAGAAACTTGCTGACTTTAACCAGAACAACGAACGAGCTCTTTGTATAATTGGACTAACACTGAGTGATCAGTAGCTAGTCCATATTTGTGGAGAAGAGTCTGCTGCTAAGTGTTGGGACAATTTGAAGAGGATTTATGTTCATGACAGTGTAGGTGCACACATACATCTTACACGTAAACTGTTTAGAGCAGGGGTCCCCAACCACCAGTCCATGTACCGGTACCGGTCCGTGGAACAAGTCCTACCGGGCCGCTGGCTTGCTGGGCGCCGCCATCTTGTTTTGATGAAAAAGTGCTTCCGGTGAGCTTTCTACCCGGAGAAAGCTCACCGGAAGCACTTTTTCATCAAAACAAGATGGCGGCGCCCAGCTGATGTCAGTACCGGGCCGCACCATAAAAAAGGTTGGGGATACTGGGCCACGGTGTAAAATAGGTTGGGGATCACTGGTTTAGAGCACGTCTTCTGAAAGGTGGAGATATGTTAGCTCATTTAAACTTCATGAAAAGAACTTTTCAAGAGCTTCATGAAAAAGAACTGATATTTTCAGAGCTGCATCAAGTTTACATTCTTTCCTCATTAGATGAAAGTTATGATGATTATGTATCTTCACTGGAAGATAAACTGACATTGAGATAAACTGACATTGACTGACATAACTGGAAGATTGTTAGAAGAAGCAAGAAGACGGCTAGATAGGGACCAACTGAGGAAGGAACAACCACAAGAAGAGGATTTGTCTTCAACTGCCTATACTGTTAGGAAATGTTTTTCTTGTGGGGCTACAGGACATATAGCTAAATTCTGTAAGAAGGGAAAACAACAGAATACTGGCAAACACCAGAAGGCCAAAAAGAATGTTAGCTTAGCTATGTCTAGCAATTCAACTGTAATTAATGATTTGTGGGTTGTTGATAGTGGAGCATCGCAATGCATTACTAAAGATAGAAAAAGGTTTGTAAAGATGTCCACGAGTAAACAACATGTATCATTGGCAAATGGATGGAAGATGAATGCATCAGGTCAAGGTACTGCATATTGTTCTTGTATAAACGAACATTTAACTATGTTATATGTACCTAAACTGAAATTTAATTTATTATCAGTAAGGGCTTTAGTTAATCTTGGTTATGTAGTAACCTTTAGGGGAGATAACTGTATAATAGAGAAAGAGGGTAAAAGTGTTACTGCTACTTTAAAAAATAATTTATATGTGATACATGATGACCAGTTGAAGATGGCTAACTCAGTTTATAACAATGTTAAGCCACATGATGAATGTATACATTTACTGCATAGACGTCTAGGGCACATTAATTTCAAAATGCTCAAACAAACTGTTGAATTGTCAGAGGGAGTAAAATTGAAACCTTGTAACAAGTATTTACACTGTAATGCTTGTAGTCAAGAAAAGAGTAAAGTTACTCCAGCAAACAGACTAAATGGGTTTAAGACCTAAGAACCTTTAGAGGTTGTTTTTGTTGACATAATTGGTCCTAAGAAACCAAGTTTAGGAGGTGCCTGTTATATTTTGAGTATTATGGACCACTACTCATGATACGGTTTCTGCTATCTTATGAAAAACAAAACAGAAACATTCCAACATTTATTTAACTGGCTAAAGTTTACTGAGGGAAAAATGAAAAGTAAAGTAATTACTTTAGTTACTGATAATGGGACTGAGTTTGTTAACAAAAGATTCCATACTATTTTGAAATTGGCTGGTGTTGAGCATAAACGTTCTGCACCTTACAGACGACAACATGACTCGTTTGTAGAACGAAGAGGGCAAACATTACAAGCCATGACTCGCACTATGTTATCTGATTCAGGTTTACCTGAAACACTGTGGGGTGAAGCCATAATGTGTAGTAACCATGTTTTAAACAATGTAGTTAATACAACAACTGGTGAATTGCCATTCACTCGTTGGCATGGCAGAAAGCCAAATTTAAGTTACCTACACACATTTGGAGCTCCAGCATGGGTGCATATTCCCTCACAAGTAAGACTGAAAGGGAAACATAGAGCTAAGAAGTTATTTTTTGTGGGTTATGAGGCCAACCATAGATCATTTAGATTTTGGGATCAAGGCACAATTCATGTTTATTGTAGTGCTAATGCAAAATTTCTTGAGCACATTGGGTGGGATAAACTGGAACAGGAATCCAGCAATGATATTATTATTGACACCCATAGTCCCTAAAGATGATATCAGTAAACAACAAATAGCCATTAAAGAGGAAGAACAGGAGGAAGTAGAACAGGCACAGGAGAAGGTAGAAGAACAGGAGCAGGTGTGTTGTAATGACGAGGCAGTCGTGTTTGATCATGATCAAATGAATTATGATGAACTTTATTGGAGTCTAGTCTTACATTTATACACATTTTTAGTAATCCTCTAACATTGGTTAATTTTAGTTTCTGCTCAGCTTTCGTTACTATTTAGCATAGTAATTAACACAATGAATTATCTCTAGTTAAAGTCTAACATATGTTTACTTCCTCTCTCTAAACCTTCTTTACATTAGTGATTTTGTTTGCCTGAGTTGTATTTGCTTTGGAACCTTCATTACCTGAGGTTTGCCATCAAGATAATAACATTCCTGCAATTACAACTCTACATATCCTCGTTTTTTATTTTAAATGGAGGATTCAAAGATTTATGAATGTATCGCAATTGTAGAGGATTAAGAGAGGGGAAAGCAGGATGAAACAATGCAAATAAATTTGGAATACATTGAATAAAACAACAGGTTACAATTAATACAATAATAATAATTATAACATAAAAGAAAAACTGTCTGAGCCAAGACCAATCAGGGAGCCAATTGGTTAGCCACTCAAAAGGTGAGTACTGAGCATGGATATTATTTTGAATGTATGATTGTAAATTGGCAAGCTCATCCTCAATAGTTTTATTCAAAGAATGAAAAAATTCTGAGGATGAACATTAGTAGCATATTTATTGTGGTGGTCTCCCATGGAAAGAATGAGACAAAAGCGTGTGTACTCGGGATGGGAGTCCAGAGTAAATTCCAGTGCTCCCTTTTATTGAGATTTTAGTACATAGTAAGCATAATCACAATGTGGATTACAATAATTAGATATAGTACACAGACTTGTTTACAGTTGTCTGAGCTGCTTAATTGTTTCTAGTGTTTGCTTTTAATTTCCTTGCTTTATCTCAGTGACCTTTAGGCAGACATGTATGTATAAGGTCTTAGACTAATCATTACCCAATACCCAAGTCAAAGTTTATTCCCACATCTCCCCTGTTTTAGTTTTTTGATGATCGCGGATGCCTCGGTAGCTTTTCGCCATCTGCAACAGCAATTCTCCTTCCGTAGGCTTCACCTGACACATTCCTAAAAGTCCAGGGAGACATTGGATAATACAGCATGCACAAAGAGAAAGTATAAAAAGCAATATCATTCAAACAATTAGGTGATGAATCCATGAACCATCTGGCAACCAGGACCAAAGTGAAGACCACACGTCCAGTCCCTCAACCTCCGATTGTAATGGATTCTCTTTCAGGGTTTGTTCCATATGCTGTATAGTAGCTGTTAGGGATAACATTGTTTACCCTAACTGGTTTGGGTAAAAATAATAAATATGGTATCATGGTTTGTTAGTTAAAGTGTGTTTACTGCGTGTTAACTAGAAAACTTATCTCACACATTTACCTGTCTTCCTATCTGACTTCGCTGCACGTTCTGTTTAGTTTGTTTTCCTTAACACCCGTTGGGGAATCCAGGCTTAACACTGGTTATGGGCCCAGAGAGACTGTAAAGTCAGTTTAACTAGGATAAAAACAGGTTTATGTAAAAAGTGAGATTTTGTGTTGTTACACGTTACAGTAAACAAACAGCTGTGTTTTA